>NC_083240.1:11217614-11517614 GCF_032191835.1 Heteronotia binoei | reverse complement strand
GGGGGAGAGGGGAATCAGGCTTTGGAGGCTTAAAAGTAGGTTATTTAGATTTAGCAAGACGTAAAGCCATGCTAACAGAGACGCGAACTAATCTGCTGTTTCTTCAAGGAGCCGGAGAAGCTGTTTATGTGGACGGTGGCAAACTTGAACAAGTTGTTTCAGGGCTGAAGCTGTACGCCACAGAAAAATGCTGAAGCCCTGGACTGATACGCAGTGTCCCCATAAAGAATGAAAAAAGTACAAGCTGCTCTTAAAGAGGTAAAACGTGGGCCAATTTTGCGACGGCAACTGTAAATACACGATGAGCAGTCAAACGATGCATGATGCTGTGCCGCAACACAAAACTGGATCGTTCTCGGGAAGCCTAAGAAACTGACGTCCTTCATGGAAACAGGGACACAAGGCCACAGGACTGACCGGAAATAGACCAGACTTGGAGAATACCAGGATCTGGAGAGCCCTAGAACTGATCCACTGGGAAGAGCAGAGCAGCTAAATCTCTCTTGCGCTGCCCAGGAACTCAACAGGAAGATCCTGCCCGCCGGGTTATAGTCTCCAGCAAAGCTTTTTTTGTAGCAGGAACTCCTTTGCCTATTAGGCCACACCCCTTTGGTGTAGCCAATCCTCCTGGAGCTTACAGGAGGCCCTGTAAGCTCCTGGAGGATTGGCTACATCAGGGGTGTGGCCTAATAGGCAAAGGAGTTCCTGCTACAAAAAAGGTCTCCAGATGATTATCTGGGGACAGAGGAGCTAAAAGTTGCATCTGCCTGTCCCATCTGCTATTTAAGGCACCCTGCCAAGAGGTCTTGCCCCCAATCCTAGAGACAGCTCCGAGGAGGCTACGTTCCCCCTGCCTATTCTTCAGGGCGTGTCGTCATAATGTCAGTGAGCCACACACTTCTGGGATGGGTAAATCACAGGATCAAAAGAAGAGGGAACTATGGACACTTTTGTCGCTCTCTGAGCCCGTCTGAGGGAAAGGAATCAAAATAGGGCAAGAAGGTACCGAAACAGCAGCGTCCTGCAAGTGCTGAAGTGTATTTCATAGCAGGGAATGCCTCGTTGTCAAATCTGCACCCTATCCACACCAAGGGAGCCCTGTAGGGAGTCAGGTGTGCTGCGAAAAGAGGGGAAACGCCTGTTTCTGCCGGTAAGGCCCAGGGATCCTGATCCCAGTGCAGTAGGATTGGTGTTCCTGGTTGTGATTAATGCCAAACAAATGCACCGTCAAGCTGTGAGGGGCGGGGGTTAGAAAGAACTGCCTTTGTTCATGTCTGTGGTTCTGTCACGGTTTGGCACCTGAAATGCAGGACTGTGAGTGGGTTTGTTAATCTGGGCAGAAGATGCTAGTGGGGCATCCTGGTGATTATTGTATTTATTTATTTACTTTAGAGAATCAGTTTGGTGTAGAAGTGAAGTGTGCGGACTCTCATCTGGGAGAACCGGGTTTGATTCCCCACCCCTCCGCTTGCAGCTGCTGGAATGTTCTTGGGTCAGCCAGAGCTCTCGCAGAGGTTGTCCTTGAAAGGGCAGCTGCTGTGAGAGCTCTCTCAGCCCCACCTATTCATAGGGTGTCCGTTGTGGGGGAAGGAGATAAAGGAGATTGTAAGCCGCTCTGAGTCTCTGATTCAGAGAGAAGGTCGGGGTATAAATTTGCAATTCTTCTTCTTCTTCTTCTATCCCGCCCTTCCCATAGAACAGGCTCTGGGTGGGTTACATCTAATATTCCCTCTAAGCTGTGGAGTCTTGTGAGTGAAAATTCAACTTTGTGAGCTCCTGGAATTAAAGTTGTGAGCTGCTGCAGAAATCAGTTCGCTCTGGGGCCATTTCTGCTGAGCTAAGACAAAATGGCATGAGCCAGAGGCTAAAACACTGTGAGCTAGCTCACACTAACTCAACTTAGAGGGAACACCGGTTATGCTGTACAATCAGACAGTCAAACAGTTAAAACCAGATTAAAGTTGTAAGAAGATAGGGTTGCCAAGTCCAATTCAAGAAATATCTGGGGACTTTGGGGGTGGAGACTTTGGGGGTGGAGCCAGGAGATATTAGGGGTGGAGCCAAGATCAAGGCTGTGACAAGCATAATTGAACTCTAAGGAAGTTCTGGCCATCACATTTAAAGGGACGGCACACCTTTTCAATTCCTTCCTTCAATAGGAAATAATGAAGGATAGGGGCACCTTCTTTTGGGGCTCATAGAATTGGACCCCCTGGTCCAATCTTTTTGAAACTTGGGGGGTACTTTGGGGAGAAGCACTAGATGCTATACTGAAAATTTGGTGCCTCTACCCCAAAAAACAGCCCCCCTAGAGCCCCAGATACCCGCGGATCAATTTTCCATGATTTTCTATGGGAATAAATCTCCATAGGGAATAACAGAGTTCCCAGCAGACATTTCCCTCCCCTCCCCCCGCTTTCTGACAACCCTGAAGCGGGGGGAGGGTCTCCAAACCGGGGGATCCCCTGCCCCCACCTGGGGATTAGCAACCCTATACGAAGAACTAAAATTACAGAAGCTGAAAGTAACCGATTCAGCCTCAACAGGCATGGCCCGTCCATCGGTCCAGGTTCCATCAGGTCCTACAACACTAGAATGGGAGAGGGAGGCCAATAACACGTGATGTCTGCTGCCTTATAATTGAAGACCTGGCGGAAGAGCTCTGTTTTACAGGCTCTGCGGAATTGGAGTAGGTTCCGCAGGGCCCGGATCTCCAAGGGGAGATCCAAGGGGAGGTCATTCCACCAGGCAAGGACCAAGGCCCAGAGGGTTGGAGCTCCAGTTTGCAAGAAGAATACTTTTGAAACAGGGTGGTGGGGAGGGGGGGGGGAAGAGGGTGTGCTTTCTCCACCCCTACCCCTGCTGAAGTCACAATGCCCACGCCTACATAACTGGTAAGGAAGAAAGAATCGCCCACGTTCATTTTGAGTGACACCGAAGCCTCGTGACGCAAGGCACGCTGGATGCGTTCTCTGTGCAGCCGGGTGGAAGCCGGGTCTGGCAGCAAAGACAGGAGCAGCACGGAGGAGGAGTTGAGAGTGTGAACTGCTTGGCCTCGTGACGCCTAACAGATCGATCGAGAGTCCCGACTGTAAGGCAAGGGAGGTCTGGCACCGCATGCTGCTGGGACCCCTCCTTCTTCAGCGATCTCCCCTGGGGGGGGTCTCACCTTCTCCGGTCGCTGGTGAGGGAGGCGCAAAAGCTTACTGGGTGCAAAATCGCTCTATAAGAGCACCGTGAGGGGGTAGCAGCACTTCAGGAATCGATCCTTCCATAGGAAGAAAACACTGCACAGGAGGGGGGAGAGAGAGAAACAAAAAGGAACAGCACCAAAGTCAGCCTTTCTCAATGGAATCCACAATTTATCAATGGGAGGTGTGCTCAGCGTGCTGAATGGCAGCCCCTCCCACCAATCAGGGCACAGTCTTTGTCATTTGGGGCAGCTGCCTCAACCCTTCTGACAACATTAACTGGTTGAGATTTGACTGATTGGCTGAGTCCTGCTTTTTCAGTCTGCTCAGCAGGTGCTCCATAACAGGCCCAAAGAGCAATATCAGCCCCCGTGGGGTATAACCGCTGGTTGAAGAATCCCCCAGTCTTTTATTGGCGGCATCTTGCTTTTGCCTGGTACCTGCTGTCTTAATTCCAGCAAATGGAGATGCTGGCCGGGTTTGCAAATAATAGGCCTGTGATAACGCAGCTTTGGTGAGCCAGTTTGGTGTAGTGGTTAAGTGTGTGGACACTTATCTGGGAGAAATGGGTTTGATTCCCCGCTCTTCCACTTACAGCTCCTGGAATGGCCTTGGGTCAGCCATAGCTCTCGTAGGAGTTGTCCTTGAAAGGGCAGCTGCTGTGAGAGCCCTCTCAGTCGCACCTACCTTACGGTATCTGTTGTGGGGGGAGAAGACGAGATTGTAAGCCGCTCTGAATCTCTGATTCAGAGAAAAGGGCGGGGTATAAATCTGCAGTCTTCTACTTTGCATTTATATAGCGCTTTTGGTGATCAGAGCGCTTTGCACACTGCGACCCTCGGGACAGCTCTGTGAAGCAGGCTGCTGTTCTTATGCCTGTGCTGCAGATGATAAACTGAGCCTCAGAGAAGGCAGCTTGTTTAAAGCAGAGGTAAGACTGGAACTCAGGCCTGCCTGGATTACAGCTAATTTTTTTAAACACCAAGCTACCCCAGCTCTTTCGCTGATGGTAGTTCTGGTCCTTGTCATAGTATGTTTTTATCTCATCCTTTCTCCAAAGGACTCAGAGCAGCAAATAGCTCACCCTTCTTCAATTTATCCTCACAACGCCCCTAAGAGGTAGGTCAGGCTGGAAGATAGTGACTGACTCAGGAGCGAGCTTCGGAGTGGAGTCGCGATCCCAGTTCGACACACTAACCGCTGCACAATACTGGCTTTTTAAGGCGTCGGGCACTCCTATCCTGAAACTCTTTGCGATGAACGATGGGGCAGATTTCAAGCTGACTCCCCCTTTTTCCACCCGCATAATCAGTGGAATTACTCCTTTAGCCCCTGATGTGGTCTCAGGGGGAAAGTTTCTGGTTGCTGAAAATTTACTCAAGGTTTCTGAAAAAAGCAATTTACAGAGAAACTGACCACCAAGGAAACATCACACTTAGAGCTGCACTGCCCCCTTCTCCCTCGACGCTTGAACAACTTTGCGAGACCACACAAAGACCAACAAATTACAAGCTGATACGGAACTCCTAGGGTGAAAAAAGCAACCTTTGAAAGTTTTGTTTTGGGCAGGTAACAGAGGACAATCGTAATTAGTGGTCCTGATCATAAGAACATAAAAGAAGCCATGTTGGATCAGGCCAATGGTCCATCCAGTCCAACACTATGTCACACACTGTGTGGACAAAAAAACCAGGTGCCATCAGGAGGTCCACCAGTGGGGCCAGGACACTAGAAGCCTACTGTGCCCCCCCCCCCGAAGCACCCAGAATACAGAGCAATTACTGCCCCAGACAGAGTTCCAACGATACACTGTGGCTAATAGCCACTGATGGACCTATGCTGCAGATGCTTATCCAATCCCCTCTTGATCCAACGTGCATAGGGTTGCGTGGTCCGTCAGCCAGTACTTACTCCTCTCTCTCAACCCATGACCGAAACTGCGGTAGACATGGAAGAGTGCCCAAAACAGAACGCTTTTGATCGCAACAGAGATGCAGGAGCCGGTGACCACGGCAGCTTCCAGTGCGTAGGAAGACCCTCGGCCCCACTCTCGGATAACCTGAGGAGAAAATGGGCGGAGTTGACATTTGTAATGGGCGGAGTTGACATTTGTAATGGGTGGAGTTGACATTTGTAATGGGTGGAGTTGACATTTGTAATAGGGCGCAGCTGATTTCCGAGGATGCTTCAGGAGGTGATCTGAAGTCCTTGCCTTATGGATGGCCCCCACCTCTGGTTGGAGAGATCATCCAGTGACCTTGCTGAAGCCACAGTGGGCTCTGTTCGTGCCTGGCAGACCTTTGGCAGACTCCAGGAAGGGAGGTTCAGAGGAAGAAGATGATACTGGATTTATATCTCGCCCTCCACTCCGAATCTCAGAGCGGCTCACAATCTCCTTTATCTTCCTCCCCCACAACAGAAACCCTGTGAGGTGGGTGGGGCAGAGAGGGCTCTCACAGCAGCTGCCCTTTCAAGGACAACCTCTGCCAGAGCTATGGCTGACCCAAGGCCATTCCGGCAGCTGCAAGTGGAGGAGTGGGGAATCAAACCCAGTTCTTCCAGATAAGAGTCTGCACATTTAACCACTACACCAAACTGGCTCTCACACCAAATTGGCTCTGTGAGGACCTTAAGTAGCATCAGGTGCTATGGCTGACCCAAGGCCATTCCAGCAGCTGCACGTGGAGGAGTGGGGAATCAAACCCGGTTCTCCCAGATAAGAGTCTGCACACTTAACCACTACACCAAACTGGCTTTAGTTTTAAGCGAAGCTGTCAAAGTCTGGCTTTGGAAAGAGAGACCCACAGAACTCAAACCGACGTATTGAGCTGCAGGGAAATGAGTCTTTGATTTGCTTTCAAAAAGTATTTTGGGACAGAAGACAGCGGTGTCTTCTTAAAATTTCAGAAATCTCTTTGTCTCATTTCAGGGTGGGCTGAAACAAGAATACCTTCGTATCACGCATGGGTATCGGCAGGGCTTTTTTTCTAATTTAAATTAATTTTTCAATTTATACCCCGCCCTATCCCGCAAGCGGACTCAGGGCAGCTTACAACATTAAAACAACATTAAAATATAGCTTGAACTCCTTTGCATATCAGGCCACATATCCCTGCTGTAGCCAATCCTCCAAGAGCTTACAGCAGGCCCTGGAATAAGAGCCCTGTAAGCAGCCCCGTGGCACAGAGTGGTAAAGCTGCAGTATTGCAGTCCTAAGCTTTGCTCATGACCTGAGTTCAATCCCGGCGGAAGCTGGATTCAGGTAGCCGGCTCCAGGTTGACTCAGCCTTCCATCCTTCTGAGCTTGGTCAAATGAATACCCAGCTTGCTGCGGGGGGGGGGGGGGGGAGTGTAGATGACTGGGGAAGGCAATGGCAAACCACCCCGTAAAAAAGTCTGCCGTGAAAACGTGATGCGACGTCACCCCAGAGTCGGAAATGACTGGTGCTTGCACAGGGGACTACCTTTACCTTTAAGCTCTTGGAGGACTGGTTACATCAGGGTGGTGTAGCCTAATACGCAAAAGAGTGCCTGCTACAAAAAACTCCCTGGGTATTGCTCAAACCAGGCTGATTTGATCTTTCCTATAATGTGTCGCTTGAGAAGATACGCTGGCTGCAGGGATTATCTAAATGGTTTGGATTCCCTCCGTGATAAATTAAAAATCCCTCTTGGGGAACCTCCCTCCACTGTCCCATTCCAGAGCCAAGGCTTCTATGTTTTGTATACGAATAGAAATTTATTATTCTTGAGGCTGGTTTATCGTGGATGCTTTTGTGCTTTTTTTCCTGCTCCGTTTCCCATGTTACTCTTTTCGGGTTGTTGCATTCCAGAGCCGGGCAGGCTCTTTCAGCGGGCCGACCATGTGATCCCAAGCGAGCTCTCAGTTCTCCTTGGGGGAATCGGCGATTCATTCTGAAAAAGAGCCTGTTAATTTGCGCATCTTGTGCGAAGTGCCACCGTGAGAGCGCCCCGCAGCCTGCCAGCTGCTGCCTCTCTTTCCCAAAGGATTATGGGGATTTCTTAAACCAGCAAATCCCTCCTGGGACAGCTGCACAGCAGTACCCCTCCTGGCTAGATGCGGAAAGGTGTCCAAGATCCTTGCTCTTGATCCGAGAGGCAATTTGGCGTCCTCCTCTGTTTGGAAGGTGAATTCTGGTTCAGCCTAGTCATGTGAACACCGAAAGCTGCCTTCTGGTGTAGTGGT
Organism: Heteronotia binoei; assembly: GCF_032191835.1. NCBI lineage: Eukaryota > Metazoa > Chordata > Lepidosauria > Squamata > Gekkonidae > Heteronotia > Heteronotia binoei. The sequence continues at coordinate 11,510,216 of NC_083240.1, read as the reverse complement.
TAAGCGCACGGACTCTTATCTGGGAGAAACGGGTTTGATTCTCCACTCTTCCACTTGCACCTGCTGGAATGGCCTTGGCTCAGCCATAGCTCTCGTAGGAGTTGTCCTGGGAGAACCGGGTTTGATTCCCCACTCCTCCACTTGCACCTGCTGGAATGGCCTTGGGTCAGCCATAGCTCTCGTAGGAGTTGTCCTGGGAGAACCGGGTTTGATTCTCCACTCTTCCACTTGCACCTGCTGGCATGGCCTGGGGTCAGCCATTGCTCTGGCAGAAGTTGTCCTTGAAAGGGCAGCTGCTGTGAGAGCCCTCTCAGCCCCAGGCATCTCACAGGGTGTCTGTTGTGGGGGAGGAAGGTAAAGGAGATTGTGAGCCGCTCTGAGACTCTGTCCTTGAAAGGGCAGCTGCTGTGAGAGCCCTCTCAGCCCCACCCATCTCACAGGGTGTCTGTTGTGGGGGAGGAAGGTAAAGGAGATTGTGAACCACTCTGAGACTCTGAAATTTGGAATGGAGGGTGGGATATAAATCCAATATCCTCTTCTTCTTCTACTGAATGAGACTCCTGGTCCATCAAGGTAAGTATTGTCATACCTTGATGGACCTCAAGCAGAGGTCTTCCATGTCACCTATTGCCAGATCCTTTTAACTGAAGATGCCAGGGATTGAACCTGGGGCCTTCTGCAAGCCAAGACATTAGATTCATATTCTGCCCTCCACTCTGAATCTCAGAGTCTGAGAGTGGCTCACAATCTCCTTTTATCTTCCTCCCCCGCAACAGACACCCTGTGGGGTGGGTGGGGCTGAGAGAGCTCTCCCAGAAGCTGCCCTTTCAAGGACAACTCCTGCAAAAGCCATGGTTGACCCAAGGCCATTCCAGCAGCTGCAAGTGGAGGAGTGGAGAATCTAACCCGGTTCTCCCAGATAAGAGAGCTATGGCTGACCTAAGGCCATTCCAGCAGGTGCAAGTGGAGGAGTGGGGAATCAAACCCGGTTCTCCCAGATAAGAGAGCTATGGCTGACCTAAGGCCATTCCAGCAGGTGCAAGTGGAGGAGTGGGGAATCAAACCCGGTTCTCCCAGATAAGAGAGCTATGGCTGACCTAAGGCCATTCCAGCAGGTGCAAGTGGAGGAGTGGGGAATCAAACCCGGTTCTCCCAGATAAGAGAGCTATGGCTGACCTAAGGCCATTCCAGCAGGTGCAAGTGGAGGAGTGGGGAATCAAACCCGGTTCTCCCAGATAAGAGAGCTATGGCTGACCTAAGGCCATTCCAGCAGGTGCAAGTGGAGGAGTGGGGAATCAAACCCGGTTCTCCCAGATCAGAGTCCCCGCACTTAACCACTACACCAAAGAGGCATACTGCCTCTGGGACTGGAGGCACTGCTTCCATCGCTCACTTTGGACGGGTGAACATTTTCTTAATACGTTCTGGCTTGCAGGGTTTGAATTTGGGAAGGATCCTTGTCCTCTATTAAGGAACGGGGATTGTAAAGGGATAAAGGAAGCAAGAGCGATGTTGGAGGGTTTGGGAGGTCTGGAAGGAGCCTAGGGAATCTTGCCTTTCACAGGAATTATTCGTGGGAGGGAATGGCCAAGTTTCTCTCTTCTTCTGGCAAGGGAACTGACATCCCTGCCGTGGCAGTCTCTGTTCCCTGTCTCCTGCTCTCCTCCTGCTGACGGCGGCTTTTGAAAAAGCATCTGTCTGGTGCCGTTACAAGGACAGGTTGTTGTGTTTGAGTCCTCTCTGTTTTGCCTTGCCTGGGAGATAAAACCCTGGGGCGTTCTGACATTGTTCCGGAGCAGTATCTTGGGAGATGCGACCCTTCCCTGGATGCCTGCCAATGGACACTGCATGAGCAGGCGCAGAAAGCTAAAGCCACAACCCTGGAACAACTCAAGACTTGTCTGAAAATGCTGCTCTTCAGACCAAGCTCAAAGGTAAGGGATCTGTTGTTTATGGCCACCTGTGGCGTAAGGGGTCAGCTAACCTAAATGGGGTAGTTACAGAAACACCCTGAAAGGTCCATTGTCTTTACTGCCGAGATCTGGCAAATGCAAGGCCCTTTCAAACAGCCTCTTGCAAACATCTGTGCAAAAGCAATTCCGGCAGAAGGCCTAGAACAAGGATGGCCAAACTGCAGCTTGGGAGTCACACGTGGCTCTTTCACACATATCATGTGGCTCTTTAAGCCCCCACCACCAATACTGCCTCTGAGCTGTGGAGTCTTGTGAGCAAAAATTCTACTTTGTGAGCTACTGGCATTAAAGCTGTGCGCCACTGCAAAAATTTGTTTGTTCCGGAGCCATTTTTCCTGAGCTAAGACAAAAATGTATGAGCTGGAGGCTAAAAAACTGTGAGCTAGCTCACGCTAACTCAGCTTAGAGGGAACACTGCCCACCACCCTGTCAGCCAGCTTGGAGAAGGCATTTCTTTAAATCACTTCTCCAAGCCAAGCCAAGCCAGCCGGTGGCATGGAGAATGCATTTAAAGTTGCTTTCTTTCCACCTCTCCTCCATTTGTCTTCCTTCTTTCCTTCCTTCCTTCCTTCCCTCACTCCAACATCTGACATTTATCCTATATGACTCTTACAATAAGCAAGTTTGGCCACCCCCGGCTCAGAAGCCTAAGGAATTTTCTGCATCCTGCTTGTTGGCTCAACAAACCTCTTGGGCATGACTTACCGTATAAAGAAGGTAGGCAAGATAAGCCACTTCGGGTAAATTCTGACCCAGGAAAACCCAAGCGAAAGGTTTTAACTCTTTTAATATCTGTAGGGTGGGGTGGGGACAGAAAATGAAATGCAGGTATCACTGAGTGACCACGCTGATGATCAGTGTATAATATGGATAAAATGGATGCATTTCCGCTCTGTACATCTGGCTCCCTCCGTTCAAAGCGGGATGTGGCCACATGCTCACCTGGGGAGCCCAGGTTGGCCAGATCTCAGAAGCTGAGCAGGGTTAGCCCTGGCTGGTACATATAGGGGAGACCACCGAGGATGCCCGGGGTTGATACACAGAGGCAGGCAATGGCAAACCACCCCTGAACATCTCTGGCCTTGAAACCCCTCTAAGGCCAATGTAAGTTGGCCGCAACTTGACGGCACCTCCCATCACCACCACTGTAGCCCCACAAAAGCATGGTTCTATTTGCACTGCAAATAGGGTTGCCAGATATCAAGAAATATCTGAGGCCTTTGGAGGTGGAGCCGGGAGACTATGGGGGTGGAGCTGGGATCAAGGGTGTGGCAAGGATGACTGAACAGCGGAGTGAGTGCTGGCCATCACATTTAAAGGGACCGCACACCTTTTAAATGCCTTCCCTCCATTTGGAAATAATGAAGGATAGGGGCACTTTCTTTTGGGGCTCGTAGAATTGGACCCCCTGGTCCAACCTTTTTGAAACTTGAGGGGTGTTTGGAGGAGAGGCACTGGATGCTATGCTGAAAATTTGGTGCCTCTACCTCAAAACAAAAGCTCCCCCAGAGAGCCCCAGATACCCATGGATCAATTCTCCATTATAACACTGTAGGAATTTGGTCACTGTAGGGAATAATGGAATGTCCAGCAAGCTTTCTGCAAACCCTGAAGTGGGGGGAGGGCCTCCAAACCGTGGGATCCCCTGCCCCCAACTGGGGATTGGCAACCTCAACTACAAAACTTCCACCTGAGGCAAAGGCAATATACCTGCTCTCCTGCCCACATGGGCAGGAGAAATATCTGAGCAAGAGCTTAACCAAGGCTCTCTGGATTCTGTGCAAGCCCAGGAACGGAGCAGAATCTGGAACTGCACACAGAATCGAGGTTTCTTTTTTCTTTTAAAATCAGGTTTCTAGTCCTTAAGATTGCAAGGAATGTCTTTGGAGTGTATGGATTAAAATCTCAGAATCCAAATGGGTTAGCCTGATTTAAGGTTTCGATTGGACATGGCCAGTTGCCTGCCTCCTAACCAGAAACAGCTGCTAAGCAAACACATGTAAACTCTCATGATTTGATTAACATGGACCAAGTTGCAGCGTTGTGCTTTTGTTTGGGGAGCGGGGCTCAGTTTTGATATATTAAATGATTTAGGATAGATGCAGCGCTCCGCTCTGATGTTTGCGCTGACTTCTTCAGGCAAAATCCAAAATACAGGTATAAGAAATTCCTACACGCTCCAGAGATGATCTGACTCCCATCAAGATCTCTCCAGTAAGCTGTGATGGTTCTCTCACTGCTCACTGGTGCCCCCAGTGGTGAGGAGGACAGCAAAAGGCATGCAGGATGGCATTCTTGCCTAGATGCAGCATTTACTTCCTTGTAAAATAACTGGCTCCATCCGCCGACTCACTCACATAGGGGCAAAGGGCTCTTTCATCCCTTCCCTTCGACACCTCTCAATTTCATCACTCTTATCTGTAAGTCACAAGCAAGATGGGAGTGGAGCCTCAAGAGATGCATAAGAGGAGAATGGTGACATTGCTATTCACACCAGACAGGGCTCCGTGAGGCCTCTGCAGGCACAGAGTTGCAAGAGACAGGAATGGAGGGTTCTAGGCTGGGGGCTGAGCAGGAAACCCCTAGATGCTGGCTCTGACCCTGGGCCACCAGTCTCCCGTTTCTACTTTAGCAGAAGCACACAACAATGTTTCCTGGTCCTAAGAGATGGCTGTTTTGAGTACCAAAGCTTCTTAGGATGTCACTCACAGCAATGATGCCGCAGGCGACTTTCAGGCAAGCCCAGAGAATCCCGACAGCCAAGAAGATGATGTGCAGGAGGGAGATTTCCTGGAGGGTGGTGAGCAGCAGGACACATAAGCAGAGCTGGAAAGGACAGGACAGGAGGTGAAACAAGCCGCAAGTGTGGGGGAGTGCAGATGTAAAGCTCACTACCCCTCAACTGTGGTCAAAAGTACCGCCAGAATTGGGATTCACTTTTTTTGGTTGTTCCAGGAATTATTCCAGGGTTTTTAACAGCAGCAATCTAAAATTGGAAAGGCAATATCCTTTATAAGAGATAAAGGCAATTATGGCATTTGCATGGCGAAGGGGATTCAGTAACATAACATAAGAATGTTAGAGAAGCCAGGTTGGATCAGGCTAGTGGCCCATCCAGTCTGACACTCTGTGTCACACAGTGGCCAAAACCCAGGAGCCATCAGGAGGTCCACCAGCAGAACTCCAGAACCCCTTCCACTGTTGTCCCCCCAGCACCAAGAATATAGAACATCACCACCCCAGACAGAGTGTTCCGTCTATAAGAACATAAGAGAAGCCATGTTGGATCAGGCCAATGGCCCATCCAGCTCAACACTCTGTGTCACAGAGTGGCCAAAACCCAGGAGCCACCAGGAGGTCCACCAGCAGGGCCAGAACTCCAAGAGCCCTCCCACTGTGCCCCCCCTCAAGCACCAAGAATACAGAGCATCACTGTCCCAGACATAAGAACATAAGAGAAGCCATGTTGGATCAGGCCAATGGCTCATCCAGTCCAACACTCTGTGCCACACAGTGGCCAAAACCCAGGAGGCATCAGGAGGTCCACCAGTGGAACTAGAACTTCAGAAACCCTCCCACTGGGGCACCCAAGCACCAAGAGCATCACTACCCCAGACAGAGTGTTCCATCTATACCTTGTGGCTAATAGCCACTCATGGACCTCTGCTCCATATGTTTATCCAATCCCCTCTTGAAGCTGTTTAGGTATGCAGCCCCCACCACTTCCTGTGGCAGTCAGTTCCACGTGTAAATGACACTTTGGTTGAAGAAGAATATAGGTAGAGCAGAACCCGGCCAGTGAGTCATCCCCAAGGGTTAAGTGGATCAAGCTGCCGCTCTAGAAATGGACCACGGACGACAGAATTGCCTGCTGGATCAGACAGGCCCAGATTTCCCGGTCTGACATGGAAGCTGGCTGGGTGGCTTTGGGTCTGTTGCTCTCTTAACCTGTCTCACAGGGTGGTTGTTGGGATAAAATGGAGGAAGGAAGAATGATATTGTCCAGCGTCCAGTTTTGGAAAAGCCCGCTAAGCAAGGGGCTGATATCCTTCCCGCAGCCCTGCTGGCCTCCAAAACCATTTCAAGGGTATACTGCCTTCGTACATGAAATTTCTATTTAACTAGCATAACTAATATCCACAGATAGAACAGTGAGCCACAGACAACCTCGGCTGCAGTCACGGCTCCCTGTTATTTACCCATATTACAAGCAACAGAGCAATGAACAGACTACATTTATTACATTATGACACTCTCACTATCGTTCTCCCATTCTGACATGTTACTGTTTTATTGGTTTCTCACGCAAATGCTATCCAGACCAAACATATGAACATATGAAACTGCCTTATACTGAATCAGACCCTTGGTCCATCTAAGTCAGTATTGTCTACTCAGACTGGCAGCGGCTCTCCAAGGTCTCAAGCTGAGGTTTTTCACACCTCTTTGCCTGGACCCTTTTTTGGAGATGCCGGGGATTGAACCTGGGACCTTCTGCTTCCTAAGCAGATGCTCTACCACTGAGCCACCATCCCTCCCCAAATGTTCTTTCAAGTTGTTAATTTCATTATTTTGCCACTGGATTCTAACTTTGTACCACTTTGCATTCTAAACCGCTGCCCACCAGCTATATGTAGCTCTGCTCACTGCATCCTATTCCATTGTCTGATGAAGTGTGCATGTATATGAAAGCTTTCATCCTGAATAAAACTTCGTTGGTCTTAAAGGTGCTACAGGACTCTTTCATATTTACCCTATAAATGCTGTTGATGTTTGTTGTGCAGAGGGGGACATACCAAGCGGCAGGATGCTCTGGAGAGCTGGGCTTTGAGGCTCGCGCTTACCTGCGCCTGAAGGTCGAAGGTCAGCATAGAAAAGCAGAGGTTCAGCATAAAGTACTGGGCCTGCAGACTCTCCAAGGCCCCGCCCACCCGGAAGGCCATCATGCTCTCGCTTTGAATGAGGACGACAGCGCAGATGATGTCAAAGGCGCCGACCAAGAGGATCAGAACAAAGCGGGCCTGGCAGCAAGACGGAAGCAGATGGTTACCCAAAGTGCACCAGTCCTTCCCATGGCTCTCCTCCCCCGTGGACAGGCACTGGGGCACCTCGAAGGAGCCAGAATTAATAGGTTTGTCTGCTGTGGGGGAGGAGGAGCAATCTTCATTGCTGTGCAATCCGGCAGCACCAGCATTACAACGTGAGGATGTTTTAGCACTCATCCCTAAAACTCTATGGTTTCCACTGAGTTTCTGGGTGAGACCTAGAACATTCCGCCAGTGTAATATCACTGCTTACGGGCTGCATTGGAGCTGATGTCATTACCATGGAGTTTCCGGTGATTACTAGAGTGTACCGGTGGCGGAATTTTGGAAAGGAGACCTGAAAATGTATTATGTGTATCTTATTAAGCAGGACTTTGGTTCTCTCCCATCATCCCCAGTGGCCTGGATGAAGAGACGTGCCTCCAGTATGTGAGTGCCCTGTGTCCCAGTCTTTATGCCTTATTTACCTTACAGGCTACATAGGTAGATGTCAAAAGATACAACAACAAAAGAAAGATACAAAGCAGACCCCCCCCCACCCCTTAACAGCATCATTTTGTATCTTTCTTTTGTTGTTGTTCCCCTGAAGAAAATGGCTGCCTTGAAAGGCAGGTTCTACGGCACGATACCCTGCTGAGGACTCTCCCCAAACCCTGCCCTCCCCAGACTCCACCCCCCAAATTTCCCAGTATTTCCCAGCCCAGAGCTGGCAACTAGAGGCCTTCCAGATCCCAGTCTGATCCTTTAACCACTACATTTAGAGTTGCCAGACGGCTGCATCTAGCTTGCTCGAAAGAACGCTGAACACTCCGCAGCGTCTGCTAATCGCTGCAACGGCTCTCAGAATAGTTCCCCATAATTTTAATATGCAACCTGAAAAACCAGGCTGTGATCATTCCAAGTCCTGACAGAAGGACTGAGCCTTCTCTCCCCTTTACGGGACAAATGCGTTGAAGATCATTAAAATGGGCCTTGATGCACTGCTGTGCGTTGAAGTAACGTAAATGTAATTTAACTCTTCTTTTTTTAGTTTATCCCTTCGTGCATTCAGAACACCTGTAACCCTACAGGTTAACCGATGCTGGAGAGATGTGATTGCCTTAAACCCCTCCTTTTAAGAAGTAAGTTTTATTTCCCAAGGCACTTAATGTTGGCCTTGAATGTAATTCTGCTTGACGGTTTAAAAAGCGGCGGCTCTTCATTTGTCCCATTTCCACGGATCACTTGATGGACTTTCTTATTGCTGCATGGGAATTCTCCTTGTTGGTCTGTTCCCACCCCCCCAAATTTTTTTTTTTTTAAAATAGGTTTGAACATTTTAGTATGCACTTGCTGAAGAAATCCAGTTAATATAAATAAGCATCGCCTCTACCATGTCCACAAAAGAGTTAAAAGAAAAACAAATTAACAGGGAAATCTCACCACAAGGTAAGAAAACAGATACTCAAAAATGGGCCATGCATTCGTCTGGCTCTGAGTAAATAATAATTGGAATCCCGTGCCCTCGACTGGTAACTGGACCCGTCAGGATACAGTTGGGGACTTCCTTTGGGATTAGGGTTCAGCCCAGGGGGTGGGAATGCATGACCCATAACACTCACAATCAACTGTGGCTTTTGCTCCGTGGAGAGAACCGTGAAGTTGATGACGGAACGCAACATGACCAGGAAGATGGAGAGGATGAAGACAATCAGCTCTTGGCGGTTCTCCTGTAGGATCCCCCGGCTCACGTAGTAGACGCAGAAGACTGTCAAAGAAGAAACCGATCCGTCAGTGAGGGCCACATATGCAGGTGGGAGAAGGACGCACACACCCTGAGCTGACTGGGAAGTTTGCCACTGACATTAACCCAGCTGTTGATTCATTTTCAGGCGCTGATTCATTTTCATATCAGCCGCCGAGGGTTACCATTCTCCAGATGGGGGAGGGGGATTCCCTGCTTTCGCAGGTTCCCGCCCACCAGTGGCCGACCAGCCAATGGGACAAAACTCCTCCTGCCCCCCTAAGCAGCAACATCAAGCACAATGCGCTGACACCACCTGGAAATGACGTAGGCGTGCCAGGGTAGGGTTGCCAGGTCCCGCTCAGGAAATATCTGGGGACTTTGAGGGTGGAGCCAGGAGAACTTTGGGGGTGGAGCCGGGAGCAAGGGTGTGACGAGCATGATTGAACTCCAAAGGGAGTTCTGGCCATCACATTTAAAGGGATCGTGCTCCTTTTAAATGCCTTCCTTACATTGGAAATAATGGAGGAGGAGGGCAACTTCTTTCGGGGCTCAAAGGATTGGAACTCGTGGGCCAATCTTTTTGAAGCTGGGGTGGGGGTGAGGTTGAGGAGAGGCCCTGGATTCTATGCTGAAAATTTGGTGCCTCTACCTTAAAAAAACACCCCTCCAGAGCCCCAGATACCCATGGATTGATTTTCCATTATACCCTATGGAGACCAGTTTCCATATGGAATAATGGGGTGCCCAGCAGATATTTCCCTCCCCCCATCCCACTTTCTGATAACCCTGAAATGGGGGAAGGGCCTCCAAACCGGGGAATCCTCTGCCCCCAACTGGGGATTGACAACCCTAGTAAAAGGTAAAGGTAGTCCCCTGTGCAAGCACCAGTCATTTCCGACTCTGGGGTGACGTTGCTTTCACAACGTTTTCACGGCAGACTTTTTATGGGGTGGTTTGCCATTGCCTTCCCCAGTCATCTACACTTTCCCCCCAGCAAGCTGGGTACTCATTTTACCAACCTCGGAAGGATGGAAGGCTGAGTCAACCTGAGCCGGCTACCTGAAACCAGCTTCCGCTGGGATCGAACTCAGGTCGTGTGCAGAGAGCTCAGACTGCAGTACTGCAGCTTTTTTGACAACCCTACACCAGTGCAATGGGAGATGAAGCTCCGGTTTTGGGGCAAAACTCTATGATTTGAGGGTGATTTTACCGTAGTTTTGCCCAAAAACCAGAGCATTGCTCCTGACATCACCAGAGTGCCTACATCACTTCTGGGTGACGTTGTGCAGCATCCCCATCCCCTCCCAGAACGCCCCTCCAATCCCCCCACTGGTGTGACGATGGGACCTGGCAACCCTATGCCTAGACTAGGGGTCCTCAACTCTTCTAAGCCTTACACAGGTTGGTGATGAGAACAACCACAAAGTGACTGCCAGAGAGGAAGTGAAGCCACACCCACAGAAGAAGGGAGCCCAAGTACAGAAATGGGGATATTTTTTTTAAATAATACAGTGGAAAAGAGGTGAGAGACAATAGATCACACTGGCGGCCGCTGCCAATGAAACAAAGCGATGTTAAATATGCATAGCCATTCAGCAGCCCTGCTCACCACAAGGCCCACCTGGACTCACCCGCTTCCTAAAAACACTTGGTGGACACCCAAAAAGGTGTTGGCGGGGGGTGGTGGTGATATGCCATTGCCTGCTTCTGTGGACCAACCCTGGACTTCCTTGGTGGTCTCCCATCCAAGTAGTACCTGGGTTCCAGCGCGCAAAAGCATGCACGGCGTGGTGATGCCACCTGGAAGTGATGTCATCACGCCAGGCACATCGCATGGAGGATGTTCTAGCATTTGGGCAGAAACTCTGGTACGAGTTTTTTACCCAAATGCTAGAGTGTCCCCCCCTGCGTAACATGCCTGGTGTGATGACAGCACTTCCGGGTGACATCATCGTACCGGGCATGTTGGGTGCCGGCGGAGCTTTTTGAGGGTGGGGATCACTCCGCTGGCCAGCTCCGTACCAGTGGGTTGGGGACCCCAAAGCCAGGGGAACCCCCGCCCCCAGCAGGAGGCTGGGAACCCTAGGCTAGACTGGGACATCCAAGTCAGGGTTCCAGTGACACTAGAGAGAGAAAGGCTGTGGGCCGGGAAGATGCGAAGGGTTGCCAGTATTCCTGGTGAAGAATACATGAATAGGGTGTAAGAAATATCCACGGAGCAATTATTTGCAATATATACGTAACGCAGTGGTTTATTTCAGTTGTTAGTATTCTTGAGTCTGCAGGGAGTTGGAAGTACATTATTTTTAGGAAGCTGACATTCCCCCCCCCCGCCCCGCCCCCCGTTTTGACCTGGAATTCTCAAGGTGGCCTACAAAAGAAAAGTGTGCATTTACAAGCACTTCGGTCCTGATTTGGATAGCTCAGGCTAGCCTGATCTCATCAGATCTCAGAAGCTAAGCAGAATCAGCCCTGGTTAGGAAGGGAGGCCACCAAAGAAATCCAGGGTTGCTCCGCAGGGGCAAGTACCAGCAAACCACCTCTGAACATCTCCTGCCTTGAAAACTTATCGGTTTGCCAGCTGCGACTCGAAGGAACATTCCGCCACCGCAAGCCGTTTAAAAGAGTAAGAAAAGCACACGGCGAAATGAAGCACAGAGTGAAAACAGCATCTCGGATGAAGAAAAAAAGAGTGCAATCGGCTTACTGGGGGTAAAGAGTAGGGAGGGGAGAATTTGACCTCCGCATTTGACTCCCCCAAGCCCTTGGGTCTGGCTCAAGGAGCTTTGAAGAGTTACGGTCTGTTTACCATGCTGGTTCTGCACTTTCTCCCATTCCGACAAGGGTAGTCCATCATCCGGAAGAAATGACTCCTCGTTTGGACGGTAAGTACAAGATGAGTTTCTCTTCCACGGCTGTGCCAAAATCAGATCACATCCAGATCTAATCATTGTCGAAATATAATTAAGCCTGAGTAATGTTTAAGAGGCGAAACGCGAGTCTCTGTGTTCTTTCTCGTTGTGCTAATGAACCACGCTGTGCTTTTGGTGCTGATGTTTTGGGTTTTTTTATTATTTGTGGCTCTTGGCTGGGCTGTCTCTTGCTACAGCCAGGGGATGTGTCTGCCTCACACAGTATCTTGGGAGATCGGTAAGCAAACGGGAAAGAAAAACATGCAGCTAGGAGCATTCACTCATCTGGCTTTCTGTTTAAAAAAGTGAAAGCAAGCTGCTAGTCCCTGTGGCAGATTTGCGAACTCTGGGTTGGGAAATCTCTGGAGCGTTGAGGCAGAGCCTGGTAGGGTTGCCAACTTCCAGGTGGTTAATAAAAAAAACCCGCTAAGAGACACCATAAATTTTAAACAAGACAGTGTAATGTAGAGGTCATGGTGTTCTGACAAAGCTTGCACATGAAACTTCAGATAGACAAGAGCGTGTACCAAAAAGGCATTCACAGAAGACAGCTCAAAAACAGTCTTTCCAATCACAAAGGAGTAACAATATTCCAGTATTTAGTTCATTGAACTAAAAGAAGCCCTTCCAAAGACATCTGTTCTAGATATCAAGACATTTCATCCATCTTTCTTCAGTTTGGAGGCTTATTCATCACTGGAACCCAATACATTCACAGAAGACCAACAAGGTTCAGAACATGTCTGTTAGATTTCCAGGTTCCAGCAGAAAGACAGGACAGATCCAGGAGGGCAGTCTCATTTAGGGGGGGAAACTTGCTGTTTGCTACCTTCATACTTGAGAGAAGATGAATGGAGTGTTGCAACAGAGTCTCAGTTAACTTCCCACGATTAGAAAGGATTCTTTTACACATTTATCGCTTCATTGTTGTTTGCCCTTAATTAAATTCAAGCAACTGTTGACCCTATAAACTTGTTCCAGTTTGTCTCCGCATATCTTAAAATGTCTTCATCATGTTACATACTAATTTGCAATTCAGCCTCTGCCTATAAATAGGAATGGTTATCTTCTGTTTCTACATATCTGAGAAGGTGGTTGTACACATGAACGCTCATACCTTGAATAAGACGTTGTTTGTCTTAAAGGTGCCACTGGTCTCGGAAACAGTGAGATAGTCTATAGCACAGATGGCCAAACTGTGGCTCAGGAGCCACATGTGGCTCTTCCAATCATATTCTGTGGTTCTGGAAGCCCCTACCAACCTGCTGGCCAGCTTAGAGAAGGCCTTTGTCACTTTAAATCACTTCTCCAAACCAAGCCAGCTGGCAGCTTGGAGAATGCATTTAAAGTTAAAGTTGCTTTCTTTCCACCTCTTCATCCCTCCTCCCTCCCCCATCTATTTGCTTTCCTTCCCTCCCTCTGTCCTTCCTTCCTTCTTTCCTTCCATGAGGCTCTCATGCCTGATGTTCATGCCTTGCCGCTCTCCAACATCTGACATTTATTCTCTGTGGCTCTTACGTTAAAGCAGGTTTGGCCACCCTTGGTCTATAGTCCCTCGCCCTTTACCCCAAGCTTTTTCCTCCTGAATTGTTTCTTACCGACGCCAATGAGCTGGATGAGAGAGATGGTGAAGTCTTCGTGAGTCTGCTGGACGAGGTTCTCCACGGTTAAGCCGATGACGCTCAGCAGTGAGACGATGGTGACGCAGAAGTAGATCTTGACGGGAGACGACAGCTCTGACCACGGCTTGATCTGCAATGAGAGGGTGCTGACAAGCTTGGTGAGGGGTGGGAAGGACCCCTCGATGGAACTGCAGCTTGGCTCCAGCATTGCTGACCTCACTGGAGTCCCCCCACCCAGCCAATCAGGTTAGAGTCTCTGGCATGGAAGGGTAGTGGCGGACTGGGTCTAAAAATATTGGTTGCCAGGAGACATAGGGGCCCGCCCACATCTGTAAGGCTATCATTTCGTTTTTATAATAAATAAATAACTTTTTTAAAAAATGCATAAGTGGGGGAAAAGGTACAATTAAAACTTTTGTGAAATAAATATATATGTTTAGTAATTACAGCGTACATATATTGTACATATCACTGGCAGTATGCAGTAGATACTAAATGTTAATACGGATTGCATTTTCTCCAGGGGAGCTGATCTCTGCCAGCTGGAGATCAGTTGTAAAAGCGGGAGATCCCCAGGCCCCACCTGGAGGCTGGCAACCCTAAATACAACATAAATTTTAGTTGCATTACAGTAAGAATCCTGGAGCTTCTATTATATTTTCAAGCCATTAACATTTTTAACATACTGCCTAATGTTTAAGGGGGCCCGCTTCATCAGGGGCCCACTTGCCATCGGGCAAGCTGACACCCTGGCCAGTCCGCCACTGTGGAAGGGTATTAAATATCTTCACCCCTGTGTTTTTGCTCACAGCCGTTACTTTGCCCCACTTGGGGTGAAATGTACAGGCGACCTCAGGGCCAACCCTAGACTGTCTGGCACCCCGCCCCGCCCCCCCCCCCGCACACCACCGAAGAAGAAGAAGATGATATTGGATTTATATCCCGCCCTATACTCTGAATCTCAGAGTCTCAGAACGGCTCACAATCTCCTTTATCTCCTTCCCCCACAACAGACACCCTGTGAGGTAGGTGGGGCTGAGAGAGCTCTTGCAGCAGCTGCCCTTTCAAGGACAACTCCTACAAGAGCTATGGGGGAGTCGCATGGGGGAGCCCAATTTGGGGCCCTGAGAAGGGTGGCGCCCTAGGCAATTGCCTCGTTGGCCTAGTGGCAGGACTGGCCCTGGGTGGCCTTGTCTGTATGCTGCCAGCAAGGGGGCAACAGCTGGAAACTCGCCCCCTCCCCCGGAATATTTGCCATTACTGCCAAATCCCTGTTTTTCCACAAAGCGGTGGCATAACCCCCATTCCCCCAACTGAAACGAAGCCCTTGTAACTGGACTGAACAATGCATGCTTCCCCCTGTTTATCACCTGCCTCCATCTCCCTTTCCCTGTTTTGCGCCCAAGTTTAGACTGCAGGCTCCTCAGGGCAGAGACCCGTTTCTTTGGACTCTGGGAAGTTCCGATGCACAACTGGTGACACCATGCTTTGGTCAACCAGTGTCCCAGTTTCACCCAGGTTTTGGTAACAATCAAGCTCTTGACTTACCTCTGTCCTAAATGCCAAAGTTCTACCTGTTGGAGAACTAACAATAATTTTGCTATGAGAGGGCTAAGTCAGAGTTGTCAACCTCTAGGTGGCACCTGGAGATCTCACTCTATCACAATTGATCCTCCAGACCAGGGCTGGCCAAACTGAGGCTTGGGAGCCACATGTGGCTCTTTCACACATATTGTATGGCTCTTGAAGCCCCCCCACTGCCTGTTGGCTAGCTTGGAGAAGACATCTGTCTCTTCAAATCACTTCTCCAAGCCAAGCCAGCTGGCGCCATTTAAAGTTGCTTTCTTTCTACCTCTCTCTTCCTCCCCTATTTCCTTCCTTCCTTCCTCCCTCCCTCTCTCCCAGCTCTCAAACTTCTGATGTTCATTTATTGTGGCTCTCAAACATCTGATGTCTATTCTGTGCGGCTCTTACATTAAGCAAGTTTGGCCACCCCTGCTCCAGACCATCTCAGTCAGTTCCCCTGCAGTAAATGGCTGCTTTGGAGGTCAGACTCTATGGCATTATACTATTATTGTTGCTCACGCGGTGATTGCTGTTACAGCGTAGCTTGGGTTTCCCGTGTTTCCATTGTTAAGTAGTTTTCTATGGCATTATACCCTGCTGAGGTCCCTCCCCTCCCTAGCCTCTAGCCTCCAGGTATTTCCCACCCCAGAGCTGGCAATCCTA
This sequence comes from Heteronotia binoei, assembly GCF_032191835.1. Taxonomy (NCBI): domain Eukaryota; kingdom Metazoa; phylum Chordata; class Lepidosauria; order Squamata; family Gekkonidae; genus Heteronotia; species Heteronotia binoei. The sequence goes on along the minus strand of NC_083240.1, from coordinate 11,494,709 downwards.
TACAACAACCACTGCTGAATACAGCTAGCAAGAGACGCAAGTACTTACAGGGCCGCATGGTGTAGGGATAAGCTCTTGATGCCTTGGTGTTAGGTTTGGCAAGGGAGGATCTACAGTCTCAGTCAGCAGCGGAGGGGCCAAAGTCTCCTCAGGTGGGGAAAGGAGAACCCTGGCAAGGGGGTGAAATTACTAGAGTTAAAAGCCAGTGATATGTAAACATTGGCTAACGCGTTGGTTTCTCTCCTGCTTATCACTATAAGTCATCCCACAAATCTTTCCTGGTGATACTCGGGGCTTTTTTTGTAGCAGGAACTCCTTTACATATTAGGCCACACACCCCTGATGTAGCCAATCCTCCTGGAGCTTACACTAGGCCCTGTAAGCTCTTGGAGGATTGGCTGCATCAGGGGTGTGTAGCCTAATAGGCAAAGGAGTTCCTGCTACAAAAAAAGCCCTGATGCCACCTGTTCCGTAAGAGCTAAGGACTTTGACAAAGGATGGCCCCTGCACTTTGGAAACAGATTTAAAATGTTTCAGTTGAAAGGGCATTTAACTGAAAAAGTTGTAGTATAGTCTCAGGAGATTCTTTGAAATGCGTTCTTTCCCTCTGTTGCTCTGTCTGTGATCTAGTGTAAGCTGCTTCGGGCCACTGGAAGATGTAAAAAAAGAATATTTTTAAACACCGTACATTGAGATGGAAATAGAAAGAGCAATAGGGTTTACTGTGTTGCCATGGCCAGAAAAATTTTTTTTTACTCTGGCAGAATTTTAGTGGCTTCATTTGGGTTTGATCTACTCTATCAGTTGCTTGTGCTTGAGGATACAAAGCCAGGGGGGAAAATTGGTTTGAGTCACCTTTGCTCTTAGAGAACACTTTGTGAGATGGCATAGGTGTTGTGTGGCATCTTTAGCACTCAGGTAGGCAGCCATGTTGGTCTGAAGCAAGAGAGCAAAGTTTGAGCCCAGTGGCGCCTCTAAGACCAACAAAGCTTAATTCGGGGTATAAGCTTATACCCAGAATTAAACTTTGTTGGTCTTAAAGGTGCCACCGAACTCAAACTTTGTTCTCTCTGCATCAGTGTTGTATTGTTTTGAAGCTGACAGCTGATCCAGGAAACTCTGCTTGAGAGATGACTTATAAATATTTAAAATCAAATATTTCTTTTTTTAGTGAACTTATATTCCGCCCTTTCCCATAACGGGCTCAGGGCGGATCACAACATAAATTACACAACGAAAACCAACAAGCCAAATTTTAAAAAGTACAATAAAATCAAAACATAGAACGATAAAACTACATAAGGTGCATCACCGGCGGAAAAGGCACATTTCACAAAGGACAGTTTTTGGCCCCAAAAGTGATGGTATTAAAATCATATTCAGCACCTCAACAAGGCTATAAAGCATGATGTCACAACAAGAGAGGCTGACTGATAAACAGTTGATAGAACAGGGCGCCCGCTGCCTCAACCAAAAGCCCTGCTGAACAGCTCCGTCTTACAGGCCCTACGAAATGGCAGTAGCTCAGGTAGGGCCCAGATCTTCATAGGGAGCATAATCCACCATACAGGGGCCAGAGCCGAAAAAGCCCTGGCCCTGGTTAAGGCAAGATGGACATCCTTCGAGCCAGGGGTGGTCAGGAGGTGCTACATGGCAGACCACAATGTCCTCCGGGGCGTATATGGGGAGAGGCGGTCCCTCAAGTATGTCGGTCCCAGGCTATGTAAGGCTTTGAACGTCAGTACCAAAACCTTGAAGCGGATCCGGTACTCAATTGGTAGCCAGTGCACTTGGTGCAGCACCAGCCAAATGCTTGCCCATAAAGGCAATGCGGTTAACAGCCATGCTGCTGCATTTTGCACCAGCTGGAGTTTCCGGATCAGCCCCAAGGGCAAGCCTGTGTAGAGTGAGCTACAGTAATGCACATACTGTGAATAAATCACCCTGCAGAGCTCCAGTGACTGTGGAACGGGCAGGAGCTATTTTGCACAATTCATTAAGTTTAGTAAGACACAATGTGTCTGCATGTGTACGTGCACAAACACACGCATGCACACGTCCAGTTGCTGTGCATGCAAATTGCCCATACAATTTGCTATCTGAAGTACAACAGAGCAGGAAGGTTCGTTGGCAGTAACTCTCTGCCATAAAAGTGAGATTCAAATGAAGTTCAATAAATACGGACTCACTGCCTGACTACTACTGTTCTGAGGTCCTTTTAAAAATGTAGCTGATGGACAAATATGGCACTTAGTTGGCAAAGAGAAAGAGTAATAGCTTTATGTGGTAATGAGAAAATGTCATGGAAGATGGGGGTGTCAAATCCAACCACATAACATTTGGTAATATCATCCACTGAAAGAAATCTTAATTAGAAGTCTGTTATGATTGATATCAGCAAATCAGCATGTATTTGCATATGAGTAAAATGAAATGTTTTGAGAAGAACAACATGCTTTTTTTTTACATTTATGCATCAAGTGTAGCAGTTAAGTCCTATTTTAGAAAACCGTTTTTTTAGAGTGTGCCTAAGCAAGGGCGGGGGGGGACTCCTCTTTGGAGAATTTTAAAGAACCTTGTAGTGCCTTGTAGATTTATTATGGCACAAACCTTCATAGACTACCGACCAGTTAGCTGCCTAATGTGCATCCATCATAGGCAGATTATTACTATTATACATGCACACAGGCAATATTTCATGAAATACAGCCACGTGTACAGGGGAGACAGAGTAAACGGAGGCTTTGAAAGCCAACAAAAAGTATATTGTGACATTTGCGCACAAAGTTCAAATTACAGAGAGGGCAGACACAATTACCCTTTACAAAAGCAAGAAGAAGCAATGTCCCCTTGTTCAATTAATTTAACATCCCCAGTGTGGGGGGAAAAGCCACAACCAGAGTCATAGAATCATAGAGTTGTAAGGGACCTCCAGGGTCATCTAGTCCAACCCCCTGCACAATGCAGGAAACTCACAAATCCCCGCCCCCCCAAATTCACAGGATCCTCTGTTTAAAAACCTCCAAGGAAGGAGGTTAGTCAAGTCCTAACTGGACAGCATCAACCTGCTGAATTCAGCAGCCTCTCACAATAACATTAAAAACCTGCAAACTTGAATAATAACTTTTTAAAAAATCATAGCATCATACAGTTGGAAGGGACCTGCAGAGTCATCTAGTCCAACCCCCTGCATAATGCAGGAAACTCACAAATACCTCCCCGTAAATTCACAGGATCCTTACTGCTGTGAGATGGCCATCTAGCCTCTGTTTAAAAACCTCCAGGGAAGGAGAGCCCACCACCTCCTGAGAAAGCCTGTTCCACTCATAATCTGAAGAGCATTTTAGTTTCTTAAATCGATTTAAATGTTTTAAGTTGATCAGTCCGTTTTTAAAAAGTTTCACTCCTAATTATGATGTCATTAACACAAAATGATGCAGGTGAGGGGGAACAAAACCCCCCTCCGTGATGACGTCACAACAGGGGCGTGACGCAACCATGACCTCCCATGCAGTGCCCTCCCTTTATTAGACTGGGGCAGCACCAGACCCGGGCGCGCATCTTTAGTTGCGGACCAGAGAGAGAACTCGCCCTACCAGCCAACCAGCACCGCCCTCCATCCCCTGCCTACGGGTCCCCGCGAGGCCCAAGGCAGCCGCTACCTAGTATCAGGCGGTTCCATGGTGACGACGGTTGGTTACATGGCCGAGGAAGCAGGTGAGCGGGTATGCCAGCTCCACTTCCGGTTCTGAGGTGCACTTCCGCTGGGCGGCGAACCACAGAGATCACTTGACTAGAGCGGCAATCCAGTCCCGGCTTCAAAGAAGCCCTTTATTCCGTGACTTCTCTGGAAACTCCAGGCGGCGACATCTCTATCATGAAAAAAAACCAATCTCTTCATTCATTTTTTACCCGGAATTGGAAATCCAGTTCCGGCTGAGACGGCGGAACGCACTCATAGAGATAGAGATAGACATAATCCCATATTGCCCATATCGCAATTCCTGGGGTACAACGGAAGTGGATATTCCCCCCGAAATTTTCGACGTGGCTTTCAAATTTAACCGGAAGTATAGGCCGCGGGTGTCGCTCTAGCCCTCTACCTTTAGTCCCTAGATTCAGGAGGTTCTTGTGTAGCTCTGAAGCGGCAGGAAAAAGTTCAAGTCCAGCGGCACCTTGAATACCGACACAGTTTTATTCTGGGCTTGCATGTTCATGCACAAGTGTTTTATCTACAGAGTTTTATTCTGGGTATTAAATTACTCCACTGGCACCTTTAACAAAAGTTTTATTCTGAGTATAGGGGTATAAGCTTTCATGTGCATGCACAATCCACAGAGTCTTATTCTGGATATAAATCTGAGTCCAGTGGCACCTTTAAGAGTAACAAACGTTTTATTCTGCGTATAAGCTTTCGGGTGCATGCACAAGTGTTTTGTCCACATAGTTTTGTTCTGGATATTTAGCTTTCGTATGCGTGTGCACACGAAAGGTTAACACCCAGAATAAAACTTTGTTGGTCTTAGAGGTACCACTGGATTCTGGTTTTGCTGTTTCAGACCAAAACGGCTACCCACCTGACTCTATCTTCGTGTTTGTATTGATCTTATGGCTGGAGGTCAGGAAGGGATGGCAGAGCATCTCCTTCCTTCATCGGGACTAGGAACCTGTTTGTTTCCCTGTTAAATCCATTGAACAGCCAGAATCCATCTCTTCAGCTGTCTATTAAGGTCTTCCTCCAGTGGAACACCACATGGCTAGCTTTTCCATTTGCAGTGGGGGGGGGGTGCGTCTCTGCCACCTCCGGCTGAACTAGGAACTGTAACTTTTGATTTAAATGTGAGCGTGAAGACTGCGGACTGCCAGCTCTGGGTTGGGAAAGACCTGGGGAAGTGGGGGGTGAAGCCTGAAGAGGGCGGGATTTGTATTTCTGTATTGATCTACTCAAGAGACCCGTGGTGCAGAGTGGTAAAGCTGCAGTCGGGGCCCTCTGCTCATGACCTGAGTTCGATCCCAGCGGAAGCTGGTCCAGGTAGCTGGCTCCAGGTTGACTCAGCCTTCCATCCTTCCGAGGTTGGTAAAATGAGTACTCTGCTTGCTGGGGAGAAAGTGTAGATGACTGGGGAAGGCAATGGCAAACTACCCTGTAAAAAGTCTGCTGTGAAAACGTCGTGAAAGCAATGTCACCCCAGAGTGGAAAACGACTGGTGCTTGCACAGGGGACTACCTTTTACCATTTTATTGACATACTCAAATAGGGATATTGGCTGTTTATCTCATTACATATATTTAACGCACCATCCACTATACTGTAATGTATTTTTCTTCTAATGGCAATCTATATGTATGTTACACATTAAAAGGTAAATTAGTTGGAAAAAACTGTTGAGAAAGAAATGCCCTCATTTTGGCCCAGACTTATAACAATAGACTGATTAACAGACATTCTCACATTTTGACATGTTACTGTTTTATTGGTTTCTCACGCTCATGCTACCCAGACCAAAGGTTTGCACAATTTGTTCATTTTACTATTCTGTCCTTGGATTTTAAATCTGTACCCTTTTTGCATTCTGAACCACTGCCTACCAGCTCTATGTAGCTCTGCTCACTGTACCTGATTCCTCGTCTGATGAAGTGTGCTTAGAGAGCACACGAAAGCTTACATTCTGAATAAAACTGTGTTGGTCTTAAAGGTGACGCTTGACTCCTACTTTGTTCTACTGCTTCAGACCAACACGGCTGCCTCACTTGGATCTATCAGTCGAGGGAGAATGTCCTACAGCCCCCCCCCCCCTCCTCCTCCTTCATAGGGCAAGGGGGCGGCCGCTTTCCTGCTTTTGCTCCGCCCGTGCGGAGGAGGAGCGCTTGGCGTGTGGGCGACGGTGGCCGCGATCATGGCTGAGGAAGGAGAGACCCGCGCGGGAGAGGAGGCAGGTGGGTGTGTCGGGGGCGCCTGCGATGGGAGAGGGGCTGGGTGTGGGGGGAGTCTCCTTGCATTGCAAAGCGAGGGGGTGAAGGATCTTTAGCAAAAGTGCATGCATGCGGGGGAGAGCTCCCCCAGAAACATTTTGCAATGCTGAGCCCCGGGATCTGTTTCCAGGGGTTCTTTTGGAACCAAGAATTTCAGATTTGGACTGCATTCGGTGGAACCCTGACTGTAAAGGCTGGGTTTAATTTGATCCCAGGTCCATCGACCCCGGAATCCGTTTCCAGGGCCAGCATTGCGCTGCGGGGGTATGTCCTACAGCTGGAGATCTCGTGGTGCTATTGTCCTTAATTGGAAGCGATCCCGGATCGTGGTTGCGGCTCCGTTCTTGCCGAATCCGACCTTTGCCTGGTCGGGCGGAGGGGGGGATGGAATTAATCCCAGGGCGTTAGCAGCGATTGCGGGCTCGAGACTGTGTTTATTTGCGAGAGTCTGTTCAGACAGATGGGAGTGGACCAGAGGGCTTGGTCTCCTTACCGGGCTGGGTAGATGGCTCCGGGGATCGGCAGCCTCCCGAACGTGTTCCCATCCGGCCCCGATAGGGATTCAACTTTGCTGCCTTTCAAAATGAATATTCTGCATTTTCCCATCATCAAAGTGGTTTGCACAATCTGTGATAAAAATGAGTGTAAAAAAGCAGCCGCCGACCGGAAAGGGGAACAGCGTCGTGATAGGAGTTCTAAATATTGGCATCTGATGCTTTGCAAATTGCTTTGCCAGATCAAATCTGGACCTGTCTGGTCTAGAGTCCCTTTACTTGCTGATTTCCAACCACATGCCTTTCCATATGTCAACCTCTTGGATTAAGAACATCAGAAGAGCCCTGCTGGATCAGACTAGGGGTCCATCTAGCCCAGCATCCTGTCTCAAACAGCTCCTCTGGAGGTCCAACAACCAAGGGTTTCCCCTGATGTTGCCTCCTGGCTCTTGAGTTTGAGGCTTTGTGCCTCTGAATGTGGAGGTTCCTCTCAGTCACCGTGGCCAGCAGCCATTAATAGACATTCTCCGTTAATCTGGCTCGTTAATCTAGCTCGTTAATCATCACTTATTCCTGTGGCCATCCCCATATCTTCTGACAGCAAATTCCACATTTTAATCATTCATGCCCCGTCATCCTGTATTTGTAGGTGTACTGCACTTGAATATGGAAGGTCTGTTCTTAGCCATTTTGAGTAATAGATCTGCCCAGGGCTTTTTTTTTGTAACAGGAACTCCTTTGCATATTAGGCCACGCACCCCTGATGTAGCCAATCCTCCTGGAGTTTACAGTAGACCCAGTACTAAGAGTCCTGTAAGCTCTTGGAGGATTGGCTACAGCAGGGGTGTGTGGCCTAATATGCAAAGGAGTTCCTGCTACAAAAAAAAAAGCCCTGGATCTGCCTTATCACAAACGTTATCTAAGTGTACAATAACTGCCTTATTGGATCTGGTGTGGGTTGGCCAAATACTTCTGTTGCACCACTAGAAGGCTACACGAGCAACTTTACCTCTCCTGTGACTTGTCTTCATCAACCTAGTTCTGCTTTTATAGATGAAGGATGAGTTTAGCAATCCTCCCTAACAGTTGCTGCCTTCCTTGAATTTCTTTTATTTCATTTAATATACCCATATGTGCCTTTTGCAGCTAAAACTGGCTACCAAACCAGTTTGCAGGCCATGCAAAAAAACACTAAAATTCAAGACCCAGGTTTCTCGGAAAGGGTATTTGTAGCTGCCCAAGATTCAGGTACAGTGGAAAGGCATTGGTGCCCCCTTTAAGGCGGTTTGGTGTAGCCAGTTTGGTGTAGTGGTTAAGTGTGCGGTCTCTTATCTGGGAAAACCAGGTTTGATTCCCCACTCTTCCACTTGCACCTGCTGGAATGGCCTTGGGTCAGCCATAGCTCTGGCAGAGGTTGTCCTTGAAAGGGCAGCTGCTGTGAGAGCCCTCTCCAGCCCCACCCACCTCACAGGGTGTCTGTTGTGGGGGAGGAAGGTAAAGGAGATTGTGAGCCGCTCTGAGACTCTTTGGAGTGGAGGACGGGATATAAATCCAATATCTTCATCTTCTTCTTCTTCTTTAAAAGCTATGTCGGCCGGTATGCAAAATATACACTTGAATACTTATGAGCCAGTAGAAAAGAGCAGGAATCCAGTAGCCTCTTAAAGACTAACAAAATTAGGGGCAGGGGAGGAGTTTTTGTGAGTGCCAGCTCATGAAAGCACCTATACCCTGCCAGAAATTTATTAGCCTTTAAGGTGCTCTTAAATATGTGCTCTTTTCATACTGCTACAGACAGACTAACATGGCTGCCCATCTTGATATGTCACCACTTGAGAAGAAGAAGAGGAGGAGGAGGAAAAGATTGGATTTATATCTTGCCCTATATTCTGAATCTCAGAGACTCAGAGCAGTCACAATCTCCTTAACCTTCCCCCCCTCAACAGACACCTTGTGAGGTGGGTGGGGCTGAGAGAGCTCTCGCAGAAGCTGCCCTTTCAAGGACAACTCCTGCGAGAGCTCTGGCTGACCCAAGACCATTCCAGCAGCTGCAGGTGGAGGAGTGGGGAATCAAACCCGGTTCTCCCAGATAAGAGTCCGCGCACTTAACCACTACACCAAACTGGCCAGTAATGGCCGGAGAGTGACAGGCTAGCATCAGGGAGACCTCAGATTTGCATACCTGCTTTGCCATAGAAGCTTGCTGGATGACCTTGGGGGCAATCACACACTCTCTGCGTAATCTGCCTCACAGAATTGCTGTGAAAGTGTCAAAGTAAGATCTACATGATCTCTGGTTCAAATACCCACTCTTGCTGGGTTACCCGGGTTCACATCCCCATAGAAGTTTGCTGGGTGACCTTGGGCCAGTCACACGCTCTCAGCCTAACCTAACTCACAGTATTGTTGTGAGAATACAATGGAGCCGTGTTAGCCACTTTGACTCTCTGTTGGGGTGGAAGGCAGGGTATAAATAAATAAACCCACCAAATGCATAAGCAGTATTTCATGAATAATGGGATCAACGTGGCAGGCACGTGGTTAGATTTCTTTGGCTCAAGGGAAGGCTGGTTGCACCCGCTGTGACATATGTTTTCAGATGACCCATGCAAGTGTTGACTTTTGCAAGACTTTGGTTAGGAAAGGGAAATGTAAAAAGACATTAACCGCGCAGTCTGGCGCTCAAAGCACTTCGTTAAATGCTAGTTAAAAACCGTGTTACCCAGTTAGAGAATTCAGAGTGCTTTTCACAATAGCCTTTGCAAACAACCCTTCAAGGTAGGCCAGTTTCTATTTAACCTTTATCCTGGCCTCCTTCGGGCTTTGGATAGAGAGTGAAAAGTTTTAAGACCTTGCATGGACTTAGTTTGCCCAGAGAGCCTCCTTTAAAGTTCAGACATAAATCTGACTTTTTTGAAAAAGCAGCAGGAGGGCATTTTGGCTATCCAGGATGTTTGGCTGCTAATTTTAACCACTGATCTTTGAGAAAAAATATCTTTTTAAAAAAAAAATTGAACACTTCTACCATGAAGCAGCTGAGCTAGAGTTCATTAGCAAATGTGGCATTGTTTAGTTAGGACGTAATTTGGATTCCAGGTTTCTTTCCCATTGTGAACATTAAATAAAGAAAGTTAGCATTGTCACAATGACTGAGTCATGAATGGGTTGTTCTTCTTCCAGATGGGGTAGCTGTTAGAGCCCAAACTGAACTGGGAGTCTTTTGTCACATGAAAGAATGCATCCATATGTTTGAATCTCAAGTCAAGGTTTTGATCACAACTAGGGGTCATTTTGTAGGAAAATAGGTGGTGGAGCTCATCCAGGGATTGTTATGCAGCTGCACCTACTATTCCATGGACAAGGTAGGTAGGTGGGGAGGAGGAGGGGGAGCCCTCAGAAAGGTTCAGGAGCTGTGCTCCTGTGAGCTCCTGCTGAATGAAAGGCTTGATCACAACCAAGGGTTTTTCTCTCATCAAAGCAGTTTAAATGTAATGTTTTGAGGTAAAAATTGAGTTTCCATAAAATTCTCTTTTAAAAAATAACCTTGAGCATATGAAGTTGCCTTCTACTGAATCAGACCCTCGGTCCATCAAAGTCAGTATTGTCTACTCAGACTGGCTGTGGCTCTCCAGGGTCTCAAGCTGAGGTTTTTCACACCTACTTGCCTGGACCCTTTTTAGTTGGAGATGCCGGGGATTGAACCTGGGACCTTCTGCTTACCAAGCAGATGCTCTACAACTGAGCCACCATCCCTCCCCCTTGTTTGAAATAAAATCCGAACATGTGTATATAATGCCATCTAGTTCAAAGATATGCTTAAATTGAACCTGTGACCCACTTAGGAAAGGCTCCTAACATGATGCCCATGGAAACCACCGCACCCACTGACATCTTTCTTAGTGCCCATCAAGTGTCCTTAGAAAGTAGGAGCGGCCAGATGAGGCTTTTGCCCAGTATGGCTTCGGATTGGCTATTGGAAATATATTGGCTGTGCAGATTTTTAAAAACACTGTTTTGGCAGCAGAGGCCCCCACAGCGCAAGGATCTTCACTGGGTGGCTGTGATAAGCTGCAGCAGCCATTTTGTGGCTGTCTCCACCTCCCACAGCGGGCATGTTGTGGCTGTTCCCATCATGCTGTGTCAGAATTCAAAAGGTGCCCACAGGCTCAAAAAGGTTAGAGATCCCTGTTCTATAGCTATAGGATAAGACTGAACAGCTCTTGTAAATATATTATGGTTTAATCTTGAGAATTTTGGCTGGTCGTCCACGTGTTGTTGACAGATCCATCTGGCTGACTTTCTGCTCCAAATGTTTGGCTGGAGAGTCACTGATCTTCACAGCTACAGTTTATTTGTTAAATGCTTTGGGCTCTACCTGCCAGTCAAAGAATCTTGAGATTTATCTTCAGTAATTTAGAGAACTTTGACCCGTGAGTCATGTCTTCTGGTTGAGCTTGTTCAGATATCTGTGAGGTTGTGTAGGGGCAGTTATATAACTCGAGAAGGGCCAGACTAAACCAGAATGGAACAATGAAAAAATTTCTCCTTTATTCTAACTAGCTCCAATCTTAAAACAACCTTGACCTTGCTGCATGTTGCAGCAAATGCCCTACCTAGTGTTATGACCTTTTAAGTCAGGGGTGGGGAACCTCTGTCCCGAGGGCTGTATGCAGCCCTCGAGGTCACTTGGTGTGGCTCTCGAGGATTGCTGGGCCGAACTGAGCCACGTGGCAGCCTCCCTGGGGCCTGGCTGGCCAGTGAGGATCGTGGGGCCCAGCTGCGCTGTGCAGCAGCCTCCCCAGGGCCAGGCAGGGATCACAGGGCCCAGATGCACTGTGCAGCAGCCTCCCTGGGACCTGGTTGGCCGGCCGGCCAGAATTGCTGCAGGGCCTGGAAAAGTTACTGTCACAGTTCAGTTTGCATGTGAATATCCCAGATGGTGTGGCCTAATATGCTAATGAGTGTGTGACCTAATATGCTAGTATTAGGGGATGTGGTCTAATATGCTACTGAGTTCCTGCTGGGCTTTTTCTATAAAAAAGCTCTGGACCTATGTATTTGCCTAGGGCGGCGGGCCGGCTGTGTGTGTATGTGTGTGCGCCAGATTAGGCTCTCCCCACATGACTTCAAATAGAAAAACAATTATTTGCATTAATTTTGCTGGCCTGAATCATTCTCCCTTGGCGGAGCACTGTTTTTTAAGTTGATAATTTTTTATGGCCCACAAATGATGTTATAAATATCCATATGGCCCTTGGCAGAAAAAAGGTTCCCCACCCCTGTTTTAAGTTATGAAGAAATAAATAAAGTATTTTCTAAAATAGATTTACATTTAATACATTTTAAAGTTAAATAATTTGCAGCGAACCCTCAGAGCCAGTTTGGTGTAGTGGTTAAGTGTGTGGACTGTTACCTGGAAGAACCAAGTTTGATTCCCCACTCCTCCACTTGCAGCTGCTGGAATGGCCTTGGGTTAGCCATAGCTCTTGCAGAGTTGTCTTTGAAAGGGTCGCTTCTCTGAGAGCTCTCTCAACTCCACCCACCTCACAGGGTGTCTGTTATGGGGGAAGAAGATAAAGTAGATTCTGAACTGCTGTGAGACTCTGATTCAGAGAGAAGGGCAGGGTGTAGATCCAAAGTCGTCTTCTAAAGTTGCCCAAAGATTCTGCTCGCCTTTAAATCAGTCTTTTTAAACAGTCATTATAATAGTTTTCTGTTTTCTGGAAGGAAAACTTTCTCCTGTAGAACACGGCACTTGATCCCGAAAGATTCTACAAACCCTAATGATGTTACCAGCCGTGAAAACCTGAAATCTTTGAGTCATTAATAATAAGTTAGTGAGCCCTTTTATTTAAGAAATTTCTAAATTTAAGAGATATCTGAATGGCCAGTTTAGATTTCAATAATTGATTTCGATTGGGTAATTGAAGTTGCCTTGATTTTTGCCCAGCATCTTGGCAACTTCCACCTTAGATCACTGTAACACACTGCATGGACCATCTGCCCTTGAAGAGCGTTCTTAAAATACGACAGGAGTGGAATATGGCTTCTTGATTCCAGCCTATTTACCTTGTTTATACCCCACCTGCCTCATTAGAGACTCAAGGTGGATCAGAGAGCGATACAGTTTCCCGCACCATGAAATACAAGATTCATTTTTATGCCTCAAATGCTCTACACAGAATGTAGCAGCGCAAGGAACCTGCCATTTGGATACCGCCTCCTGGTCAGGATCCCCCCCAACTCATCTTGCTTGGGCCTTGGAAAAATTAGTGGGTGTGGCCTATTTGAGTCAGTGCACCCAGACTATGGAACTACCTGCCGCTAGATGCTCATCTAATCCCCTCACTCTCTTCCTTCTGACGCTGCCTTAAAACATCCTTCTTCAGAAAGTATTTGGGGGTGAGTCACTTGTTGGGCCTTTTGATGTTTCTGGCATCCAGGGGTAGCCAACGGTAGCTCTCCAGATGTTTTTTTGCCTACAACTTTCATCAGCCTCAGCATTGGCCATGCTGGCTGGGGCTGATGGGAGTTGTAGGCAAAAAACATCTGGAGAGCTACCATTGGCCACCCCCGTACAGTTAGCTCATTGGCTGTTTTGCTCAGTGGCTTTTTTTTTTTACCAGCTTCTGCTGTTGATGCTATTTGATTTTTGGTATTTTTCTTTTTCTCTTGGTTTTGGTCTGTCGTATTTGGAAATGGTTGACACTGCTGTCATCTTGGATGCCATTTACTTCCGCCTATTGTATCCTATTTTGATCCTGTCCTTTGTCCAAGAAACTCAGAGGATTTCCCCTCTGTTTTATCCTTACACCAACTCTGCGAGGTGGTTTAGCCAGAGAGAGAGAGACTGGCTCCAGAGCACGCAGTGAGCTTTAAATGGAACTGCAAGGCATTAAAACTCAGGTTTCCACGTTCTGGTTTAACCCCTGCAACTAGCAAAAAGGCGTGAGAGAAATTCCTGAAATATCCATTTGCAGATACATTTTTTAAAAATTTCAGCAGTAGAAACTATCCTTTCTTTCCCCTGTTCTTCCATCCTGACCTTTCTCAACAGTGGAAGAGGCTGTTAAACTATTTTGAAGGGTTTAATGTTATTGTTCAGTTGGATTCTTTCCACCCACTCACCCACCCCACACAGGAGACAATGGCACAACCCAGACTGGAGCGGTCTGCAAATCTGAGTCAAGGGGTCTTTTGTCTGGATGCAGCAGGAACCACGCTGGGGAGGGGGGGAGGCAAATCGTCTTAGTTGGAAACCTGTAGCTGTGGCAGTAGACGTCACTGGTGATGTTTTTGTCTCCTTTGAGATGCTGGGATTATATCCAGTTTGCAAGGGGGTAGGTGCAGAAAGGAAGGGTCTGCAGTTTGTTGATGGGAGAGGCTTGGTTAACGTTTTGTGTCTGTCTGATGTGGCTGCCATGATTCTTAGCTTGGCAACGGACTTTGCACTGTGATTGCGTTTTGTACGAGAACATCTCTTCGTTTCCAGTTGCAAAACTTTTGTTTGGTTAACCGGAGAGGGGCAAGAGTGCCGCTCTGTCGTAATCCTTTGGATCAAACTCCTTGTGCAGCTGTGCCAGTTCCAGTCCGTCCTTTGTGTTCTCCTGTGTGCCATTACTGTATTTTATTTTCACAACAACCCTGTGAGGTAGGTGAAGATGAGGAAAGAGAGAGCATGAGTGCCTGGCCTTTCACGGGACCCTACTGCAAGAATCCTGGGTTTTTGTCCTTTCGAAATGATTTGCCTCAGCAGTTAATTGCAGCAAAGAAGATCCTGGCCCAAAACACACATACCACCAAATCCTATTTTCCTCTGCTTACTGCGTGAGGTAGATTTCTACAGGCGAGACCCATTCCTTATGTTTATACCCCAAAGAGCTCAAGGTGGGCCTGGAATTATCCTGTTTCCCCTCCTCACAACAACTCTATGAGGTGGGTGCATGGCTTCGGGTCACTCATTTTGTTGCATGGCCTGAGTGGAGATTTGAACCTTGGTGCTCTTGCCTCAAACCTGAAGCACCATAAATTTTAAACAACCAGACAGTGTAATGTAGAGGTCAGTGGTGTTCTGACAAAGCTTGCACATGGAACTTCAAATAGACAAGAGCATGTAGCAAAAAGACATTCACAGAAGACAGTTCAAAAACAGTCTTTCCAATCCCAAAGGAGTAACAATATTCCGGTATTTAGCTCATAGAACTAAAAGAAGTCCTTCCAAAGACGTCTGTTCTAGATAGCAAGGCATTTCATCCGTCTTCCTTCAGTTTGGAGGCTTATTTATCACTGGAACCTAATCTTTACAATACATTCACAGAAGACCAACAAGGTTCAGAACATGTCTGTTAGATTTCCAGGTTCTTCTGTGGAAGTCTTTTTGCTACATGCTCTTGTCTATTTGGAGTTCCATGTGCACGCTTTGTCAGAACACCACTGACCTCTACATTACAGTTTTGTTTAAAATTTATGGTGTCTCTTAGCGTTTTTTTTTATTTACACAGTTGTACGCTAAGATCTTATAGTTTCACTTCAAACCTTAGGCAGACTGATTTGGGGTGTGAGGTGCGTAAGGAGCTCCAGGTCTGCCAGACTCAGAACTCTTGAGGCATCTACTCTTTGCCCTAGATATTTTTACACTTGGCAGACAGCTAGGCAGGGGTTTCCCTGTGGTAGAGCATCTGCTTGGAATGCCAAAGGTCCCAGGTTCAATCCCTGGCCTCTCCAGTTAAAATGACCAGGCAGTACCTGAGGTAAATGATCTCTACCTGAGACCCGGGACAGCTGCTGCCAGTTTGAATATGGACACTTCTGACCTTAGTAGCCCAAGGGTCTGATTCAGTATAAGGCAGCTTTGTGCGACATTACCTCAGTGGTGGAGCCTCTGCTTGGTACACAGAAGGTCCCGTGTTCAATCACTGGTATCTCAAGGATCAGGTGATAATGTGACCTCAGGTGACCTTCACCTGAGACCCTGCAGAGCAGCTGCCGGTCTGAGTAGACAGTATTGACTTTGATGGACCGAGGGTCTGATTCAGTAGAAGGCAGCTCCATATTTGTGTTCATGTTTGTGTTGATATTGCACAGCTTGGTTGGTCAATACAAGAACTCATGGACACTCAATGAAATTGCTGAGCAGTCAGGTTAGAACGGATAAAATGAAGTACTTCTTCACCCAAAGGGTGATTAACACATGGAACTCACTGTCACAGGAGGCAGCGGTGGCTGCAAGCATAGACAACTTCAGGAGGGGATTGGATCAACATTCTTGGTGCTTGGGGGAGCACAGTGGGAGGGCTTCTAGTGTCCTGGTCCCACTGGTGGACCTTCTGATGGCAGTTGTTGTTTTTTGGCTACTGTGTGACACAGAGTGTTGGACTGGATGGGCCATTGGACTGATCCAACATGACTTCTCTTATGTTCTTATCTGAGGAGGTTTTGAGGCTATGCTTTGCAGAATCTGCTCTATCATTTTGTGGCACACTCCCCTCTTTTCCCCCCATATCACAGTTGTTTGGGGAAGCTCAGGGGCATCCCTATTTTACAGAATTTTCTTTTTTTTAAAATAATAAGCTGACTCTCAATTTTCTGTCCTAGTAGAAACAAATAGCTTCTTTCTTTCTTTCTTTCTTTCTTTCTTTCTTTCTTTCTTTCTTTCTTTCTTTCTTTCTTTCTTTTCTTTCTTTCTTTCTTATTCTTCCTTCCTTCCTTCCTTCCTTCCTTCCTTCCTTCCTTCCTTCCTTCCTTCCTTCCTTCCTTCCTTCCTTCCTTCCTTCCTTCCTTCCTTCCTTCCTTCCTTCCTTCCTTCCTTTCCCCAGCGCGGCAAGCACACAATGTCGTCTTCAGCATTCTTCCAAACCTATATAAACATGTGTGCATTTTGGCAGGCAGAGCATTCTTAAGACGTGGCACAGAGACACTGGCTTGCCTTTCGTGCTCCACTTTAAACCAATTGAGAAGGTCAATAAACTGATTAAAGTGCTTAAGGCAGCAAGCTTAAAGCAGCTGGCAATGTTAGACGTAAATATTTCATAACCTGATCGCTTAATTTGTTTGTCTGGCAGCTCCATCTCTAGCCAGCGTGCTATAGCTTGCCTGCAAAGAGGCCTCAACTGGGAGCTGTATATTCTGAATCAATCTACTCCCCTCCCTCATTTGAGCTATACAGCCGTCTTGTAAGGAAACTGAGGCTGAGTGTGACTGAGCCAAGGTCACTTGCTCAGGCAGCTTTGTGATGGAACTGAGATTTGAACTTGGTTCTCCCGATCTGATTGATATTTTGCATGCACGTAGGTATTTTACAACTAGATTTTATATTTACCCTCTCTTATTGTTGGGTGGTGCCACTAGTCTTGTTTGTTTGATAATACTTTGTGATTTCGTGATTTCTGTGAGGTACTGAATCTTTCTGTTTCTTTTGCTGTTCTTAAGCACCCCCCCCCCCCCTTTAAAGATTTCTGCTAATTTTCTAAGCTTTGGGGCATTCTTGTCAGTTGCTTTTCTGCGTATTTTGTACCTTAATGGTTTTATCTGCTTGCTGTGTTTACTGAAGCCTTTGAGAACCTGTTTGGTTGCGAGATGAAGGATATAATTGTCTTAAATAGATACACTAAAATAGCTAGGCCAACGCTAGTAATAAGACTTGGCATTTATGTAGATTTTTCTTCAGCCTGTACAACACCACTGTAAGGTAAGCTAGTCTTGTTATCCCCATGGTACAGATCCAAGGAGGTTAAGTGGAGAAAATAGCTTGCCACAGTGTCAAAGGAGTGGGGAAGGCGAATGGCGGGGGGGGGGGGGGGGCGGGGAATACATTTAACAGTCCACTGGAATTGAAAAGGCCCAACGTGTTCCCTCTGAGCTGAGTTAGTGTGCTCTAGCTCACAGTTTTTTAGCCTCCGGCTCACAAATGTTTGTCTTAGCTCAGGAAAAATGGCCTCAGAGCAAACTAATTTATGCAGTAGCTCACAACTTTAATGCCAGTAGTTCACAAAGTAGAATTTTTGCTCACAAGACTCCACGACTTAGAGAGAGTATAGGAGACATGAGCTGAGGGTATGGGGAGCATATCTGTGCCTATGTGAAGCAATACCAAAGGAGAGAGAGTGTTGAGAGCCAGTTTGGTGTAGTGGTTAAGTGCGTGGACTCTTATCTGGGAGAACCGGGTTTGATTCCCCACTCCTCCATTTGCAGCTGCTGGAATGGCCTTGGGTCAGCCATAGCACTTTCAGAGCTGTCCTTGAAAGAGCAGCTTCTGGGAGAGCTCTCTCAGCTCCACCTACCTCACGGGGTGTCTGTTGTGAGGGGAGAGAAGGTAAAGGAGATTGTGAGCCACTCTGAGACGCTGAGTTTCAGAGTATAGGGTGGGATATAAATCCAATATCATCATCATCTTCTTGTATAGCGGTTAGAATGTCAGGCTAAGATTAAGGGGACCTGTGTTCAAATCCCCACTCTGCTGTAGAAGCTCCCTAGGTGATCTTGGACCAGTCATCCTCACACAGGTGTATCCTACCTCACAGGATTGTTGTGAGGAGAAAATGGAGGAGGAGAAACCTATGGTTGCCACCCTGAGCTCCTTGAAAGATGAGCAACAGTATTATTAGAGAGAAATGTATATGCTTGGGAAGTGAGGAGCACTTGGAGAGAGTTGTTGGTCTCACATATAACAGGGCCCATTGGTTTGAGGAAGCTGAAGCCAGGGTGGGGGAACACTCCTCAAGCCAGACTTCATTGTGGCAAGCATTTTTCTCCTCAGCTTCTTCCACGGTAGAGAAAGGTCAGGATGGAAGAACAGGTGACATTGGGGGTGGAACCAGGAGCGAGGTTGTGACAAGCATAATCGAACTGCAAAGGGAGCTCTGGCCATCACATTTAAAGGGCCCACACACCCTTTTAATGCCTTCCCTCCATTGGAAATAAGGATAGAGGCACCTTCTTTTGGGGCTCATAGAATTGGACCCCCTAGTCTTATCCTTTTGAAACTCTGACGGTGTTTTGAGGAGAGGCACAGGATGCTATGCTGAAAATTTGGTGCCTCTATCTCGAAAAACAGCCCCCCCCCCCCCCGAGCCCTAGATACCTAGGAACCAATGCTCCATTATTCCCTATGGGAATCGGGTCTTCATAGGGAATAAATGGAGTGCCCAGCAGACATTCCTACCCCCCCCCCCCCCCGCTTTCTGGTGACCCTGAAGCGGGGTGGGGGGAGGGCCTGGGGATTGGAAACCATAATGGACCCTCCCTGTGTTTCTTTAAGGCCTGGTAAGGGAGGTCTTTTTTCCCCCTTACCAGGACCCAAAGCAGCTGGTGGGGGTGGGGGGGGGTGGGGCTAGCTGGGATTATCTGTCCATTGACTCTTCCTTTTCCCAGCACATTATGTGTTGTTCACTTTGGTTTCTTCTGCAGCTTCTTTTTCAGCCCACGTCTAAACAACACATTCCACTCATTGTGCTTCAACGTCACCTCCTGTTGGGGCCCCATCTGGGTTTTATTTAAGCTTCTTTTCTTTCTTTCTCTGATTTTTTTTGAGTACAGTTCTCCGTGTGGGAAATGGAACTCCTCTCTGGAATAAGGACCTGAAGTTATCCACGAACACGGAGAACTTCCGGGGGCCATCCGGCCAGAGCTGAAGATCTGTATCCACCTCACCGAGAGCTGTCTTCGACCAATGGTCATTGCATCGAGACTGATTTCCGGGCCTCAAGATGGCCGGTCAGACTTTGGAGGATGCAGGTGTTGCAGTTTCTTCCCTTCTTGAGGAGAAGCCAAAAAGCAAAAGCATGTTTCAGCTAGGCTCCCTTTTCCACAACCGGAGTGAAAAGTTCGTCATCTCCAGGAGCGACAGTGTGCCGGAAGAGAACGTCTTGAAGATCACCATCACCGAGACCACCGTCATCGAGTCGGACTTGGGCATCTGGAATTCCCACGCGCTCATCTACCTCAGCTTGTGGTTCTTCTTCAGCTTTTGCACTCTTTTTCTGAATAAGTACATTCTTTCCCTGCTGGAGGGCGAGCCAAGCATGCTGGGTAATTGCAGTTCTTCGAACAAAACGGCGGGCGACGTTCCCAGTTTGGAGGGAGGGGTTGGGCCACATGCACGCCATTTAAAAAAAAAACACAACCTGAATTCCGTGAAATGTTGATCCTGCAACTCATACTGATTTGGTTTATTTGTGTATCTTATTTTGCATAATTTATTCTGTAATTTCCATATTTTACGTTATCCTGAACACATGAAGCTGCCTTATACTGAATCAACAAATATACTGATTTTATACTGAATCAGACCATAAGTCTATCCAGGTCATTACTGTCTACTCAGACTGGCAGCTGCTCTCCAGGGGCTCAGGCAGAGGTCTTTCCCATCACCTGCTGGCTGATCCTTTAACTGGAGATGCCAGGGACTGAACCTGGGACCTTCTGCCTGCCAAGCAGATGCTCTACCACCGAGCCCCTCTTGCTTCTGCTGGTTGCAGAGAGTGGAAAGGAGACAGAGATGGCTGCAAGATTTTCTGGACCTTTTAGCACAGGAGGTCCATGGCCTCCCCCCATCATGGCTTCTGACTCTTCCCCCATCACAGCCCCCATCTCCTGAAATTACGGCTGCACATACGTGAAGCTGCTTTATACTGAATCAGACCATCAGTCCATCAAGGTCAGTATTGTCTACTCTGACTAGCGGCAGCTCTCCAGGGACAGAGGTCTTTCACATCATCTGTTGCCTGATTCTTTTAACTGGAGATGCCAAGGATTGAACTTGGGACCTTTTGCATGCCAAGCAGATGCTCTGGCCCTAAGCCACAGCCTCTCTCCACTGGAAAGAATAGAGCATAACTCTTTTCCTCTCCTTCGAGCCCCAACGGCATCACCCGACCTAAAGAATCAAGGGTTCTCTCTATTCAGGGCTCCTCCCACCAGGAAATGAGAATTTGCTCTGGTGGACCTATACCACACCAGCAGTCTCTGGGGTCAGTTATGCCCCTTTTCCTGATGTGAGGGGTACCCAGAGAGCAAGAATTTTTTTCACTGTGCTTTCCTTGTTGCTTCCGGGCTCTAGTGTAGCTCAGGGTCAGTTGTGGGCTGTCTTGTGAGCTATGAGTTCCCCTTGGGCATGAACGGAGCGATAGGTGGCATAGCAGCTTTGCCCCTGATTTCTGGAAACAGTGCTCTACAGCTGATCCATCTTAGGAAACTTCACCAGACGTTACCCATCGGATATCTGCTGAAAGCAGAATTCTTTGCTTGAATCCCAGGTAGACCGTTGAGGGGGCTGATTTCTCTGCTGATTCCAGTACGTGATCCATCTCGATTCAACTCCATTCTGCATCTGTGTTTGTCACCATCACCTGACAAGATTAAAGGGCCCCTGTAGTGTAGAGTAGAGCAGAGCATCAAGCCTGGAGAGAAACAGTTTCAAATTCCTGCTCAGTGTTGAATCTCTGGCTTCTCTGTCTCTGTCTCTCTCTCCCCCCCTCCCTCTCTCCCCCTCTTCCTCCCCCCCCCCTCTCTCACACACACACACAAAGCTACTTCACAAGTAGTTGGAGGTTAACATGGAGAAGGGGAAATCACTTCTAGAGGTGTCGAAAGGACCGCAGTCTGCGAAGTGCTTTGTGTTTGCATTGTTGCATTTATTTCTATCTCAGTTTTCTCCCCTGTAGGGGCTCAAAAGCAGTACAGGACACCATTCTCTCCTCTATTTTATCCTTACAACAACCCTGTGAGGTAGGCCAGGGCGAGAGTTTGTGAGGGTCCTGAGATCACCGTGAGAGACTGGATTCTGCACAAAGTGGACCACTGGTCTGGTCCAGCAGGGCTCTTCTGATGTTCTTACGTTGCTAAAGTCACCCAGTAGGCTTCTAGGGCAAAAGGGGTGATTTGAACCCAGGGTCTCCAGGGATCGTAGGTCAGCATCCTCGCCACTCCACCACACCAGCTCTGGCTGCTTCAAAAGACCGTACAAATACTGCGTACTGTTGGTGACAGTAATATGACCGGCAAGTGTCCTCCATCGGCAAGAGGCCACCATCCATTTGAAGCCCTTCTCTAATTCTGCTGCTTCTTTAAACCTCTCTTTCAGGTGCCGTCCAAATGCTCTCCACCACATTCATCGGCTGCGTGAAGATGTTTGTCCCCTGCTGTTTGTATCAGCACAAAACTCGCCTCACGTACCCTCCCAACTTTATCATGATCATGCTGTTTGTCGGGCTCATGAGGTAAGAGCTTGGACCCTCCCCCACCTCATAAGCTACACATGAATTGTTACTTGGGTGGAATTCTTGCAGGCGCTCCTTTGCATATTAGGCCACATACCCCTGATGTAGCCAATCCTCCAAGAGCTTGCAAAGTTCTTTTTTGTAAGCTCTTGGTGGATTGGCTACATCAGGGGTATGTGGCCTAATATGCAAAGGAGCTCCTGCTAGAATTCCACCCCTGCTGATACTAGGGTTGAGGGGACTGGATAAGCATATGGAGCAAAGGTCCATCAGTGGTTATTAGCCACAGCGTATTGGTAGAACTCTCTGTCTGGGGCAGTGATGCTCTGTATTCTTGATGCTTGGGGGAAGGGGCAACAGAAGGGGCTTCTAGTGTCCTGGCCCCACGGGTGGACCTCCTGATGGCACCTGATTGGTTTTTTTGCCACTGTGTGACACAGGGTGTTGGACTGGATGGGCCACTGGCCTGATCCAACATGGCTTCTCTTATATTCCAGCTCCAGTTTGGGTAATACCTGAAGATTTTGGGGGTGGAACCTGAGGAGGGACCTCAACAGGATACAATGCTGTAGAGCCCACTTTCCAAAGCAGCCATTTTCTCCAGCGGAACTGACCTCTATTGTCTGGAGATCAATTGTACCTAGCCGCAAACCAGCAACTGTAGTGGTCAGCGGAAGTTCTGAAGAAGAAGAGTTGGTTTTTTACCCTGCCCTTTACTGCCCAAAGGAGTCTTGGAGTAGCTTACAATCTCTTTCCCTTCTTCTCCTCACAACAGGTGCCCTGTGAGGTGGGGGGAGGCTGAGAGAGCTCTGAAAGAACTAGGCTCAAGGTCACTCAGCCAGCCTTGTGTGTCTCAAAGCAGCTTACAATATCCTTCCCTTCCTCTCTCCACAACAGACACCCTGCAAGATAGGTGGGTCTGAGAGAGCTTTGAGAGAACAGCCTCTGAGAGAACAGTGTCTGTCCCAAGGTTGGTTGACTTCATGTGGAAGAGTGGGGAATCAAATTCAGTTCTCCAGATTAGAGCCTTTACCACTGTACCAAACTAGTACGTGGGGCTAGTATCTGGGAGAGCCGGGTTCAGATCTCCATTTGTGCCATGGAAGTTTGTTGGGTGGCCTTAGGCCAGTCACGCTGTCTCAGCCTACCCTACCTCACAGGGTCATCGTGAGGATAAAATGAAGGAGAGGAGAACAACATAAGCCTTTTCGGGTCCCGATAAATACGGTATATTGAATAAATAAATACTTGAGATTTTAATTGGAGGTGCCCGGGATTGAGCCAGGGACCTTCTGCATGCAAAGCTGGCAGAGGAATGGTTTCCCCTGCATTTGCTACTTACTGAGGTCCTCGATCTGAAGATGCTGAGTGTTGAAACAGGGACACTTGGCAGGCAAAGTTAAAAGATAAAGGTTTGTGTGTGTGTGTGAATCATTTTGCATCCCTCCTTCTTACCCTTCTGTCTCTCCAGGTTTGCAACTGTGGTTTTGGGCCTCGTCAGCCTGAAGAATGTTGCCGTTTCTTTTGCCGAGACGGTTAAAAGCTCCGCGCCTATTTTTACTGTCATTATGTCCCGCATGATTTTAGGAGAATACACTGGTGAGCATTGCAGCTGGTATTTTTTTACTTGGCAGCTTGAATAAAGCGGCACGTGGGACTAGCATCTGGCAGACTTGGGTTCAGATCTCACCACCTCTCAGCCTAACCTACCTCACAGGACTGTCGTTGTGAGGATAAAATGGGGGCAGGGAGAACCATGTACATTGACTTTTGCTCCTTGCAGGGAGGCTGGGAAATAAAAGTGATGTTGGGAACCAAAGGAGTTCTGATGCTATTTGGGAAATTCCTGTCTCACCTTCCTGTTAGGGAAAAGCAGGTTGAGGTTGCTTTTAAAATATTTATTCTGACCTGTTTTTTTTTCCCTCCACCTCCACCTCTGATATACCCAGGATTGCTAGTGAACCTTTCTCTCATTCCCGTCATGGGAGGGCTTGCTTTGTGTACGGCTACTGAGCTGAGCTTCAATATCCTTGGATTCTCCGCTGCTTTGTCCACAAACATTATGGACTGGTGAGTAACCCAAAGACTGTAGAATCATAGAATCCCAGAGTCGGGAGGGTACATAGAGGCCATCTAGTCCAACCCCCTGCCCAATGCAGGGTCAGCCTAGAGCATCCCTGACAAGGGTTTGTCCAGCTGCTGCTTAAAGACTGCCAGGGAGGGGGAGCTCACCACCTCCCTAGGGAGCTGATTCCACTGCTGAAACGCTCTTACTGTCAAAAAGTTTTTTCTAATATCCAGTCGGTAGCTTCCTGCCATTAGATTAGAGCCATGATTGTGAGTCCTCTCCCCTGCTGCCAATAGGAACAGCTCCCTGCCCTCCTCTAAGTGTAAAAGGTCAAGGTAGTCTCCTGTGGCATCACCCCAGTGATGTGGCGTCACCCCCGTCATATCTGACTCTAGGGTGATGCCACATCGTGATGTTTTCACAGCAGGCTTTTTATTGGGTGGTTTGCCATTGCCTTCCCCAGTCATCTACACTTTCCCCCCAGCAAGCTGGGTCCTCATTTTTTTGACCTCAGAAGGATAGAAGGCTGAGTTGACCTCGAGCCGGCTACCTGAAAACCCAGCTTCCGCTGGGATCGAACTCAGGTTGTGAGCAGAGCTTAGGACTGCAGTACTGCAGCTTACCGCTCTTCGCCACGGGGCTGCTCCTCTAAGTGACTGCCCTTCAAATCCTCCAAGAGACAATCATGCCCCCTCTCCCCTTCCTCCTCTCCAGACTGATCATTCCCCTCAGCCTTTGCTCCTAGGGCTTGGTCTCCAGGCCCCTGATCATCCTCGTCGCTCTCTTCTGCACCAGCTCCATTCTGACCACTTCCTTTTTGAAGCCCTACCCAGAAGAGTATCCCCCATCCACATTTCAGACAGTTGTCCTAACCTTTGTTTAATTAAACCATCCTTCTGCATTATGTCAGGACTTGATCCTGTTGTGTGCAATGGAGCAAAAACATTGATTTTTCCAGAGGTTAATCTGCTCTGCGAAAGCAGCCCAGAGAGCAGCTGGCCATCAAGGTAGACAGTATGGAGCTAGATGGACCAATCGTCTGCCTTGATGGAAGGCAGCTTCCTATGTCTGTTGCTAAATGGAGCTCTGGGAATGTGGCCAAGGGAAGCTCGCCATTTCCCCGAATTCTCAGCAGTGCTAAGAAATAAATGCCTGTTTCCTTCCCTTGTAGCTTGCAGAACGTCTTCTCCAAAAAGCTACTAAGTGGAGACAAGTACCGATTCTCGTAAGTATTTGCGGCACTGCAGATGTTCGCATAAGCCGATTGCACGAGGACCAGCTTAAGACTAGAGTACTCGGGTAGGTTTGCTGGGTGTAAACTCGGGGATGAAACAAGTCTGCCATGGCAGATCTGTGATCCATTCTCCCAATGCCTTTAGCTTCAGAGCAGCTACTAGAAATTAAAAACATGGTCAGAAGTTTCACCTGCAGGGATTGCCTTCCCTGTTTCATTCCTTCATCTCGGTACATGACTGTATATCCCTCTCCACATTCCCCCCTCTGTTTTTCAGCCTTTCTCCTAGGCTGGCAGGCAGTACTCGAATCAAACCCCATGGCAGGCTTCTGGCTCAAAGTAAGCCACTTCTAGGAAAAGAGAGAGTTGGGGAGTTGTGTTGGGCATCTGGCGCTCAGTACTGGAAAGTTCGGTTCTTAGCCAGTTTGATGTAGTGGTTAAGCGTGCAGACTCGAATCTAGGAGAACCGGGTTTGATTCCCTACTCCTTCTCCACATGCTACTGGTGTGACCTTGGGTCAGCCACAATTTCTCAGAAGAGCTGTTCTCAAGAGCAGTTTCTTTCAGAGCTCTCAGCCCCACCTACCCCACCTGTCTGTTGTAGGGAGAGGCAGGGAAAGGAGATTATAAAAGACTCTGAGTGAAGGGTGGGGTATAAATCTAATCTCCTCCTCCTCTTACTCTAGCGGGCCAACCTAGTGGTTGAGTGCAGCTCTCGGTAGCTCTTTGCCAGAATATTATAAACCAGGATGGCCAAACTTGCTTAACGTAAGAGCCACAGAGAACAAATGTTAGAGAGCTGCAAGACATGAATGTCAGATGTTTGAAAGCAGGCAGGAAGGAGGAAAACAGGTGGGGGGAGGGAAGAGGAAAAGAGAGGTGGAACGAAAGCAACAGTAACATTAAATGCATTCTCCAAGCCACTGATTTAAAAAGAGAAATCCTTCTCCAAGCCAGCCAATGGGGCAGTGGGGGCTTTGAGAGCCACACAATATGACCTGATAGAGGTTTACAAGGTTGTGCCTGGGACAGAAAAGGTAGGCGTCAAAGAGAAAAGAAGTACTTTTCTCCCTTTCTCGCAATACGAGAACTTGTGGACATTCAATGAAATTGCTGGGCAGTAGGGTTAAACTTATAAAAAGAAGTACTTCTTCACCCAAAGGGTGATTAACACGTGGAATTCACTGCCACAGGAGGCTACAAGCATAGACAGCTTCAAGAGGGGATTGGATAAGCATATTGAGCAGAAGTCCATCAGTGGCTACTAGCCACAGCGTATTGCTGGAACTCTCTGTCTGGGGCAGTGATGCTCTGTGTTCTTGGTCCTCGGGGGGCACAATGGGAGGGCTTCTAGCCCCACTGGTGGACCTCCTGATGGCACTTGGGTTTTTTGGCCACTGTGTGACACAGAGTGTTGGACTGGATGGGCCATTGGCCTGATCCAACATGGCTTCTCTTACGTTCTTAATATGTGTGAAAGAGCCACATGTAGCTCCTGAGCCACAGTTTGGCCACCCCTGTTATAAACCTTTATCCCCATCCCTTCCAACAGCCCAGCTTTTCGTTCTAGTAATGCCTTTAAAAAGTTACTTTTCTAGTTTTCCTTTTTCAACTGTGATTTTTCACGCAAGTGCTTTCTAACTCCCCCCCTCCCTTTTTTAACAGAGCACCAGAACTTCAGTTCTACACCAGTGCAGCTGCAGTGATCATGCTTATTCCAGCATGGATATTTTTTATGGTGAGGTTTGTCCCCCCCCCCCCCCCAAATCTTCTCCCTCCCCCCCCCCCACCTCCAGCAAGGCCGTGGTTGTATGCTTACAGATAAATGGAGCCTCCTTGTTTAGAGATAGTATATCTCTGAAAACTACAAGGCTATGTACTGTGCTTGTGGAACTCCTGGAGGATATCTGATTGTCATGGTAGAAAGTGGGGCGCTAGACTAGATGGACTTTTGTTCTAACGCGCCCTTTTTTGTAGAAAAAGCTCAGCAGGAACTCTTTTGCATATTAGGCCACACACCCTGATATCGCCATTGTTTCACACAAGGCTTTTTGTAGAAAAAGCCCAGCAGGAACTCCTTTACATATTTGGCCACACCCCCTGGCATAAAGCCAGCCAGAACTGCATTCCTGCTCAAAAAAAGCCCTGGTTGCAGCCCAGCAAGGCAATTCTTATATAGATAGATGGAGCTTCCATGTTTAGAGGCAGTATACCTTTGAGTACTAGAGGGGTCTTGGCTGTGTGCTGTGCTTGTGGAACTCCTGGAGGGTATCTGGTTGCCACAGGAGAAAGCAGGATTCTGGACCAGAGGGACTTTTGCTTCTGATCCAGCAAGACAATTCTTGCGTAGTTATATGGAGACTCTGGGTTTAAAGGCAGTATGCCTTTGAATATCAGATTCTGGAGACAAAAGAACAGGGAAATTTTATTTATTTATTTATTTATTTTATTCGATTTATATCCCGCCCTACCCCACCGAGGTGGGCTCAGGGCGGCTTACAACAGTAAAAGCTAACAGAAATCGGTTTAAATATGATTAAAATTATACAATAAAAACAGAAAAACCTAAAAATACATAAAACTCACATCGGTATACACTATGCTACATTTTCCTTAAATCAGTCCTTCAATTTCCAATATTCAGTAATCTGATGTTTGGGATTTAGTATTCGGCATTCTGATCACAATTAATTATATGCCAACCGGAAGAGGGTTGTTTTACAGGCCCTGCGGAACTGCTCCAGGTTCCGCAGGGCCCTCACCTCCTCCGGGAGCTGATTCCACCAACAGGGAGCTGCAATCGAGAAGGCCCTGTCCCTGGTCGCTTTCAGACGGGCCTCCTTTGGCCCAGGGATTACAAGGAGGTTCTGAGACCCCGACCTCAGCACTCTCTGGGGAACATGTGGGGAGAGACGGTCCCTAAGGTAGGCAGGTCCCAGACCATAAAGGGCTTTAAAGGTCATAACCAGCACCTTGTACCGAACTCGGTATGTTATCGGCAGCCAGTGCAGTTCCCGAAGCCCCGGCTGAATGTGCTCCCGTCTAGGGAGCCCTAACAACAGCCGGAAAGGGTCTTTCTGCACATGCTTGCTCATGGGCTTTTTTGCAGCAGCAAGTTGGACGCTTTGAGAAACAGGATGCTGAAACAGCTGGACCACCAAGGTGTGTGTTCTTAATAAAGGATCTTCATTGAAATTCACTGCCACAGCAGGTGGTGGCAGCTACAAGCATAGTCAGCTTCAAGAGGGGATTGGATAAACATATGGAGCAGAGGTCCATCTGTGGCTGTTAGCCACAGCGTATTGTTGGAACTCTCTGTCTGGGGCAGTGATGCTCTGTATTCTTGGTGCTTGTGGGGAGCAGCAGTGGGAGGGCTTCTAGTGTCCTGGCCCCACTGGTGGACCTCCTGATGGCACATGGGTTTTTTGGCCACTGTGTGACACAGTGTTGGACTGGATGGGCCATTGACCTGATCCAACATGGCTTCTCTTATGTTCTTGTTTACCATAGAATTGATTTCTTATTATTTTAAATATCTTTGCACCCCCTGTCTTTCAGCCAAGGTTGACACTTCCCAAAAAGTGGAATCTCATGCAGATATAATGGGGGGGTGGGGTGGCGGAGAGTCTCTTTTGGTCCTTGTCATTTTGATGGCAAAGTCCGGGTTCCCATGCTACCCCCTGGTGGGTGGGGGAGGCCAAAGTCAGTGCGGTCAGACTAACTTCAAGTTAATGATGCCAGCAGCTACCTGGCTCTCTCCTTCTCCTTCCTGTCCTGTAGAAGGTGGACAGAGACAAAGACCTCTTGGGTTGGGCTGGTGCGGTCTAAGCTGCCCGGCAGAAGCGAGCTGGTAAAAAGCCCCTGGATGGAATAGCAGCCTAAACACCAAGAGAAACTGGGTTAATTTCTAATCTTCTCATGTGCGTTCTTGCAGCTGTGGCCTTGGGAATAAAAGGCTCAAAGGCAGGGCAGAAACGCTAAATAAATAAGATGTTCTGGAGGAGCCCAACGATTAGTTTTCTTTAGCAAACCAGTTGCCCTGGAAGGCCCACTGCAGGGGCAGAGAGGCTGAGTCTCCTCTGTTGTTGCCATATCTTTTTATATGTGTGGAGTTGCCAGCTCTGAGTTGGGAAATACCTGGAGATTTAGGGGGGGTGGAGTTGGAAGGGGGGGGGGGGTTTGGAGAGTAGAAAGCCACGGAGTCCATCCTCCAGAGCATCCATTTTCTCCCGGGGAACTGATCTTGTCCATCTGGAGATCAATTGTAATAGCGAGAGATCTCCAGGTGCTACCTGGAGGTTGGGAACCCTAATTCAGAGGTATGTTGCCTCTGAACATAGAGGCTTAGCTTAGCCCTTGTAGCTAATAACTATCTGTGGACCTCTGCCCGTGAAAATGTCTAACCTGCTTTGAAAGTCACCTAAACCATCGCTGTGTCCAGTGGCAGTGAGTTCCACAAATAAATATTGAGGATGTGCGAAGATATATTTCCATCTGGCTATCCTGTCGTTACTCCTCAGTAACTTCTTTGCGTGCCCCTGAGGTTCCCTGTTAGGCTGAGGCAACTTCTCTTTAATAGTGTGCTTCTCGGTTCTAGCTGTAGCTCTTCTTTCTCTGTGCTCTCGAACATCCCCTTTCGTTCACAGCCTGAGGTCCTTGAGGGGTATCCAATGAAGTAGATGGGAATGAGATTTGGGACAAGGGAAATATTCTTTACTCAACAAGTGGTTAAAATGTGGAATTCACTCCCAGAGGATGTAGCGTTGGCCACAGGCAGGTAAAAAGGGGACGAAGCAGATTCGTGGAGGAGAGGTCTATCAGTGGCTACCAGTGTTCCCTCTAAGCTGAGTTAGTGTGAGCCAGCTTACCGTTTTTTAGCCTCTGGCTTACACATTTTTGACTTCGCTCAGGGAAAATGGCCCCAGAGCTTGCTAATATATGCAGTAGCTCATGACTTTAATGCCGGTAGCTCATAAGGTAGAATTTTTACTCGCAAGACTCAACAACTTAGAGGGAGGATTGGTGGCCACCAGCCATTGTGATTAAAGGGAAGCTCCACATTCAGAGGCAATCAGCCTCTGAATCTCAATGCCAGGAGCAGCCCTCGTTTCGGGCAAGGGCTCACAGGAGCGGAGGTCTGGAACCTCTGAATTTTATTGTGTTCTTGCTTTCTTACCCCCACTCCACCCCAAATACTTGCTTCCAGGCTCCATTGTTCAGTCCCCCTGTGAGAGTTGTGCTGAACTCTGGGCTTTGACAAACTTTCTAATATTTCCCCCCCCCCCCAAAAAAATGGGGAAATAATCCAAACATATTAAGCAAACAGACAGAACTCTTCATCATGCCACTGTGGCCACATAGGAGAAAGTAGTTTAAAACGTATGAGGGGAGTAAGGTTTCATTATGACAATGATAATTCAAGAAGCATTTTTAAAGTAGATGCTGAGTTTATATAATTTAGTACACCTTCTGGTAATGTCAGGGTTATGTGGCACAGGCAAGTGAGTTATGCTAATGAGCTGCAGCACCTCTTTTTCTGTGAAATGGCCCCTGGCCAGGGGGCAACATCATGAGGGGAAGGCCACAGCCTCTATGCCCTGTTGTTGAACCTCTAGAGGAACTGGTTGGCCACTGTGAGAGACAGCATTCTGGACTAGATGGGGCACTGGTCTGATCCAGCAGGGCTCTTCTGATGTTCTTATGAAGGCCTCAGTCTCTCTGCCCTGTTGTTGGCCCCTCAGAGGAACTGGTTGGCCACTGTGAGAGACAGGATTCTGGACTAGATGGGGCACTGGTCTGATCCAGCAGGGCTCTTCTTATGTTCTTATGAAGGCCTCAGTCTCTCTGCCCTGTTGTTGGCCCCTCAGAGGAACTGGTTGGCCACTGTGGGAGACAGGATTCTGGACTAGATGGGGCACTGGTCTGATCCAGCAGGGCTCTTCTGATGTTCTTATGAAGGCCACAGCCTCTATGCCCTGTTGTTGAACCTCTAGAGGAACTGGTTGGCCACTGTGGGAGACAGGATTCTGGACTAGAGGGGGCACTGGTCTGATCCAGCAGGGCTCTTCTGATGTTCTTATGAAGGCCACAGCCTCTATGCCCTGTTGTTGAACCTCTAGAGGAACTGGTTGGCCACTGTGAGAGACAGGATTCTGGACTAGATGGGGCACTGGTCTGATCCAGCAGGGCTCTTCTGATGTTCTTATGAAGGCCACAGCCTCTATGCCCTGTTGTTGAACCTCTAGAGGAACTGGTTGGCCACTGTGGGAGACAGGATTCTAGACTAGAAGGACCACTGGTCTGATCCAGCAGGGCTCTTCTGATGTTCTTATGAAGGCCTCAGTCTCTCTGCCCTGTTGTTGGCCCCTCAGAGGAACTGGTTGGCCACTGTGGGAGACAGGATTCTGGACTAGATGGGGCACTGGTCTGATCCAGCAGGGCTCTTCTGATGTTCTTATGAAGGCCTCAGTCTCTCTGCCCTGTTGTTGGCCCCTCAGAGGAACTGGTTGGCCACTGTGGGAGACAGGATTCTGGACTAGATGGGGCACTGGTCTGATCCAGCAGGGCTCTTCTGGTGTTCTTATGAAGGCCTCAGTCTCTCTGCCCTGTTGTTGGCTCCTCAGAGGAACTAGTTGGCCACTGTGAGAGACAGGATTCTGGACTAGATGGGGCACTGGTCTGATCCAGCAGGGCTCTTCTGATGTTCTTATGAAGGCCTCGGACTCTCTGCCCTGTTGTTGGCCCCTCAGAGGAACTGGTTGACCACTGTGTGAGACAGGATTCTGGACTAGATGGGGCACTGGTCTGATCCAGCAGGGCTCTTCTGATGTTCTTATGAAGGCCTCAGTCTTTCTGCCCTGTTGTTGGCCCCTCAGAGGAACTGGTTGGCCACTGTGAGAGACAGGATTCTGGACTAGATGGGGCACTGGTCTGATCCAGCAGGGCTCTTCTGATGTTCTTATGAAGGCCTCAGTCTCTCTGCCCTGTTGTTGGCCCCTCAGAGGAACTGGTTGGCCACTGTGGGAGACAGGATTCTGGACTAGATGGGGCACTGGTCTGATCCAGCAGGGCTCTTCTGATGTTCTTATGAAGGCCTCAGTCTCTCTGCCCTGTTGTTGGCTCCTCAGAGGAACTGGTTGGCCACTGTGAGAGACAGGATTCTGGACTAGATGGGGCACTGGTCTGATCCAGCAGGGCTCTTCTGATGTTCTTATGAAGGCCTCGGACTCTCTGCCCTGTTGTTGGCCCCTCAGAGGAACTGGTTGACCACTGTGTGAGACAGGATTCTGGACTAGATGGGGCACTGGTCTCATCCAGCAGGGCTCTTCTGATGTTCTTATGAAGGCCTCAGCCTCTCTGCACTGTTGTTGGCCCCTCAGAGGAACTGGTTGGCCACTGTGGGAGACAGGATTCTGGACTAGATGGGGCACTGGTCTGATCCAGCAGGCCTTTTCATAAGTACTTATGCTGTTTCCCCATCCTGCAGACTCCTGGCCTAATGAGATCTTCCTTTGCCAAGATCCTCTGCCTTTATGGATTTTTCCGTTTCCTTTTAGGATGTGCCAGTCATTGGGAAAAGCGGAAGGAGCTTCCGTTACAATCAAGACATCGTCGTGCTGCTGCTGATAGACGGAGTCCTGTTTCATCTTCAGAGTGTTACCGCTTATGCCTTGATGGGCAAAATTTCCCCAGTGACTTTTAGGTAAAACAAATTAAAGAAGAAAAAGTACGTGGGGTTAAAATGAGATCTGGCTTGTGCCCTTGGCCAAAAAAATGACTCCTGGGAACCGAAAAGGAACAACAACAACAAACCGAAGTGGGCAGCCCTCTTGGTCTGACAGAATAGAACAAAGTAGGAGTCAAGTTTCACCATTAAGACCAACAAAGTTATATTCAGAATGTAAGCTTTCGTGTGCTAGAAGCACACATTCTGAATAAAAAGCTTACATTCTGAATAAAACTGTGTTGGTCTTAAAGGTGCAACGTGACTCCTGCTTGTTCGACGACAACAAACCGTCCCTGATTTCTAAGCTCATAAAACAGTCTCCCAAATAGTATAAACAGCTGTGGGCCAGATGTTGATCTCTTTCCAGATCAGCAGATCTGTGATCACAGCAAGAAACAGCTGTTCATGATGACTCCCGTTGCCCGGTTTGGTTAAGGAAACCGCTTCAAGTCCTGTCTTGTTAAAAGGTGTGGTGTGAATTTTAGGAACTGGCTGTACCATTCAAGCTGATTGGCTGGCCCGTTAATCTATTGAAAACATGCCCCAAATAAATAGGTCAGCGGTTTTGTTTTTGTTTTTTTAATGGCTTCATTATGTGCAGTGTATGTCCAAAAAATAAAATGCAGATGCTGTTGTAGAAGATGTGTTCTTCCTGCAGGAGGAAATACCCCTCTGAACATATGACGCCGCCTTATACTGAATCAGACCCTGGGTCCATCAGAGTCAGTATTGTCTACTCAGACTGGCAGAGGCTCTCCAGGGTCTCAAGCTGAGGTTTTTCATGCCTACTTGTCTGGAATCCTTTTTAGTTGGAGATGCCGGGGATTGAGCCACCATCCCTCTGAATACAAGTGTTAATTTATTTAATGCGTTTATATCCTGCCTTTCTCTACATTGAGGACCCAAAGCGGCTCACAACATTCTCCTTTCCTCCATTTTATCCTCACAGCAGCCCTGTGTGGGAGGTGAGGCTGAGAGTGTGTGACTGGCCCAAGGTCCCCCAGTGAGCTTCCATGGCACAGTGGGGATTCAAACTTGGGTCTCTCTGATACTAGTCCGACACTCTTCACCACTATACTACATTGGCTCTACAAAGGTTTTCTTCAGAGCAGAAATCATGCCTCTTCTGAGATGACTCTGGCCACATCCCACGCCTGCAGGGCACCCTCTAGAACACGGGTGGCCAAACTTGCTTAACATAAGAGCCATGTAGGAAAAAAAGTCAGATGTTTGAGAGCTGCAAGACGAAGAAGGCAGGCAAACGTGGAGGGAGGGAGAGGTAGAAAGAAAGCAACTTTAACTTTAAATGCATTCTCCAAGCTGCTGGCTGGCTCGGCTTGGATAAGTGATTTAAAGTGAGAAATGCCCTCGCCAAGTTGGCTGATGGGGCGGTGGGGGCTTTGAGAGCCACAGCGTATACGTGAAAGAGCCACATGTGGCTCCTGTGCTGCAGTTTGGCCACCCCTGCTCTAGAAACACTTGTAAAAAGGTAAAGGTCCCCTGTGCAAGCACCAGTCGTTTTCGACTCTGTGGTGACGTTGCTTTCACAGCATTTTCACGGCAGACTTTTTATGGGGTGGTTTGCCATTGCCTTCCCCAGTCATCTACGCTTCCCCCCCCCAGCAAGCTGGACACTCATTTTACCGACCTCGGAAGGATGGAAGGCTGAGTCAGCCTGGAGCCGGCTACCTGAACCAGCTTCCGCTGGGATCGAACTCAGGTCGTGAGCAGAGGGCTCTGACTGCAGTACTGCAGCTTTACCACTCTGCGCCACGGGGCTCCTTAGAAACACTTGTATGTAAGCGTAAATCTGTCTTAGAAGAGGTGTTCCTTTCCCCCCCTCTTCTTACACCTTGGAAGGAGTGGCGCTTCTTCTACGATGGCTTCTGTTGCGATGTGTGCCTCATTCCAAAGCAAAGCCATCCCTTATTTTTATTCATATGGAAAGCTGTGCAGATTTAAGATCTTGAATTGCCATCTATAATTGACTTAAGCGTGCATCTTTAATTGCCATACCCTGACCTGGATAGCCCAGGCTGGCCCAGTCATATCAGATCGTGGAAGCTAAGCAGGGTTGGACTTGATTATTATTTGAGTGGGAGACCTCCAAGGAATAACCAGGGCTTGTGATGCAGAGGCGAGCAACAGCAAACCACCTCTGACCATCCTTTGCCTAGAAAACCCTACGGGGTCGCCGTAAGTCCGCAAAAAGAAATCGACTTAAACTTGCATTTGCAATCGACTTAAATGTGCACCTATAACTGACTTTGATTTTACTGGTCGGATGACAGCTGTCCTTAGAGTTAACTATTTGTATGCTTCTTGTCCTTCAGCGTCGCCAGCACAGTGAAGCACGCGCTGTCCATCTGGTTAAGTATTATCGTGTTTGGCAATAAGATCACCAGTCTCTCGGCCATCGGGACAGTTCTGGTGACCGTCGGGGTTCTGCTCTACAACAAGGCCAAGCAGCACCAGCAAGAGACCATCCAGGGCCTGGCAATGGCATCGACTCTTCAGACTCCCCAGGGCAAGAACGAAGACACAGAGCCTCTGATCTCCAAGGACTTAAAGCCGTATGAATGAGATGGCCCTCGGTCGCCGTGGTGGAACTGTGTTTTCAGAAGACTGCTCTCCTAGCGATTGGGCTGCACCTGAGGCCATCGTACTTGCAGCCTGGAGACGGGGTGGGGTCGGGGGAGGACATCTCACATTAGAGTACGGCAAAGGACAATCCAGCCAGGAGTTCTTTGAGAACAGGGCGGAAGAATTGCTGAGAAGCAAGCTTTTGCCTCTCTGACAAGCGCAATGCAAACAGGTACAGGTCTTTCGGTCCAAACCCTCCGCCCAGTGCAGAAGGCAGCAGCCTTTTTCGGCCACACTGCAAGCACGCAGCAAGATATGGAAACAGTCATACTTTCCCCGCCGTGTACGTGAGCAAAGCGGCAGTGTTTTGGAAGTGCTAAGGCACGTGGTTGGCTTCGACTTGCATCCTGGCCGGCGTCGACTATCACCAAGGGTCCAAAGTTCCAAGACGATGTCCAGAGTACCTCCTGGAAGTGGAACCAGCAAAAGGGATCTGGGGTGAGGGGGCAACGACACACTAACCACTAGCTCATTACGTGTCACCTCTGTACCCCCTGTCCCCCTCCCCCCCCCCAAATATTCACTACGACGGACCAAAGTTTCGCTTTGATGGAACTGATGCCACTAATTCTCTGGGCCGCACCTGCTGAAGACATTTAGCCATCAATGACGTGACATCAGCAATTTTAATTATGGATTTACCCACTTCCTGTCGTCAATTTCAGCGTCCCCTTGAATTGAGGTTCATAATGTGTTTTTTTAGGGCAAGGGTGGGCAGTAACATGCACCAGGGAACAGGAGGGTGAATAACTTGAATTTTTTTTTAATATTGATATAATATGTAGGCATGCAATAAAGAATTGACTCTTGGAGACAGGGGTTATGAAACCATTGCTGCGGGGTCTTTCCAGCGCTTAGGTGCTTCAGCGCTTCCTGTTTTGATATGAGGACCGGAGGCATTCTTCTGAGAGAAGATATTGCAAAGAAGACCGGGGGGTTGGGGGGGGAGGGGGGGAGGAAGAGTAGTTGGGTATTTTTAGAAAAATATAAACGGCAGAGATGTTTTGGCTGCTGCTTTGGTTTTCAGGCTGGCGTGCAAGATTTTAGAAGGCACGGGAGAGAACTGGTATGATCAGGCGGGCCAAGGTCTCCCTCCAATCCCCATATAGCGCCTTTCCCGCAAGTCCCTTTTGTCCAAGCCTGATGGCTGACAATTGGTTAAGCAGCTTGAGGCCCCGGGGAAAAAGTATCTCGGGCAGGATGTGGCACTTGGGGACTGTAACTGGCCCACATTTGAGCTGCTGTCTCTTCAGGTGCTTTGGGAAGCCCAGGGACCCTTGCCCGGTTCTCCTTTGAGTGGTGACGGAAACTGCCCAGTTAAGCGGACAAATGTATGTGGAGCCAATGTATCAATGTGGGGAGGGAGGGATTTGACAACAACCTGGGTCATTCTGGCCCTCTGATTTTGCAGGCTGCTTTAGACGTTGCCCGTTTCAGCTTTTTTTTGGTGGGGGGGGGCGCACTCCATGAGCATTTGTCAGGCATCCCCCTTCACAAGGGCTTAGGAGGCAGGGCCGTGCGTGCGCCGTGCTGAAAATGAAATCAGAACTCCATGCTGAATTTTACAGCTTGTGTAAACTGTCTGAATTGCAGTAATTTGCATGATTGCGCTCCACTGACTGCAATTCTCATTATTTCCCCTTCTGTTTGTACTCCAGGTGGAGAATAGCACAGCTCTTTCTCAGACCAGGGCAGTTGCGCCCTCTGTTCTCAACACCCCTTATTCGGCCGTTTCCCTCTGGCTGTTAAAAGAGTTTCCCAGGCTCTCAAACACATGGGTGCAACCATGAAGACTAGAAACCTTATTTTGGTTTGTTTCGGGATCAGAGCTGACCTTCTGTAGAAGGTGCATGCTGCAGCCCAGCTGCGATTTTTTGGTGCTTTTTCTGCAAAATCACAACCTAGTTTGTATATCATTTTATTTGTTGGCTTTCCTTATACTGGAGCAATACGCTGTTGCACATTCCGGCCATTCTGAAACCATCCATTTGTGTAGTCTCGTGTTCAGGGGCTTTTTTTTTTTTGTAGCAGGAACTTCTTTGCATATTAGGCCACACACCTCTGATGGAGCCAATCCCCCAAGAGCTTACAAGACACTTATTACTGTAAGCTCGTGGAGGATTGGCTACCTCAGGGGTGTGTGGCCTACTACCCAAAGGAGTTCCTGCTACAAAAAACCCAACAACCCTGCTCGTGTTGAGTTGGGAAAGGCGCTTCTTCGACTGAATTGCTTCCAGCTGGAGTAGACAATACTGAATCAGAGAGGCCAGCGGTCTGACTCCGTTTGACCATATACCTTAACAATCACTTCTTGTGTCGCAAAGGAAAGCACACACACACGAAAATCCCATAAAGTGTACATTTAGATAACACGTGTTTCAAGGCTGTAGAAGAATTCCTTCCTTTGTGAGAGAATGCCTTTTCTAAGACAGAACGTCTCTTCCGTGTTAGCATTTTTTAGCTAGGGAAACTGTCCGGTGAAAGACCTTCATCCTTAATGGAAAGGAGTTTTTAATGTAAGTTAATCCAAGCAAGAGGTCGGTGAAAGGTTGCTTTCACAACAATCGCAGAGGCTCGCGTGTATTCAGCGTTGCATGGCCTCTGTAATAATAAGCTGCAGGCTTTGGTTGGCTGTAGTGATCGCTGGCGATGCAATGTTTGACTTGTCCAAAGGTTTGCCTCTTCCAGTCTGACTTGCTGCAATTCAGTCTGACTTGCTGCAAGTCCACCAGGGCGTTCTCCCAAACTTTTGCCAAGGTGGAAGGTAATGGAGCATATCTCCGTCCCTGACAATTTAGTCTTGCGGTTAATCCTTCTCTTTAAGGAATCCTGGGATCTGTAGTTTTGGAAGGCTGTGGAAGGAGCTTCTCCATATCGTCCTTTACCCACTATTCTTTCAGGAGGAGAGAAGACCATGTCATTGAAGCTGTGAATGACTACTGAATCTGAGCTGTAGGTATTCCATGGCAGTCTTTCATCAAAGGCCTCAAACTCACAACCGATTTTGCAGTGCAGCAAGAGCTTGTTGAGTTAGGAATTTCTCTTGCCCACTCCTCTATAATGGCAAGCCGTTATCTTGCTGAGGACACTTGAAGGCTCACAATCGTTTATTTATTTTTTTTGCCAGTGCTTCTAAGACGGGGCCAAAGCATAAACGTATTGGCTGTCAACTTGAGACTGAAACATCTGAAACTTGAGATCAGTACATCACAGTATTGACCGTACCTTGAAAGTCTGTGAGCTTTTGAAACTTTCTTTCCATTCTAGTTGGCTTGACGCTCCTGTGACATCTGGTGTCGAATCTCCAGTCTAACGATCCTGTGGATAATGTATTGTGTCCTGTGCGAGATGCAAACACGTGAACTACAGAACATACCCAATGCAATTTTTTTTAATAAGGGGGGAAATCTATTGTGTAATCCTGTTTTTGTGCACTGTTATCTTCTGAGGATCTTGTTTTGTTATGAACAAATAAACCAGGCTGACTGTGTATACTGGCAGTTCTCCGGGTGGTTATTTGGATATTCTGAGCTTTACCATAATGTCACAACATTGTACACCTTGCATTTCATGATTCCTTCCCTGCTACTTGTTCCCTTTTTCTTCTCATGAAGTAGGACTGTAGCCAACAGCGGGCGGTGCCTCCTATTGAATCTGCTGCACCCCCACCCAATCTTCCCTTCCATTGGAAGATTGGGTGGGGTACTGCAGATTTGATTGGGGTGCCCCGCCCCCTCTGGCTGCAGTCCTCCTATCAGTTTGAGGACACATGGATTCTAGTCTGTGAAAACTTCTTCTAATATTTATCTGTTGCTTTCACTCTTCAAGGAGTTTCACACATTTTATTTTATAATCCTCATAACTGGGGGGGGGGGGTTGTATCAAAAGCCCAACAGGAACTCATTTGCATATTAGGCCACACACACCCTGCCATCGCCATTGTTTCACACAGGGCTTTTTGAAGACAAAGGCCAGCAAGAACTCATTTGCATATTAGACCACACCCCCTGATGCCAAGCCAGCTGGAACTGCATTTCTGTGTATTCCTGCTAAAAAAAAACCCCTGCTTATGATAGCAGCCCTGTTTGGCAAGTCAATAGTATTATTCCCAATTTACGGAAGAAATGAAAGAGGGGCAAAGAGAATGGTTTGCCTAAGGCAGGGGCCCCAGCCAATTTGAGTTCACAGGCCCCTTTGGAATTCTGATACAGGGCGGTGGATGCAATCACAAAATGACTGCTGCAAGGGGCGGAGCCACACAGCGGAAGCCCAAGGTAAGGGGAGGTAATTTAAAAAATACGCTAGGGAAGAGGAATGACAGAATAAAACCAACCTTGTGGTGGCTGCTGTCGATGAAATATTGTAATTTGCCCAGGGAATCTGATCTACAGTGGCCAATCAGAAGCCCAAGTTGGACCCACCCACTTTCTAAAAGCACTTTGTGCCAGGAGACACCATAGCAATTATGGGCACCACACTGGGGACAACTGGTCTAAGGCTATCAAAGGTTTGTGGTTGGAGGTGGGAAATTACACTTGCCATGGACAGTCTTTGGAATGGCTGCTCTGGAAGGTAGGGTTGCCAAGTCCAATTCAAGAAATATCCGGGGACTTTGGGGGTGGAGCCAGGAGCAAGGTTGTGACAAACATAACTGAACTCCAAAGGGAGTTCTGGCCATCAGATTTAAAGGGACCGCACACCTTTTAAATGCCTTCCCTCCACTGGAAATAATGAAGGACAGGGGCACCTTTTGGGGGGCTAATTAGAATTGGATCCTCTGGTCCAATCCTTTTGAAACTTGGAGGGTCTTTTGAGGAGAGACATTGGATGCTATGCTGCAAATGTGGTGCTTCTTTCTCAAAAAACAGCTCCCCCACTTCCCGAGCCCCAGATAACTGTGGATCAATTCTCCATTATATCCTATGGGAACTGGTCTCCATAGGGAATGGAATGCCCAGCAGACATTTCCCTCCCCCCGCCCGGCTTTCTGATGACCCTGAAGCGGGGAGTGGGGAGGGCCTCCAAACTGGGGGATCTCCTGCCCCCACCTGGGGATAGAAAACTAGCAAAAACACTGTGTAAAATGCATTTCAAACAATCATGCTACGATCATTCAATTCTTTTACATAACATTTGCCAAAGTGGATATAATTCATAACATTTCAATCAAGTTTAGTTCATATTCCATGTCCATTTGAAGTGAAAATCAATCCTGGAGGCTTGAAATCAAAAATAGATACAGTTCCTGTTTTTCTCATATATTTCCAGACGCAGGTAGTACCGTGAAAATGCTTGATGTGTTCCTTTAGGCAGCAGTCCACTTATCCAACCAGTGCGGCACTAGAACTGTACCTATTTTTTTTTAATTTCAAGCCTCCAGGATTGATTTTCACTTTAAATGGACTTATGGAATATGGACTAAACTTGATTGAAATGTTATGAATTATACGCACTTTGGCAAATGTTATATAAAAGCTTTGAATGAGCATAGCATGACTGTTTGAAATGCATTTTACACAGCATTTTTGCTAGTTTTCAATTATCTGTTCGTTGTGGTTTCCTGATGTGTTTAACTTACATACCTGGGGATTGGCAAACCTATTGGAAGGTGGAATCTGTGGCATTAGACCCCACTGAGAGTCTAAAGCCACCCTCCTCAACCCCCCCCCCCAAATTTCGAGGTTATTTTCAACCTGGGGCTGGCAGCCCTACAACAAGCCTGTGAGGTATATCAGGCTGAGAGTTTTGTCCTACAGTGTGGGGAGAAAGCAGTTTACTAGGGTGGTAGGCAGTCGTAGGGTTGCCAAGTCCAATTCAAGAAATATCTGGGGACTTTGGGGGTGGAGCCAGGAGACTTTGGGGTGGAGCCAGGAGACATTAGGGGTGGAGCCAAGATCAAGGCTGTGACAAGCATAATTGAACTTCAAAGAGAGTTCTGGCCATCACATTTAAACAGACGGCACACCTTTTCAATAATGAAGGATAGGGGCAACTTCTTTTGGGGCTCATAGAATTGGACCCCCTGGTCCAATATTTTTGAAACTTGGGGGGTATTTTGGGGAGAGGCACTAGATGCTATACTGAAAATTTGGTGCATCTACTCCAAAAAACAGCCCCCCCAGAGCCCCAGATACCTATGGATCAATTCTCCATGATTTTCTATGGGAATA
This sequence comes from Heteronotia binoei, assembly GCF_032191835.1. Taxonomy (NCBI): domain Eukaryota; kingdom Metazoa; phylum Chordata; class Lepidosauria; order Squamata; family Gekkonidae; genus Heteronotia; species Heteronotia binoei. The sequence continues at coordinate 11,453,187 of NC_083240.1, read as the reverse complement.
AATCTCCATAGGGAATAACTGAGTTCCCAGCAGACATTTCCCTCCCCTCCCCCCGCTTTCTGACGACCCTGAAGCGGGGGGAGGGTCTCCAAACCGGGGGATCCCCTGCCCCCACCTGGGGATTGGCAACCCTAGGCAGTCGCAATGAATTCTGTATTACTGTCAGAATTGTTTGGCTCCTTGTGTCACTTTAAAAATGCCAAGGAAAATACTGTTTCCATTTTATAACTGGTTCTGGGTGAAAATAGAAACACAGTCCCTAATTTGTTTTTAAAAACGAATGACGTGGGCAGAACCCAAGAAATTCAAATAAAACAAGTCTCATGTACTTTAAGGCATAAGTTCGTCATCGTAGCCCTATTATTTAGAGAGGAGTCCTCCTCAAGCAGCCGTTACCGTCCTCGTGGGGAATCGAACTCGCGGTGCATATTTCTCCAGGAAAACGACCAATGCGAACAGAGCCCCTCCCTGCGCATGTGTGACCACTCTTCTGCCCGTAGTTACGCGACGACTACAGCGGCGCACGCTCAGGTTCTTCCGGTTTCAAACGGAACCGCTTGGCACACAAACGAGGCTGGCTGTCCTAGAGCGTCGCAAGGACCAAAATGGCTGCTTTCAATCTTTTTTTGTCTCCCCTACTGAAGAGTAGGCAAAATGGGTCACTCCAAATTCCCCTTCGTAAAAATCTACTCGAAATGACGTGAGCCGCTCACGGAACACTGGCGTCCCCTTTCTGGTGTCGTCAAACTGTGCGCGCCCGGTGCCGGAAGTGACGTACTAGTTGGGCGCCGGGTTTCTGAACGTTCAGTTTCCACCAGTGGGATTGCGGAGGCGACGGCGCTAGTGGCGGGGAGGACGGTGAGAGGCGTGAAAGCGGCAGGCGGGGGGCTGAGGCGGGCCTGGTTCCCCTCTTGCCGCTACGGGAGAATGTTGGGCGAGGGATAGGACCTGGAATTGGGGCTTGTTTGGGGTCTGTGGAGGCTCCTTGCGAGGAGGGGACAGTGGTGGCCTGGCCTGTTGTGGTTCTGCTTGTGGGACCCCATTTGGAAGGTATTTTCGCCCTATTCTGGCCGGCCTGCTTCCAAAGGAGGATATTGTTTAAGAACAAAGTTGGAGTCTGATAACACCTTTAAGACCAACATTTTTTTTATTGAGGATGTAAGCCAGGGATGGCCAAAATGCGGCTCAGGAGCCACATGTAGCTCTATCACACATATTGTGTGACTCTTAAAGCCCCCATCAGCCAGCTTGGAGAAGGCATTTGTCTCTTTAAATCACTTATCCCAGCCAAGCCAGCAGGTGGCTTGGAGAATGCATTTAAAGTTGAAGTTGTTTTATTTCCACCTCTCTCCCCCACCCCCACCCCCCGTCTATTTGCCTGCCCACCTTCCTTGCGGCTTTCAAACATGTGACATTCATGTCTTGTGGCCCTCAGACATCTGACGTTTATTCTATGTGGCTCTTATGTTAAGCATTACCCCTGATGTAAGCTTTCGTGTGCTAAAAGCACACTTCATCACACAATTGTATGGGTTGGAATTAGCAGACCTACCTATAGAGAGAGTGGGCAGTGAATTAGTTTGCAAAATAGTGAAAATGGTTTTTCAACAGATTAAAAGAATAGCAAGTTGGGGTCTGGTATTCCTGAATAAAGCATTCCTCGTCTTAAAGGTGCTACTGGACTCCAGCTTTGTTCTGTCGCTTCAGACCAATGCAACTGCCCACCAAGATATTGGGTGACTTATAAAAGCGCATCCTCACTGAGCGACAGGTTTGTGGGGAAAGGATGGTGAATTTGAGACTCTTCTATTTGGGAGGAGGAGCCCCAAAAGAGGACGGGGCAACATAAGTTCGTAAAATGATACATGACTGTTTTGTCTTTCTTTCTGTCTATCGTGATGCTTCATTTTAGATATTTAAAATATATCTTGCCTTGGCACTGAGATGTCTTCCCTGTGCTATATCACACCGCAGTCACAAATAAAACAGTATTACCAGTGATACCTAGGCTTGAGTACAATAGCTCCTTTTTTTGTGGTGTAAGCTTTTGAGAATAAAAACTCCTTTTGTCAGGTACTAATAACATTGTTGTAAAATTACGTATGTTGAATAGTCAGCTATAACCCGCCAACAGATCCAGTATCGTTCGCAGAAAGCGCTTGAAATAAAATGTTCTTGCATGCCTTGCGGAAAGCAAGGAGCTTTCTGCTCTACAACTGGCACCCCGTGCAGTGAGTGTTTAATAGGTTGTGGCAACAAAGCCCTGCTCTTCACATCTGGCATTACTAACTTAGGGAGCTCACTGCTGATTGGTGTAGGGTCTGCTGCCAGCACGGGGATTTAAAAAGACATTGGTCAAATTCACAAGGCTATCCATAACTGCTTGCTGCAGTGGCTAAAATAAACTTGCAGTCCACTTGTGATTATCACTTGTTGAAGTGCAGCTGGAAGGCGAAACAATCTTTTGCCTTTTGTTTCTGCGTCTGCCTCTCAAGGCATCTTATTGGCTGCTGTGGGAAACAGGATGCTGGATTAGAAAGCAACCGGTTGGTTTCACCTAGCAAGGTGTTTCTTATGTCCGTGTTTATACAGGAACATGGGTACAAGATGCTGGAGCGCTGCTTCCCTTTTGTCCCAGACCAGATAGTAAGCATTGCTCAGGATGCTAGAAGTGCAGAATCTCCATGCTGAGTGTGCTGAGTTCTAGTTTGAGATTTAATGTTCTTAAGAGCTAGGGTTTTTTTTTTTAAAAGCAGTTTATGCTTTCTAAAGTGCTGAACAGTGATTCAGAGCAAGTAAATGCAGTGTAGAGAAGAACTGTTGTTGATGTGCTTTGGGGAGGACAGAGGACCCGGGAAGAGATTCTTGGCAAAGCATTAACAAGAAGAAGATGACATTGGATTTATATTCTGCCCTCCACTCAAGAGTCTCAGAGCGGCTCACAATCTCCTTTATCTCCCTTCCCCACAACAGACACCCTGTGAGGTGGGTGGGGCTGAGAGGACTCTCACAGCAGCTGCCCTTTCAAGGACAACCTCTGCCAGAGCTATGGCTGACCCAAGGCCATTCCAGCAGCTGCAAGTGGAGGAGTGGGGAATCAAACCTGGTTCTTCCGGATAAGAGTCCACACACTTAACCACTACAGTACACCAAACTGGCTCTCTTAAGAGTGTTGAGTCATTTGATTAAGAGTGTTACAGATACGTATGTCTTTGTTTTCATGTCTAAAATGTTAGGAAATAAGAGCCAGTGTAGTGTAAGCAATTACAGTGTTGAACTAACATCTTTGAGACCCAAGTTTGAGTACCTACTCTGTCATGGAAACTTGCTGGGTAACCTTTGGTGTAATGGTTAAGAGCGGCAGACTCCAGTTGATTTCCCCACTCCTCCACCTGCAGCTACTGGGTGACCTTGGGTCAGTCACAGTTCTCTCAGAACTCTCTCAGTCCCACTTACAGGGTATCTGTTGTGAGGAGAGGAAGGGAAAGAGATTGTAAGTCACTCTGAGTGAAAGATGGTATATAAATTCAAGCCTCCCCCCCACCTCATAGGGTTGTTGTGACTATAACATGGAGGAGAGGAGAATGGTATAAACTGTAGACTGGGAGACCAGTTTGGTGTAAGTGTGCGGACTCTTAACCGGGAGAACTGGGTTTGATTCCTCACTCCTCCACTTACAGCTGCTGGAATGGCCTTGGGTCAGCCATAGCTCTGACAGAGGTTGTCCTTGAAAGGGCAGCTGCTGTGAGAGCTCTCTCAGCCCCACGCACCTCACAGGGTGTCTGTTGTGGGGGGAGAAGATATAGGAGATTATAAGCCACTCTGAGTCTGATTCAGAGAGAAGGGCAGGGTATAAATCTGCAGTCGTCGTAGTCTTCTAACCCCTTTGGGTGGGAAAGGCAGGGTACAAATGGAGTAAATAAGTAAAGTAAGTGGAAACTAATGTGATGGGGCAGAAGGGCAGAGTCATCCGATGGACCATTGGCCAATCTAAAAGGAAATGAGACTCAGGCAGAGGTGATGCAGCCTCACTGGTTGTTGCATTCCTTTCCAGTGCCTTGTCTGACGCAAATGGGTGATGAAAAGGAATCTTGGAAAGTGAAAACGTTAGATGAAATTCTTCAGGAGAAGAAACGCCGAAAGGAACAAGAGGAGAAAGCAGACATAAAGCGTCTAAAAAATGTAAGCTTGCCATGATTCTCAAAATCAACCTTTTCCTTGCTTCTGTGTACTGTGAGGTGAGAAACTTCTTTGCAAGTGTTGCTGTTGTGTTGCTCAGAATCCCAGTTTTCTTCCCATTTGAATGGTGGTTTAGCACTGAGTTCAGCAAGTATAGGTTGCTGCAGCAGCATCCGTGATCTACATTTGGGCTGGTTTGCCCATTGGTTTACAGATCTCTTGTCTCACCCAGTTAAGCCCTTAAATCTCCAACTCATTTGCCTTCCAATTTCTAGACCTAGCCGTGGTTTTCTTCTCTCCAGTTAGCTTGAATGAGAAATCTGCACGTGCAGCGATCAATCATTCGTATTTGTGTTATTTATAGCCCCTCACTTGGATTTAAGGCAGATTACACAGAGGGAGTCGATCCAGTCAGCAGGATGGGAGATTCAGTAAACAATACTTTGGGCTGCAGAATAATTCCCCTACCCCGGAAGGTGAATTGTGTAGGCCTGGACAAAAGGGAGTGTAGGAGATAATGTCCTGCCAATGTAGTAAGAATATCTGGGTTAGAAATCCAACCCATCAGATTACTACAGCCCAGGTACTTGTTCCAAGACAAGGCAGGTGTGTTTGATGAGCGGGGCATGCAGAAGCCGTCTTGGTCCCCTTCATGCTTTTCTGTGACTAACCTGCCTCATAAATCTTTTCACAAAACCATGTTCTTGAATAAAGGTGTTGCCGTAAAGTAGCATAGATTTATGTTTCAGTTAAATAATTGTAATGCATGGAGGAGAGATCTATCCGTGGCTACTAGGCATGGTAACTAAAGGGAACCTGCATGTTCAGAGGCAATCAGCCTTTGAATCCCAATGTTGGATATAATCAGGGGAAGGCCTCTATACCCTGTTATTGGCTGTCCAGAGGAACTAGTTGGCCACTCTGTGAGACAGGAGGCTGGACTAGATGGACCACTGGTCTGATTCAACAGGGCTCTTCTGATGTTCTTATGTAGGCCTCAGCCTCTCTGCCCTGTTGTTGGCCCTCCAGAGGAACTGGCTGGCCACTGTGTGAGACAGGAGGCTGGACTAGATGGACCTCTGGTCTGATCCAGCAGGGCTCTTCTGATGTTCTTATGAAAGCCTCGGCCTCTCTGCCCTGTTGTTGGCTGTCCGGAGGAACTAGTTGGCCTCTGTGTGAGACAGTATGCTGGACTAGATGGGCCCTAATTGGTCTGATCTAGCAGGACTCTTCTGATGTTCTTAAGAAGGCCTCAGCCTCTATGCCCTGTTGTTGGTTGTCCAAAGGAACTAGCTGGTCACTGTGTGAGACAGGATGCTGGACTAGATGGACCGCTGGTCTGATCCAGCAGGGCTCTTCTGATGTTCTTATGAAAGCCTCGGCCTCTCTGCCCTGTTGTTGGCTGTCCGGAGGAACTAGTTGGCCCCTGTGAGAGACAGTATGCTGGACTAGATGGGCCCTAATTGGTCTGATCTAGCATGGCTCTTCTGATGTTCTTATGAAGGCCTTGGGCTCTGTGCCCTGTCGTTGGCCCTCCAGAGGAACTAGTTGGTCACTGTATGAGACAGGATGCTGGACTAGATGGCCCACTGGTCTGATCCAGCAAGGCTTTTATGTTCTCATGCAGTAATAGATGAAGTTTGTCAGGCTTAGATCTCACCCATCTCCTATGCAAGAACATGCTGGTCTTTATCCTGCAATGTTGTTGGGTTTTTTTACTGACCAAAACAGAAAAATAGCTGAGCCATTTATGAAATGCAAAGCAAGCGGAACTTTTCATTTTCTCTCCCCTTCGCCCAACTGTAGTCTGATGATCGGGATTCAAAGCGCGATTCCCTTGAAGAGGGAGAGCTGAGAGACCACCGCATGGAAATAACAATCAGGAATTCACCATATAGGAGGGAGGACTCTATGGAAGACCGGTAAGAAACTCACAGCGAGCGTGTTCTAATTAGGTACCAGTTCTGATCATGACCGTTGCTCGTCCTTCTGTAGTCATAATTGCACGGATTAGGCCACACCTGGAATAAATATCATGTGCAGTTCTGGAAGCCTTACATGGAGCGGGTGCAGAAGAGAGCAATGAGGGCGGTCAGGAGCCTGGAGACCAAGCCTTACGAGGAAAGGCTGAGGGACTTGGGAATGTTCAGTCTGGAGAAGAGGAGGCTGAGGCGGTGTGTGTGTGTGGGGGGGGGGGACACGATTGTTCTCTCCAGTATCTGAAAGGCTGTTACTCCGAGGAGGGCAGGGAATTGTTCCTGTTGGCAGTAGAGAACAGGACTCGCAAGAATGGGCTTAAATTAAAGGTGGGAAAGGATTGGCTGGATATTAGGGGGGGGGGGATCACAAGAAGAGTAGTCCAGCTACCCAGTGAGGTGGTGATCTCTCCTTCAGGCAGCAGCTGGATGGACATTTGCCAGGGATGCTGTAGGCCAGGGGTGGCCAAATTGGCTCACACACATTGTGTGGCTCTTGAAGCCACCCCCTGCCCCATCAGCTTGGAGAAGGCATCGGACTCTTTACGTCACTTCTCCAAGCCAAGGCAGCCAGTGGTCCATCAGATGACTCTGCCCTTCTGCCCCATCACATTAGTTTCCACTTACTTTACTTATTTACTCCATTTTCTTTCCACATCTCCCTCCCTCCCCCTTCTATTCCCCTCCCTTCTGGCTCTCAAACATCTGTCATTCATGTCTTGTGGTTCTCAAACATCTGTCATTCATGTCTTGTGGCTCTCAAACATCTGACATTTATTCTGTGTAGCTCTTACGAAAACCATGTTTGGCCACCCCTCCTTTAGGCTGATCCTGTATTGAGTAGGGGTTGGACTAAATGGCCTGTGTGGCCCCTTCCAACTCTTATGATTCTAATGAGATGTTCACCTCTGACCTCCATATGAGCGCCTCCATTATGTGTGAGTGGTGAATAGCCATTCCTCCGGTTGCTAATGGCAAACAACTCCTTTCCTGTATCCATTGTTTTCCCCGCCTCTCACTATTCTTGTTTTCTTTCTCCTGTATTGGGGCAAAGATAGATAGAAGACTCAACTGTGCGTTCACGGAGATCAATAGCTGATGACAAAACTGTCATTACTTGGTTATTAATGAGTTTTTTCCAGACAACTGTTTGCCATTGAAAAAGATAATACATTTGTTTTTTTCTGAATTGCAAGGTCTTTTTTTTTTTAAAGTTGTTCTGCAATCATTAAGCAGTTGATAGAAAAGGCTAGGCCTTGGCTCTATGGAAGGAGATGTTAAAGAACCATTGTTGCTTTCTTTCAAGCGATCACTGTGCCAGAAATGATAATTGGGTGTGTGAGGTGAGCTAGTAACTTCATACATAGCTAAAACTCAATGCCTATCACTCTAGTCATTGCCTGGGAGCTCTTAGCACAGCTGTTCTGGGCTCCCCTTACGATGAGCAGGGCATAAGCAATAATTTTGTCCCTTGTTGCTTCTCTGTTTGGGTCCGTGCATGGACGTGCGTTCCGCAGAGGAGAGGAAGACGACTCCCTGGCTATCAAACCGCCCCAGCAGATGTCACGGAAAGAGAAGACCCACCACAGGAAGGACGAGAAGAGAAAAGAGAAGCGGAGGCATCGCAGCCACTCGGCAGAAGGTGCTCCAGTCGTTTCTTCGCTTTCCCTTGGTAGTACCTTAGAGCGGCCTGGCCGGCACAGTGTGGAACTGGCGATCTTTGCAAGCACAGCAGTCTCTGTAGCCTGGTGTGCAGCATGGTGGTGGGGCAGTGCTTGCCTCTGCCACCCTTGTGCTGTGGGTGAGCTTTTCATGTTGCAGTGGTGGGTGCTGTGGGTTTCCAACTACCGATTTCGCTGACGAGCCGCTCTCTCTTTCATATTCCCTTCCCCAAGCTGTCGGTCAGGCCCAGCTCTCGGGCTATTTGTTTGCCTCTTCCAGACCTGCCCATAAATGAGATAAGGACCTTATGCTCTTTTAGACTACTGAGTTCAGTATAGAATGTAGTCTGATTTGGAAGAGTTTTGGATGGGGGAGTAGAAACCAAACGTTTGCCGTATTGAATGTGGCCAGTGAATTTGTGGGCTTCTGTCCAGAGTGCTGCGGCTTGTATCGTACCAGCTGGATACTTCCTTCCAGTGGGAGAGGCTCTTTCAAAGGGTAGGATATATTAAAAACTAGTGAGGGCAGCTATATGACGACAAAGGAACAAGGCTTTTTTTTTGTAGCAGGAACTAGGCCACACACCCTTGATGTAGCCAACCCTCCCAGAGCTTACAGGGCCCTACTGTAAGCTCCTGGAGGATTGGCTGCATTATGGGGTGTGTGGCCTAATATGCAAAGGAGTTCCTGCTACAAAAAAAGCTCTGGAAAGGAAGTCACACTGTCCCTTTGGAATCAGGAGCTCTGCAAAAGGGCAAGCACCTGCGGGCTTATTCCTTTCGCCAGACTGAAGCTGGCAAATGCCAAAAGCACAAAGGCATTAACTCTTGCAAGGATGTTTGGATCAGAGTCCCCCTCCCCACAAGTGGCGAGACTTGATGCAGAATACAGTCATAATGTAAAGTCTCTATGTAACCCCCTGGTCCGTTTGATTCCAGCCAAGCAACCATTATAGACCTGAATGTACTCAGAACTGGTGGTCCATTTGCTCCTTGGGAGGAGTTGAACTGGCCTGGAATTCTTGTAACTGGTCCTCTGTGACTTTTTGTCTTCTAAAAGAACTTTATCAGAAGAAGCTTTCTGTTGTGGAGGAAGACTTTTGCAGAGAGGATTTATAGGGTCCCGCCCTTTGACACTTCACATTCTGCATATTTAAGACCACAGATTTATACCCCACCCTTCTCTCTGAATCAGTCTCAGAGCGGCTTACAATGTCCTTTGTCGCCTTCCCCCACAACAGACACCTTGTGAAGTGGGTGGGGCTGAGAGAGCTCTCCCAGAAGCTGCTCTTTCAAGGAGAACTCTGCGAGAGCTATGGCTGACCCAAGGCCATTCCAGCAGGTGGAGGTGGAGGAGTGGGGAATCAAACCCGGTTCTCCCAGATAAGAGTCCTCGCACTTAACTACTACACCAAACTGGCTCTCCAGGGTGTATTGTTTGAGGGCTCCTATCTCTTCTGCGAGCAGCTGGTCATTACCTTTGTCTCCAAATGACCGAGGCTGTGAGTTATGTCCCTGTATGCTGCCCCAGTGCTAATACGTAATGGGGGGTGGAAGTAGGAGGATGGGCATCAAGAAGATTCTCTAAGGAAATACCAAAGAGCATAAAGGTTTGAAACATATTTGTGTTTTAAGTAAAAAATACTATTGTCAATTGGGTTTTGCCTGGGCCCTTTATAAAGTTTTATCTCCAGTACCTGGCATTACATTCTAAGGCACGCACGGCCTGGCTTGATAAAATGACGTCTGTGTCAGATCCGGCCCTTGTAACAGATGAGTTTGACACCTCCAGTTTACAATGTTGTTGTCTTTGTGGGTTTCGAGTTTGCTGAGATAATCCCCTCCTGTCTCCTGCCACCGTCGCAGGCTTGTGTCCGGCTCAAACATTCCAAAGACTTACAGACACTTAGGTATTCTCAAAAGATTTCTGCCGATTCCCTCCCCCCCTTCTGCTGCAGCCCCTTGAGGTCTTCCCTGAATTTGTTCCTGGGAGACCAGGAGACCCTCCTAGCAGATGCAGGGACCAGAGTGAGGTATACAGTGGGAGGGAGAATCAGCGGGAATCACTGCCCCCTCTTCAGAAAAGTTAAGTGTCCCGAAGTCTTCAGAACGCAGGGTGGAATCTAGATCGCTGGTTAAGAGTCTCAGGAAGCTTAAGGTGGCATCAGTGAGAAAGCAAATTCCCTGCAAGGTTGCCCTGAAAGCCTGCCTAGCTGTAGCAACAAGTCAAGGTTTGGCAGTTGCCTGGTGAGCCAGCGAACATCGTCTTGGGTTTACCTGCTCCCCTGGTGCCCAGGTTTTTTTGTATCCTGTGATCTTAATAATAATAATAATAACTTTTAATTTATATCCCGCCATCCCCGCCGAAGCAGACTCAGGGCGGCTTACATAACATAATACTACATTACAGTAATACAACAATAAAATATCCCAATTTACAATCGTTTCTCAAATAAATAAATCATTACATTAAAAACATCAATTAAAACAACGTTTAAAACCATAGATTAGTTTGGTGCTGCGATCTTAATATAACATAGCTTTGCATAACGATGGTATAATAATTCCACATTAAAAAGCCAGTTGGAAGAGGATGGTCTTGCAGGCCCAGCGGAACTGGTTAAGGTCCCGCAAAGCCCGTACCTCTTTTGGTAACTGGTTCCACCAGCGGGGAGCTGTAACTGAGAAGGCCCGCTCTCTTGTCATTTTCAATTTGGCCTTCTTGCAGAAGTATAGGATACAGTACAGGATGGGAGGCCAACAGAATCAGAATCCATCATCCTGAGAACCTCCATTTTGATTGTAAAACACAGGAAGCGAGTTTCTCAGGTTTATGAAGACCCACTTGAAAGCATACAGGTGACGTTTGTGAAATCTCAGAAGGCTGAGTGCGGCTGGCCACCTTTCCCGAGGTCGAGGGCGACATATGGGCATATGAAGCTGCCTTATACTGAATCAGACCCTCGGTCCATCAAAGTCAGTATTGTCTACTCAGACTGGCAGCGGCTCTCCAGGGTCTCAAGTTGAGGTTTTTCACACCTATTTGCCTGGACCCTTTTTTGGAGATGCCAGGGATTGAACCTGGGACCTTCTGCTTTCCCGTGCTTAACAGAACAGGAATTACCGTATTTTTCGGACCGTAAGACGCACTCCCCCCCCCCCAAAAAAAAGTGGGGGGGAAAGTGTGTGTGTCTTATGGAGCGAAGGTACGTACCTTCTTTGGGGGGGGGCGATCAGCTGCCTCTGCCTCTGATCCGGCGCTTCCCCCGCGCATCCCTGCCTGTCTCCATCTTCTTCCAGCAAGCGCTGGGATCGCTCCACGTGGCCCCACCACAAACCCAGCGCTTGATGAGCGCCAGCTGCGGAGGGGGCAGCGTGCTTCCTCCTTGTCTGTCTGCCTGGCTCCACCTCTGATGCTTAAAGCAAGCGCTGGGATCGCTCCCTCCGCCCTCCGATCCCAGCGCTTGCTTTAAGCATCACAGCTGAAGCCAGGCACACAGGCAAGGAGGAAGCACGCTGCCCCCTCCGCAGCTGGCGCTCGCAAAGCGCTGGGTTTGCGGTGGGGCCACGTGGAGTGATCCCAGCGCTTGCTGGAAGAAGATGGAGCCAGGCAGGGAGGCGCGGGGGAAGCGCCGGATCGGAGGCAGAGGCAGCGGATCGCCCCCCAGGAGGAAGGTGCGTCCTATCGTCTGGAGTGCCTTATGGTGCAAAAAGTACTGTAAGTAATCTCAGAACAGTCTGCAGAGTGAGTCACGGCCCAGGAGAGAAACTCTGCAAACTGGTTTAAATAATCAGGTGGCAAAGCTCAAGTTTTTCTAAGGGCAGAAGGCCACGATGTTAACTCCTTTTGGCTCCTGAGCTTCAGCATTGTTTCTGCACTGCAGATCACCGTCGATTGCTAAGGGAAAGGCTGACGGTTTCATATTCCACTTCATTTCCTGCCCTCCCAAAATTAAAAACCCTAAAAACGTTCCTCCTGCAACGGCCTTCTTGTCCCTCACCTTTGGATGGCCTCCTCTTAATACATCATCTACCAGAGCCCCTCCCATTTCAGCAATGGCTCTTGCCCTGCAAGAAGGCAAGGAGAGGGTCATCCTTGGTGGTTTTTAGGAAGCTCTGTGTGTTTTATTTGCTGTGGCTTTTAACGGGGTTTGAACTGTAGGGAATTTCTTTGGGGGGGGAGAATTGATGGAGATGGTTTTTTTTTAATTATGGTTTTAATTTAGCCACCTTGAGCTGCAGGGGAAAGGTGGGGTTAGAAATACTTCAATAAACTGAGATCGGTATCCTGTTTCCAACAGCGGCCAGCTGGGTGCCTCTGGAAGTTCCCAAGCAGGGTATATGAAAGCGGCGGCCGCTCCCTTTTGTTTCTCCCCGGCACCAGCCAGTAAGGTATACCGCCTCTAAACACTGATCCTCTGTTTAGCAGTGCTAGTTACTGATAGTACACATATGGAGGATGAGCCTCGTCGTTTTTTAAAGTCATCAGTAGCTAATTACAGCCCTGGTGGTTGATTTTTTTTTTTTTTTGCCTGCCTGCCTGGGGGAATAAGTTTCTTCGTATCTTCATTCTTCTGTAGTAGATTTTCCGGGAGGGGTGCGGTTAACAGTTTTCGGCCTTTTTCTTTGTATCTTTTATCAGGGAAGCATGCTAGGGTGAAAGAGAAGGAGCGCGAGCACGAACGTAGGAAAAGGCACCGCGAAGAGCAGGATAAGGCCCGCCGCGAATGGGAAAGGCAGAAAAGGAGGGAGATGGCTAGGGAGCATTCCAGGAGAGAGAGGTAAACGCCTTCGCTGAACCTATTCTGTCCCTTCAACCCAGTTATCTGCGGTTTTGTTTGATCTGCGTAACATAAAAGCTGACCTTAAGATACATTGGCTCCATTCGGATGTCACAGTGAAGCATAGTTTGTGATTTGATCAAATCCCAGTTAGTCATGATCTCCAAACACAGCGTGTCTGACAAATTAGGGTTTCTCATTTGGCATTAGGGACTTTAGAGAAGCCGTGTTGGATCAGGCCAGTGGCCCATCCAGTTCAACACTCTATGTCACACAGTAGCCAAAAGCTCGGTGCCACCAGGAGGTCCACCAGCAGGACCAGAACTCCAGACGTCCTCCCCCTGTTGCCTCCCAAATACCAAGATTACAGAGCATCACTGCCCCAGATGTAGCATTCCATCTATAACTTGTGGCTTACAGCCACTGATGGACCTCTTCTCCAGATGTTTATGCAGTCCCCTCTTGAAACTGTCTGTGCTTGTCGCTGCCACCGCTTCGTATGAGATGTGAATTCCATGTGTTAATTGAACTGGGATTTCAAACCAGGGTTTGTAGTTGGCTTATTAACTATGGTTTTGTACTAATTAATGTTTGTTTGCAAGGGTCGGGATTCACAAACTTTGGTTTCTTAATTTCATAGTCAACCATATAGGAAAGATGCCTTCCTTGCTGGAAGGTTGGAGAGAGACAAAATCAGGCAAACCAAAATTTATTCACAAACTAGCTTGTTTATTACATTGGACTAGCCAGTTAGAAATCATGGTTTGTCATGGCATCTGAACTTCCCAGAGAGCTTTGGCTTCAGGTGCTATAGAAGTGTAATAAACAACAGTAATAACATAGCCTTCAGTCTGACAGCAGTAAAAATGATCCCTGAATCTCTAGAGATATGATAATTGCTTAGCAACATCAACTAGCAATTCTCTGGTTTTTAACAATGCAAGAAAATGTACGAGTACCGCAATAATAGTTTAACATCAGCAGTAGCCACTTAAGTTATCATGTTATGATATCAGTAGCCACTGTCATGTTATCATGTGCGCTGTGATTCCCTGAAAGGCTGAAAAAGCTGCCAAATCGCTCTTGGCTACAGAGGTCAGTGTGCTGAGAAGTTTGGCTTCAATTACAAGTTTATAGTCCTCTACACTGCGGAACTCTTACGATGGATAAGCTGCAGAATACAGTTTAAAGGGGCTGGTGGGTGGGGCTTCAGTGCCCTGCTTTCTCCCATTGATTGGCTAGCGGGAAACAGACTACACTACTAATCAGGAAGGCCCCATTCAGATGTCCCCCCTCATCCATGAACTTAGCGTGTCGCCTTAGGCAAGCCAGTCCTTTACTTCCAAACCTTTCCCCCCTCTTCATTGTGGAGAGTTCTGTGGGTCCACCTTCTGTGGGTACAGCCAAGGCTTTCTTTGTAGCAGGAACTTCTTTGCCTATTAGGCCATACCCCCCTGATGTAGCCCATTCTCCAAGAGCTTACAGGGCTCTTCGTACAAGGGCCTACTGTAAGATTGACTGCATCAGGGTGTATGTGGCCTAATATGAAAATGAGTTCTTGCTAAAAGCCCTGCATATAACCAAGCTGTAAGCATGAAATGCCTTTAACACTTAATATGCTATATGACAACAATACAGATTTGGGTGAGGCAGAGACTGAATTGGAACATTTTGTGTCCTAAATAGACTGTGATCCAGTTTAGCGTGTTTCTTTCTCTGGCTGGCCAATAGACAAAATACTGTGTTAGCTAAACACGCTACATATATTGTCTTAATTTTTTTTTTCCAAAGCAGATAGCCTGAATAATTGAGGTGGGGGGGGGAATTCAATAAGGGGGTACCTTGTGGAGAAAAATTAGGATAAAAATATTTTAGATCAATAAATGTGGTTTAAAATGGCAATGTCGGCCCTTTTATCTTGACTTTCCTCCAGGGAACTCTGGGAATGGTTTCTGATGGACGTCTCTGCCCATTTTCTCATGACATGACCCAGGCACAATAGATTAGGCTGGGAAACAGGACCGGCCCAAGGTCCCGCTGCTGGCTTTGAAGATGAGTGGGGATCTGAACCCAGATCTTCCTGACTCGTAGCCTGTCACTCTGACCACTGGAGCACACTGTCTCAGGGCTTTCATTTTTGTCAGAATCACAAAGAAATATCCCATGCTGTCGTCAGCTGCAAAAGTATTTTGGTTTCAACTTTAGCTGCATTTTCCCTTTAAAAGCTGCAACCGCAGGTTATCCCAGCTGAAGAAAACAACAGTTCACGGAATTAGATCCAAGTAGGTCACCGTGTTGGTCCGAAGCCTTGAAGACCAACGACGTTTTATTCTGGGTATAAGTCTTCATGTGCATTCACTCTTCCGTCTGAAGAAGTTTGCATGCATGTGAGAGGTCGTACCCAGAATAAAACTGTGTTGGACTTAAAGGTGATGCTGGACTCAGAGTTAGTTCATTGGATTGTTCAACCTTGCCCAATATTGTTAAAAGAATAAATCCCTTACAGTCTTTTTACTGGTTAAGTTCAACCTGGATGTTAGAGGTGCCCTTCTGATCCCGGAAACTGTCCTCCTGCTCTGGTGTGTGGAAAAGGGAGCCTTAATGGTTTTGAAGATGAAGAAGAAGATATTGGATTTATATCCCGCCCTCCACTCCGAAGAGTCTCAGAGCGGCTCACAATCTCCTTTCCCTTCCTCCCCCACAACAGACACCCTGTGAGGTAGATGAAGATATTGGATTTATATCCCGCCCTCCACTCCGAGGAGTCTCAGAGCGGCTCACAATCTCCTTTCCCTTCCTCCCCCACAACAGACACCCTGTGAGGTAGATGAAGATATTGGATTTATATCCCGCCCTCCACTCCGAAGAGTCTCAGAGCGGCTCACAATCTCCTTTCCCTTCCTCCCCCACAACAGACACCCTGTGAGGTAGATGAAGATATTGGATTTATATCCCGCCCTCCACTCTGAAGAGTCTCAGAGCAGCTCACAATCTCCTTTGCCTTCCTCCCCCACAACAGACACCCTGTGAGGTGGGTGGGGCTGGAGAGGGCTCTCCCAGCAGCTGCCCTTTCAAGGACAACCTCTGCCAGAGCTATGGCTGACCCAAGGCCATGCTAGCAGGTGCAAGTGGAGGAGTGGGGAATCAAACCCGGTTCTCCCAGATAAGAGTCTGCACACTTAACCACTACACCAAACCGGCTCTCCAACACCAAACCGGCTCTCCACACCAAATCGGCTCTCCAAAGACCCAAACAGGTTGGGTCTTTGACCTCTCTCACTGGTCAAAGACCCAACCCTAATAATTTCTTGCCGTGAGAATTTCGGATCCAGCCTTAATGGTTTCGGATCCAGCCCTGTTCTTAACCAACCTGTTTTTCTAGTTGGCATAAATATTAAGCCTGTGGGTGGTTGAAGCTTTTGCTGTTGTTGGGGTAAAGCTGATCTAAAAATATTTGATGGCCATCCAATGGGTCAATTTTTCTCTTTCACTGGTCAAAGACCCAACCCTAATAATTTCTTGCCGTGAGAATTTTTATTAAAACAGCTAATGGTTTTAGGATTAGTGCAAGACCAAACTTTTTCTGTTTGGATCAAGTACCAATTAAAAAAAATAACTCCAGTCCACGCCACCTTCGTAGGGACCGCTTGGAGCAGCTTGAGCGCAAACGGGAGCGAGAGAGGAAAATGAGAGAGCAGCAGAAAGAGCAGCGGGAGATAAAGGAACGGGAGAGGCGAGCCGAGGAAAGGCGGAAAGAACGGGAAGCCAGACGAGATAGTAAGTAGCTCAGAGGATCACGTGCCCGGAGGAACACCCTGCTCCACCGAAGCACGTTGGATTGGGGCAAATGCGTTCTGTAGAATACTGTCAGGGTGGCAGTCCTGGTCACAGTTATGCAAAAGGGCAGAAAAACTTCGCGTGGGCAGTTTTGGCTGTCAAATCCAGCTATTCAGGAGTCTCAGCCTTTATTGGAAACTTTTTTTTCTTTTTCTTTTTAAAGCGAAATCTGTGGCAGCATGTTGGACAATCGGAGTTCCTGTCGCAACTCTTTTTTTAAAAAAGGAACTGACTTCTTTGGAGTGACTTTGAGATTACCAGAGGGCATTTTGCAAGGGCAGGCAGATTTCGTCGCTTTCAAAATATTGCTTAACCGATACTGCTCATTTAATCGATAGGTTTTGAGCAGCGCCGCATCTGCGAGAACCTGGCTTTAAGAAATCACCTTAAAATCATTTTTTATTCACTATAACGTGCGGAAAAAAATCCGCCCCGGCCAGAAGCCTCTCTAGTTTTTCTCCCACTGAGGCATCTCCCATCCACCTAGGGATGACCTCTTTTGGCACTCTGCTGCCGGTAGAAGAGGATGTTTTGATAAACTGTTTACAGACTTGAGTGGCCTCATTGAAGAGAACAAGACAGGATTCTCCATCTAAGTCTGTTCCTTTTAAGGAACCATCTGTTGACTGCAGTTCTGCCTCCAACCATCTGTGTATGGAGATTCTTGATTCTGGGGTTGATTCTCCTCCAAAGTATAACTGGCCTCCTTTACAACCAGCTGTTTTAATAAACAGAGGGGCTGCAAATTCTGACTTGCCCCTTCCAAATACGCTAAAGGCTGTCGTTTTATCAAACTGACTATAGTCTTTCCTGTATATTAAAGTTTTATCTTGAAACCTCTTGGGCTGGTTCAGTAGATTAAAGGACCCTGGAGTTGTGACGTATTTACTAAATTTTCATATTATTCAAGCTCAGGAATCCTGGTCAAGAGAAGCTGTTAGCTTCCCTGGCTATACAATGTATGCCTCCCCTGCTTATTCCAGCTTAAAGAAAGGGCAGCCAAAAATCAGGGTTTAGCATGTTTAACATTTCCTGGATTGCTGCTCATTGAATATATGCTGCTCTTCCAAAACAATTCTTGGGGCGGTGAATAATCCAGTGCTGTAATGAGAATTGCTTCAGCCCTGTGTAGCGATCTGCAAACTGGTCTTGACAGTGGAAAAGTGTAGTGTGTGAGTGTGAAACAGTGAGCACAGGAAAGGAGAGATTTTGAGTTCTGTACCAACAACAGCTGTCTTGTCTTGTGTTTGCCAGTTTCAGCACATCACAGAACGGTGAGAGAAGAATACACGGAGAAAGGCCGGGTCTGGAGCCGCAGCCCCCTCCGGCAGCAGAGAGAGAAGCTTGAGCAAGGAGAAATCCGAAAGCCAGGTAGGGTTTAACATAGAGAAATGTGTACTGTTGTGTCAGTGTGGCATTGGATTCCTCAGAAGGGGGCCTTGGCAAATGTTCTTAAGCAGTCCAGTGGATCATAATCTGGGCTAATAATAATTTTATTCCTGATAATAATGGGGAAGAACTGGCCGACCTGGTTTTTGTTCAGAAACCCAGTGTTTTGTAAAATGAGAGCGCACCCAGGCTTGCTTCTGAGAGCCAGTTTGGTGTAGTGGTTAAGTGTGCGGACTCTTGTCTGGGAGAACCGGGTTTGATTCCCCACTCCTCCACTTGCACCTGCTAGCATGGCCTTGGGTCAGCCATAGCTCTCACAAGAGTTGTCCTTGAAAGGGCAGCTGCTGTAAGAGCTCTCTCAGCCCCATCCATCTCACAGGATGTCTGTTGTGGGGGAGGAAGATAAAGGAGATTGTAACTGCTCTGAGACTCAGATACAGGGCGGGATATAAATCCACTATTCTTCTTCTTTTGGTTACCTTTGTTGATACATTTGAGAGAAGGGATTTCCCAAACCCCGTTCACAGGTTGCTTTTTTCCAAACAGTAAAAGAGGAGAAGCCAGAAGAGAGAGACCCCCTTTCCGATCTGCAGGACATCAGTGACAGTGAGAGGAAAACCAGCTCAGCAGAGACGTCCTCAGGTAGGCCACTGATTCCCATTGAGGTCGCGTTCTCACCACAGGGAATGGCCCCGCGTGTTCAGCTCTGGAGTGCTGGGTTCGCCTTTCCACTCGCTGCAGGGGAGTCGGGCTCCGGTTCAGAGGAGGAGGAGGAGGAAGAAGAGGAGGAAGAGGAGGAGTCCAGCAGCGAGGAATCGGAAGAGGAGGAGGAGGAGGAAGAAGAAGAGGAAGAGGAGACGGGGAGCAATTCCGAAGAAGTAACTGAACAGTCTGCTGGTAAGTGGCAGAAAGTAATTCTCCGAAAGGCATACCACTGCTCTGTTTTGGCTTTATGGATTAAATAATAATAAAAAAAACCCAAATCCTTTGGCAACATGAAGTCTGCAAAATCAGGCTAACATTGCGAAGTCTGGGCTGTAGTTTTTAGGGGAAGGCAGGGGTAAAAGAAAGCGACAAGAGTAATGTGTAAGAAAAGAATTGTCTAATTGAGAAGACAAGTCACTGGAAAGGGCAGTCGTGTTAGGAAGCGCCGAAGGTAGCGGGGAAAGAGGAAGACACTAGAGGAGATGGACTGACTCTTATCCATTATGAGAAATAAAACTATAGTCGCCACAAGGATTCTCTCCTGCCGTTCAGAACCACCCAATCATTGTCTAATGTAAAAGGTAACATGAGGAGACCAGCCTTATTTATTTTGCAATCCCTAGATCTATCACTTAGTAAAATTTGAGGTTCATCAACATAGTCGTCTGGAAGCCTTCCAGCGGCTGAAAGGCAATGGGTATCATCGGCTCTAATACAAGCATTAAAATCTCCAGCCAGAATTAAAGAGGCTTCAGGGTACGTAGTAGAAAGATCACTCAATTGGTCAGATAATGAGTTCCACATGGATCTCAATTCCCCACCTACTATGAGAGGTGGTAGATAAACAATGACCATTATCAGGGCAATGCCTACCATAGATATCATAACTGGCAACGCTAGGGATGAGGAAAGCAATTGCACTAGTTTATCCTCCTTAAGCCTATCTGAGATCAAACGTGAGGCCTCCCTTGGGTCGGCCTCCGTTTGGTTTATGTTGGGCTCTTAACTGTAAAGCCAGTGAAATCAGGAAGGAAAATTTCACCAGGACTGACTCTATAAAGGAAGCCACAGCCCTCTGGTCACAAGATCTGAGCAAGGCTGTTAGCCGTAGAAGGAAGAGGATGATGATTAATGGGGTTCCAAGAGCCTTTCTGCAAAGCCCGTTTTTTCTATTACAGAGGAGGTGAGCGAAGAAGAAATCAGCGAAGAGGAGGAACGGGAGAATGGTGATCACATTCCAGTCGGTAAGGGGCCAATCCTGAATTCAGCCCTCTGCGCAACGCCAGTTGGTGTAGTGGTTAAGTGTGCAGACTCTTACCTGGGAGAACCGGGTTTGATTCCCCACTCCTCCGCTTGCAGCTGCTGGAATGGCCTTGGGTCAGCCAGAGCTCTGGCAGAGGTTGTCCTTGAAAGGGCAGCTGCTGTGAGAGTCCTCTCCAGCCCCACCCACCTCACAGGGTGTCTGTTGTGGGGGAAGAAGATAAAGGAGATTGTAAGCTGTTCCGAGACTCTGATTCAGAGAGAAAGGCAGGGTATAAATATACAGTCTTCTTCTTTCTCCGCTCCATGCTTTTAGCAGCACTTTTCCAAAGGTTAGTTTTAGGAAGCTCACTGCAAGAAGTTTTATGTTTTCCTTGAGCTACTTGTCATGTCATGGAGTAAAGTAACTTTGCCAACCCCTCGAACTCAAGGCAGATTAGTCAACCCCGCTGCATCTCTATTCTGCCCCTTCTCCCAAGGAGCTCGGGGAAGTTGTGCTCTCCTTTCTTTGTTGTATCCTCACAACAACCCCGTGAGAAAGGACTGGCTTAAGGGGAATGACCAGCTTAAGGAGGCAACCAGCAAAATCTACAGCCCAATAGAGATTTGAACCTGGGGCTCTCCGGTCCTGCACTGGCGTAACAGCTAAACCATGCACTGGCTCAAAGTTAGCTGAGCCACCACATTTCCCTGCCAGCGTTGTGACTCTGAAGGGAGTAAATGAATTCCATCTGTACCTTGTGGCTAATAGCCACAGATAGACCTTTGCTCCATATGTTTATCCAGTCTTCTCTTGAAGCCATCTATGGTTTTAGAATGGATAAAAGAAGAAGATGATATTGGATTTATGTCCCGCCCTCCACTCCGAAAAGTCTCAGAGCGGCTCACAATCTCCTTTATCTTCCTCCCTGTGAGGTAGGTGGGGCTGAGAGGGCTCTCACAGCAGCTGCCCTTTCAAGGACAACCTCTGCCAGAGCTATGGCTGACCCAAGGCCATTCCAGCAGGTGCAAGCGGAGGAGTGTGGAATCAAACCCGGTTCTCCCAGATAAGAGTCCACACACTTAACCACTACACCAAACTGACTCTCCTAAAAGGAAGTCCTTCTTCACCCAAAGGGTGATTAACACATGAAACTCACTGCCACAGGAGGTGGCAGCAGCTACAAGCATAGACAGCTTCAAGAGGGGATTGGATGAACATATGGAGCAGAGGTCCATCAGTGGCTATGAGTCAGAGGGTATAGATGGAACTCTCTGTCTGGGGCGGTGATGCTTTGCATCTTTGGTGCTTGTGGGGGGCACAGTGGGAGGGCTTCTAGTGTCCTGGCCCCGCTGGTGGACCTGATGGCACCTGGTTTTTTGGCCACAGTGTAACACAGAGTGTTGGACTGGATGGGCCATTGGTCCGATCCAACATGGCTTCTCATGTTCTTACGGTTGTAGCTGCCATCAGTTCCTGTGGGAGTAAATGAGAAAATTCCTTCATCTGAATTTTTTTGGCTATCCCAGTATGCACTTGGATGGGAGAACAAACCCGTGCATGTTCCTCGTGACCCCGGAGTATATAGATCAGAGGTGACCCCGGAGGTCCCTCCCAACTCTATGATTCTAGATGCTGACATCTTACTAACATGACAGCAGCTCTTCTGTGTGCTGAGCATGTGCGGTTGCCAATCTCCTTAAGGGGCCTGGAGATCTCCTGGAATTACAGCCCATCTCCAGACTACAGAGATCAGTTCCCCTGGAGAAAATGGCCACTTTGGACTTTATGGCATTATACCCCGATTTTCCTCCCCAAGCCTCCCCCCCCCCCCCAAGGCTTTAACCACTGAATCTCCAGGAATTGCCCATCTTCTAGTTGGGAACCATGCCAAGCACAGTTCTCTTGGCTCCTGCGGGTGCTCAGAAAGAGGCTCTCTCTTCAGAGGCTTCACGAGATCCTAACCAGCCGCCCATTTCCGCGATGTGATTCTAACCTTTGAAGTTACAGAGTCGAGGTTCGATCGAGACTCGGTGGGGAGCGAAGTGGAGGAGGAGGAGATTGGCGAGGTCAGCCCGCAGTCTAACGCCATGACGGAAGGAGACTACATCCCCGATTCGCCTGTGCCGTCACCCGTGGAGCTGAAGCAAGAGCTGCCCAAGTACCTTCCCGCCCTTCAGGTGAGGGGAGGGTCTTGTGCCTGCACCTGGCCTTAGCTGGTGGGATCATCTCAAAGGATGTCCTAATATTACAGCGTCTGATCCCACCCGGAACTTTCTTTGAACAGGAATGTACAGGAACATCGTTCCAGCTGGCCTGGCATCATGGGGTGTGGCCTAATATGCAAATGAGTTCCTGCTGGACTTTTTCCTACAAAAGAAAACCCTGATCCCACCCCTCCCTTCTGAACTCTACACCTTCTTCCTTCTGCACCCACCTTGTCAAAGCCTCTGTACACAGAGGGCGTCCATGGGTAGGTTGGCGGAAAAAAGATTAATTGTCAAGTAGAAAGGGGTGTTTGTGGGAAAAGGGTATTGTCCAAATAGATCAAAAGTTCAGGAGCAAGTCAATCCGTGATGCCCGCCTGGGAAGAGGCACTCTATAAGAAGAGAAAGAAGAAGAATTTCATTTTTAAAAAAAAGAATTACAGCAAAAAGGCTGATTAAACAAAGAACTGAGTATATAGATCAGACTGTAACTCGGGAGCCACGTGTGGCTCTTTTGCACATACTGTGTGGTTCACAAAGCTCCCACCAGCCCATTGGCTGGCTTGGAGAAGGCATTTAAAGTTAAAGCTGGTTTCTTTCTACCTCCAACTCTCTATTCCCCATCTTCCTTCCTTCCTTCCTTCCTTCCTTCCTTCCTTCCTTCCTTCCTTCCTTCCTTCCTTCCTTCCTTCCTTCCTTCCTTCCTTCCTTCCTTCCTTCCTTCCTTCCTTCCTTCCTTCCCTCCCCTCCCCTCCCCTCCCCCCGTCCTTCCTTCCTTCCTTCCGGTTCTCAAACATCTGACGTGTATTCTATGTGGCTCGTACATAAAGCGAGTTTGGCCACCCCTGATATAGATCATCAATCTGATATCTCAAGCATGTTGAAACTTGGGGTGCTGCTAAATGTCAAAAGCGATATTGAGCCAGCAGCGTATCTGGCCTTTGTTGAAGTAAACGGCTTTGGAAGTCTACTTACATGCAGAAAAAGCCCAGCAGGAACTCATTTGCATATTAGGCCAAGCCCTGCTCACACTAGCTGCTAGATGTTTGCTCTCCCTTCTCCGGTTATTGAGGGTAGGTACAATAAAATCCCCTCCCCTGAACGTTTATGCTCTTGGTCCCCTAGGGGAGGTTGCATCTGTAGAGCGCATATTCTTCAGCTGTCCATCTTACAGGGAGGCTTGTCGTGGAATTATCACCCCCTTACTTGATACAATTCCTGGCCACATAAACGCAAACAGAGAGAGACTTCACTGGTTTTTATCCGATAATAATTCTTAAGATCACATGCAAAGCTGCTAAATGTTGCACCTTAATTCTCAAATTGTGGGAACTGCACCTTAAAAGTTCTTAAAATTTTAATATTTTGCGATTGTATTTATGCCTGTTTGAACCGTACGCTGGTCTAAAGACAGTAATAAACAACGTCAAAAAATTGGCCTTGCAAAAGGGAGGCATCATGAATGCTAAAGAAGAGATCTGATTCTTCCGCAGGAACTTGTTCTAGAGCCAGTACATCCTATGTAGGGGGTTGTCTTCTTTTTGGTAGCCACTGGAGGTTGCAGAGCTTTTTCTTTTTCTTTTCCTTTTTGCTTTGGAGCAGAGGCGGCATGAGTGTAATAGCCTGAGTCCTGCATGCTGACCCTTTCTCCCTCTTTTCTCCAGGGCTGTCGTAGTGTGGAGGAGTTTCAGTGCTTGAACCGAATAGAGGAGGGCACATACGGCGTGGTGTACAGAGCAAAAGACAAGAAAACAGGTCGGGCATCCCTTTGGTAGTTCCACGTTTTGGGGGCTGAGATGGCCGCCGATCCTGGGGCTGCTCTGGCAGCTTTATGGGGCTTGGTTCTCCATTACCTCCGCCTGTAAAATGGGTGTAGCGGTGGCCCGCCTTGCCGGGGGGTGTCGAGAAGACTGCCCGCAGCATACGCTTTGGAAAGAACGCCGCCACTTCTCTTTCCAGATGAGATCGTGGCCCTGAAGCGGCTGAAAATGGAGAAGGAGAAAGAAGGTTTCCCCATAACGTCGCTCAGGGAAATCAACACTATCCTGAAGGCACAGCACCCGAATATCGTCACTGTCAGGGTAAGGCCGGTGGCCCTTGAGGCTGGGTGTCACCTGTATCTTTTCTTGAAAAGATCTCTGTTGGTTGCTGGCCTTTCCCCCCCCAGACATGGTTCAGAGTTCCAGTTCTGATCTAACACCTCCCTAACCGCTCTAGGATGACAAGTCTCTGAAGCACCACTTCTCTCAAATGAACCTGCCCCAGTGTTCAGGCCTTCCACCGGGGCTTTGCTTTGGGTGCCTGGCCAGGGCTTTTTCTTTGGAGCAGGAACTCCTTTGCCTATTAGGCCCACACGCCCCTGATGTAGCCAATCCTCCGAGAAGTTACAGGGCTCTTAGTACAGGGCCTACTGTAAGCTCCAAGAGGATTGGCTACATCAGGGGTGTGTGGCCTAATATGCAAAGGAGGTCCTGCTAGAATTCCTTACAGGGCTCTTAGTACAGGGCCTACTGTAAGCTCTAGGAGGATTGGCTACATCAGAGGGGTGTGGTCTAATATGCAAAGGAGGTCCTGCTAGAATTCCTTACAGGGCTCTTAGTACAGGGCCTACTGTAAGCTCCAGGAGGATTGGCTACATCAGAGAGGTGTGGTCTAATATGCAAAGGAGGTCCTGCTAGAATTCCTTACAGGGCTCTTAGTACAGGGCCTACTGTAAGCTCCAAGAGGATTGGCTACATCAGAGGGGTGTGGTCTAATATGCAAAGGAGTCCCTGCTACAAAAAAGGCTCTTGATTGCAAGTGAACCCCCCCCAACTGGTATTTTTCCTGTCTTCCCCTTTATTTGTAGTAAGCATTAAAAACTTTTCATCTGCGTTCATCCATTTTATCCTTCCAATTCTCAAGGGTTGGGTTGTCTTCCAGTTCCCATTCTGTTGCCAGGGCTGCCGTTTGCATACATCGAAATAGTTCCCGCGGCACTTGGTTAATCTCGACCGAATCTGATTTGCGGTTGTTGGGCTTTCCCCCCCCTCCCCCCGATGGCTTTGAACGAGCTGTCAGCCGCCTCCAGGGACTGTGGCGGGCCCCGAGGCAGGATAGAACCCTGTAAATAAATAATCAACCATCTTGTTTTATTTTCGTTTCCAGGAAATCGTCGTCGGCAGCAACATGGACAAAATCTATATCGTCATGAATTATGTAGAGCATGACCTCAAGAGTCTCATGGAAACGATGAAGCAGCCCTTCTTGCCCGGTGAGCTGGTTTCTCAACTCAAAACGCTCGGTGAACTCACCCTACAGAAATGGGGGGGGGGGGGGCTTAGTGGAACTCGGCTTCTCACCCACCCTCCCGTGACCCCTTGCCGGTTTGTTTCAGGTGAAGTGAAAACACTGATGATCCAGCTGTTACGGGGAGTCAAGCACCTTCACGACAACTGGATTCTGCACCGGGACTTGAAAACGTCTAACCTGCTGTTGAGCCATGCTGGCATCTTAAAAGTAAGGGCTTGATCAGCTGTCTTTCTCTGAGCGGGGTGCAGGCAAGCATTTCATGGAGTCCTTTCGTTCCTGTGTGAACATATATGAACATACGAAGCTGCCTTCTACTGAATCAGACCCTCGGTCCATCAAAGTCAGTATTGTCTACTCAGACTGGCAGCGGCTCTCCAGGGTCTCAAGCTGAGGTTTTCCATGCCTGTTTGCCTGGACCCTTTTAGTTGGAGATGCCGAGGATTGAACCTGGGACCTTCTGCTCACCAAGCAGATGCTCTAGCACTGAGCCACCGTCCCTCCCCTGCTCTCCAGGGTCTCAAGCTGAGGTTTTCCACGCCTGCTTGCCTGCACCTTTTTTAGTTGGAGATGCCGGGGATTGAACCTGGGACCTTCTGCTTACCAAGCAGATGCTCTACCACTGAGCCACCATCCCTCCCCTGCTCTCCAGGGTCTCAAGCTGAGGTTTTCCACGCCTATTTTCCTGGACTCTTTTCAGTTGGAGATGCCGGGGATTGATCCTGGGACCTTCTGCTCACCAAGCAGATGCTCTACCACTGAGCCACCGTCCCTCCCCTGCTCTCCAGGGTTTCAAGCTGAGGTTTTCCACGCCTACTTGCCTGGACCCTTTTTAGTTGGAGATGCCGGGGATTGAACCTGGGACCTCCTGCTTACCAAGCAGATGCTCTACCACTGAGCCACCGTCCCTCCTGTAATGATTTCTGATTGTTACAGGAGCTCATTCAGGTGCAGTTTACAATAGAATCTGCTTTGAATCCTTCTAAGTACTTTCTCCATGCTGCCCGTTGCAAAATTTAATTCTACTTTACATGGAGTGATTAAAATGTGGAATTAACTACCGGAGGATGTCGTGACGGCCACAGAAATAAACGGTTTTGAAAGGGGATTGATAGAATCATGGAGGATAAGTTCGTCAGTGGCTACTAACGATGGTGACTGAGGAGCACTGCCACATTCAGTGACATTAAACCTCTGAATCCCAGAGGCAGGAGGCAACATCAGGGGAAAGTCTTGGCTTCCATGTCCTGTTGTTAGCCCTCCAGAGGAATTGGCGGGCCATTGTGGAGCAGGATGCTGGACTGGTCTGATCTTGTGGAGCTCTTCCTGGATTCTTATCAGTGGAAGGTCTCGGCCTCTCTGCCCTGTTGTTGGCCCTTCAGAGGAACTGGCTAGCTGCTGTATGAAATGGAACGCTGGTTTGATCCAGCAGGGCTCTTCTCAGGTTTTTAACTGTGGAGCCTGCTACCTCAAGATTAGCTCTTAGATTAGCCCATCTGGCACTGACCGGAGCTGGGGCCTTTTCCATTGTGGCCCCAGCTCTGTAAGATGGACTCCCTGAAGAGGTGAGGGCGGGGGTCCCCTCCTTGGAGACCTTCAGGAGAAGCTGCAAGGCCTGCCTGTGTGCCAAGGCTCTTGAGAGGGTTTAGATGTCAGGCCTCTTTTAAAAGGGGGAGAAGGAGGAGAGATTCGGGGTTTGCTGTTTTACTTTTTCGTTTTAGCTGGGCAATATCGTAAGCCTCCTTGAACTGAGAGGAAAGATGAGAATGTTTTAATAACCAGTATTTAAAAGAAACGCGGGACAAAAGGGAGTGTTGATCTGTCAGCAGCATTTATTCAGGATAGCTAAAGAGAGCTTCTGTGTTAGAGGAAGCATCCTTGAGTCTCTGTAGCTTAGAGCCAGACAACAGGGGAATCCGGTGGGAGGCGCTTGAACTGTCCCCTCTGTTGGAAACAGGATGCTGGGATCAGTAGACCACTGATTGGAACCAGCAGGGCAGTTGTCTTGTTTGTGCGCCTTCGTGAACATTGTGCTGTACAAGCTCTTGTATGTTCTCGAGGAGCAAGAAATGGGGTGCCAAATTATTTTCCTGGCTTTTATGCCCTGCTTGTGAGTTCCCAAAGGCACCTCTTTTTTTTGCCATTGAGTCAGCTGACTTACGCCGAAACCCCCCCCCCCCCCCCCAACAAGGGCTTTCAAAGCAAGAGACTTTCAGAGGTGGTTTGCTGTTGCCTGCCTCTGCATAGTGATTCTGGGCTTCCTTGGTGGTGCCCCATCCAAACACCAATCAGGATCTACTTTGCTTAGCTTCCAAGATCTGATGAGATCAGGCTACGTTGGGCTACCCACATTGGGGCCGGAGGCTCTTAGCCGTCCCGTTCTAGAAAAGAGTTAATAAACAGTTGGGATCAGTCCAACAGAGTAATTTGTGTCCTTCTGTTTCCTTTTGCTTTAAGGTTGGTGACTTCGGACTGGCTCGCGAATACGGGTCACCTTTGAAACCATATACGCCTGTAGTCGTAACACTGTGGTACAGGGCACCAGAACTGCTGCTCGGAGCCAAGGTACGTGACTTACATTCTTGCCTGTCTGAGAGCTAAAAAGGCACTTTCCCATCATCATTTTTTTTTAATGCCCTTTGGGCTGAATGCGCTAAGCAAAGAATGAGTGCATTCCACCATCAGATTACTCTTCTAGCAGGATTTCAAACTGCAGGTTGCTCCTCTGGTCAGATTTCAAACGGCGGAGATCCCTGGTGGCAAACCTTTTGCCACTCCTCTGCGCATTAAAACGCGGCTCCGCTTAAATGCAGAGGCTAATGTGGTCGCAACATTGCTGGCCTCTTAAACCACAATTAAAAATGGGAAGGGCCCCACTGGCTCTTTCTCTCCTGGATGAATGCCCTCCTCTGTTGCCTTTTCCAGCGGGGTGCAGCATTGTCTGCACAGATGCCGACGGTGGTTAGCTTTTAAACCAGAGTCTGAAGCCAGTTTGCAGCCTTGGTTCAAGGTGACTGTGGTTAGCATCAACTTCAGTACAGACAGTGGCTTTCTGGCACACAGTCGCGTATGTTTTCTCAGTCAGACAGCAGAGCTGCCAGGTCCCTTCCTCAACTACTAGCAGGGGATGGGAGCAGTAGACCACTGATTGGAAGCTGTCAGGTCAGGGAAGCTCCTGGATTTATGAGTGGAGCCTAGAGAGAGGTACCTTACTGGAGCACAATGCCCTAGAGCAGTGGTGGCCAATGGTAGCTCTCCGGATGTTTTTTTTGCCTACAACTCCCATCAGCCCCAGCCAGCATGGCCAATGGCTGGGGCTGATGGGAGTTGTAGGCAAAAAAAAAAAAATCTGGAGAGCTACCTTTGGCCACCCCTGCCCGAGAGTGCACCCTCCAAAGCATCCCATTTTCTCCAGGGCAGTTGTTCTGAGCTAGAATTGAAGAGAGCCAGTTTGGTGTAGTGGTTAAGTTCGCGGACTTTTATCTGGGAGAACCGGGTTTGATTCCCCACTCCTCCACTTGCAGCTGCTGGAATGGCCTTGGGTCAGCCATAGCTCTGGCAGAGGTTGTCCTTGAAAGGGCAGCTTCTGTGGGAGCTCTCTCAGCCCCACCCACCTCACAGGGGGTCTGTTGTGGGGGAAGAAGCTAAAGGAGGTTGTAAGCCACTCTGAGACTCTGATTCAGAGAGAAGGGTAGGGTATAAATCTACGGTCTTCTTCTTCTTAATTCCAGGGAAACCCCAGGTCGCACCTGGAGGCTGGCCTCCCTAGGGAGACATCATCTGTGTGGCTGTGGGAGAGCTCATTTAATATTTTCTCCCAAGGTGAGAGCCAGTTTGGTGTAGTGGTGAAGTGTGCGGACTCTTATCTGGGAGAACCGGGTTTGATTCCCCACTCCTCCACTTGCAGCTGCTGGAATGGCCTTGGGTCAGCCATAGCTCTGGCAGAGGTTGTCCTTGAAAGGGCAGCTGCTGTGAGAGCCCTCTCAGCCCCACCCACCTCACAGGGTGTTTGTTGTGGGGGAGGAAGGGAAAGGAGATTGTGAGCCGCTCTGAGACTCTTCGGAGTGGAGGGCGAGATATAAATCCAATATCTTCTTCTTCTTCTAAGGTGTCTCTGTCATGCAGGGCTCAAAGCTGGGGTTTTGCTTTTTGGGCAACAGTGAAGCTTCTGGAATATGCCCTCCCCCAACCCCCAATACCTGCTTTAGCAAAAATAGGAAGACAGGATATAAATCTCCCAAATTAAAATACTTGTTCCATCACAAGGCACACAGTTGGGGAATCACTGCCCAGCAAGCTGGGGAAAGGGGTGTGTGAGCTGTTGGCTTGATCACCAGAGTCATCACACAGGACGGATGCCAGCTTCCAGGTGGGACCCCTGGAATTACAGCTCATGTCCAGAGTACAGAGATCAGGTCCCCTGACAGCCAGTTTGGTGTAGTGGTTAAGTGCGCGGACTCTTTATCTGGGAGAACCGGGTTTGATTCCCCACTCCTCCACTTGCAGCTGCTGGAATGGCCTTGACTCAGCCATAGCTCTCGCAGAGTTGTCCTTGAAGGGGCAGCTTCCGGGAGAGCGCTTTCAGCCCCACCCACCTTACAGGGTATGTGTTGTGGAGGAGGAAGATAAAGGCGATTGTAAGCCGCTCTGAGATTCAGAGTGAAGGAAAAGGAAAGGTCCCCTGTGCAAGCACCAGTCGTTTCCGACTCTGGGGTGACGCTGCTTTCACAACGTTTTCACGGCAGGCTTTTTACGGGGTGGTTTGCCATCGCCTTCCCCAGTCATCTACACTTTCCCCCCAGCAAGCTGGGTACTCATTTGACCGTCCTCAGAAGGATGGAAGGCTGAGTCAGCCTCGCGCCGGCTACCTGAAAACCCAGCTTTCGCCGGAGATCGCACTCAGGTCGTGAGCAGAGCTTAGGACTGCAGTACCGCAGCTTTAGCACTCTGCGCCGCGGGGCTCTTTTTTCAGAGTGAAGGGCAGGGTATAAATTCAGTATCTTCTTTTTCTGGAGAAAAGGGATGCTTTGGTTGGGGGGTGGGGAACTCTGTGGCATTGTCCCCCGCTGAGGTCCCTGTCCTCCCCAGGCTCCATTCCCCAAATCTTTCCAGCCTGACTCTGTCACTCCCTACCTCCCCACTGGTGGTCAAGAGGACCCCGGCGACACTGTCACCCGCTTCTAAACACATGGAAATGCTTCCTTCCCCGAGCTGGTGCAGCCGCAGCTAATAAGACAGCACTCCTCCTTTTTCTTTCTCCCTCTCCTTCTCCCAAAGGCGTAGGAACTAAATACCTGCTCCTCTCCTCCCCTCCCCGATCTTTTCCCAGGAGTATTCCACGGCTATCGACATGTGGTCTGTGGGTTGTATATTCGGGGAGCTGCTAACCCAGAAGCCGCTCTTTCCGGGGAAGTCAGAAATAGACCAGATCAACAAAGTTTTCAAGGTAAAGGTTTCAAGCTCTGGGGCTGCTGCTTTAGTGAGGAGTTCACCCGTGCGAATTCCCCTCCCCTCCTGTCTTTTTAAAGCACTAAACATGAGTTCTAACCAGGGCGTTTTTTGAGCAGGAACGCAATTCTGGCTGGCTTGGCATCAGGGGTGTGTGTGGCCTAATACGCAAATGAGTTCCTGCTGGGCTTTTTCTACCAAAAAAGCCCTGGTTCTAACCATGGTTCTT
The DNA here is from genome assembly GCF_032191835.1 of Heteronotia binoei. Lineage (NCBI taxonomy): Eukaryota > Metazoa > Chordata > Lepidosauria > Squamata > Gekkonidae > Heteronotia > Heteronotia binoei. The sequence goes on along the minus strand of NC_083240.1, from coordinate 11,422,247 downwards.
TTTGTGTGTGTGTGTGTGTGTGTGTGTGTTTGTTTGAAGCTGGTGTGCCAATAACAGTTCTTGGCATGAATCTTGGAGTAAGGGCAGAGGCTGTGGCTCAGTGGTAGATCAGCTGCTTGGCATGCAGAAGGTCCCAGTTTCAATCCCCGGCCTCTCCAGTTTAAAGGCCCAGGCAGTAGGCAATGGGGAAGGCCTCTACCTGAGATCCTGGAGCGCCTCTGCCAGTCTGAGTAGACAATACTGGCCTGAATGGACCAAGAGTCTGATTTGGTATAAGGCAGTTCCATGCGTTTGAAACAACTCTGTCATAGCAGATGCTGGGAAAAGCTGGGGGAAGGGGTGTGTGTGGAATTTCTTATTTCTTTGTCCACACACGTGCCCCTTAACGGTATAAGATCAGAAAAAGTCGGTCGCCTAAGGAGGTCGCTACTATCTTGGGTTCAATCAGCAGGGAATATTATAGCTCACTCTGATGTGGTGAGGCAGCTACTGTTAGAAACTTCTTTTGAGCTCGCTAACTCCTCCCGGCGGCAGGCCTGCGCATGCGCAGTCCCACGTGTGCCTGCACGGAAGGCCACTCGATGAACAAAGGTTACAGGCAAGCGCAACCCCTGTTTTTACTGCAGTCTCCAGGGGATCACAAAGCAGACTTTGGGGGGGCTGTCTCCTCTGTGCTCTGTGCAACCCCCTTGCCCCCCCAGACCGTAGCAGGAATGCCAGACAGCTGGGAAGAGGGGCTTCACGTCTCACCCCCCAGAATGCCATGCAGCTGCTCTGCTGCTGTAAGATGACTAGGACCTTTCCATATTGCCTTCTCTATTGCGGCCCCCCCGCCACTGGTGGAACCAACTCCCAGACGATGTTAGAGCCTTGCGGGACCTTGCCCAGTTCCACGAGGCCTGCAAAACAACACTATTTCGAACGGCCTTCAACCAAGCTGAAGAATGGCACGATGTTAGCACCAAACCGCTGTTTTAAAACTGCACTAATAATTTTAAATTGTAACCTGTTTTAACTCGTAATGGACTTGTGATTGTGATCGTTTTTACTGTTTTGCTGTTGACGTGTGATGTTGTTAGCCGCCCTGAGCCTGCTTCGGCGGGGAGGGCGGGATAGAAATGTGAAAAATAAATAAATGAATAGTTATCCACCTCTTGGAGATCACAGAGGATGCTTAATAGCTTTGCACACCGGCGTAGTGCCTTGACAGCGCTCGGCATCCGTTAATGCGTCGCTACCAGCTTGTCCTAACTTCCACAGCGCTGTGTGTTCAATTGGCTGACTAAAAGCCACGCAGAAGTGCCTTGAAATGGGCGGAGTCCTGGTTTTTTAAAAAGCATTTTCTTTCCCTCTGAAGGATCTGGGAACCCCGAGTGAGAAAATCTGGCCTGGATACAATGAGCTGCCGGCGGTCAAGAAGATGACCTTCACGGAGTACCCCTACAACAACCTCCGCAAGAGGTTTGGGGCGCTGCTCTCCGACCAGGGGTTCGATCTCATGAACAAGTGAGTAGCCCCGCGTCAGAGAGGAGGGGATGAGGCAAAGGGAGGCAAAGTAGTTCTTTGGGAGAATTGAGAGCTGGCGCAGTATATTATGTGGACAAGACCGGGGAGATCCAGGTTCTGACCCCAGTCACCGACTCTGAGACTTACTTAGATGGCCTCGGGCCAGTCACATTTTCTCCACCTGGCCTACCTCGCAGGGTTGTTGTTGTTTGGGTAAAACATAGGAGAGAAGAACTTTGCCTGCTGCCCCAAGCTCCTTAGAGCAGAGGTGTCGGACTCATTTGTTACAAAAGCTGAATTGGACATGAATGTCACTTTGCTGGGGCTGCACCATAAAGTGTGACATGAGATGCTGGAGATATAACCTTTATAAAGGTGGTTTCAGATGCCAAATGGCGACAGTAGATGAACGACAATAGATTTGATGGGATTAGGTGCGATACGCAGAGGGATAGGAGGCATGGCATGCAGAAGGTCCCTGGTTCAGTCCCCGGCATCTCCGGTTCAGAGGTCAGGTACTTGGGCGGGGTGACCAAACTGGGCCTTGGGAGCCACATGTGGCTCTTTCACTCATATTGTGTGGCTCTCGAAGCCCCCACCACCCCGTCAGCCAGCTTGGAGAAGGCATTCTCTCTTTAAATCACTTTGCCAAACCACCCAGTTGCTTGGAAAATGCATTTAAAGTTAAAGTTGCTTTCTTTCCACCTCTCCTTGCCTTCCTTCCTTCTTCCCTCCCTCCCTTTCTTCCTTCCTTCTAACAGCTGACACTCATGTGTTGTGGCTCTCAAATATTTGACATTTATTCTGTGTGGCTCTTACATTAGCAAGTTTGGTCACCCCGGCTCTATATTCATGATGGTTCACATTTACTTCCTTCGAGCCCTAGGTGCCCCCATTTCCTGTCTCACCCGCTGCACAAGTTGCGTTAGGTTGTCAGCCAGTTTGGTGTAGTGGTTAAGTGTGCGGACTCTTATCTGGGAGAACCGGGTTTGATTCCCCACTCCTCCACTTGCACCTGCTGGAATGGCCTTGGGGCAGCCATAGTGGTTAAGTGCGCAGACTCTTATCTGGGAGAACCGGGTTTGATTCCCCACTCCTCCACATGCAGCTGCTGGAATGGCCTTGGGGCAGCCATAGCTCTCTTATCTGGGAGAACTGGGTTTCATTCCCCACTCCTCCACTTGCACCTGCTGGAATGGCCTTGGGGCAGCCATAGCTCTGGCAGAGGTTGTCCTTGAAAGGGCAGCTGCTGTGAGAGCCCTCTTAGCCCCACCCACTTCACAGGGTGTCTGTTGTGGGGGGGGGGGAAGGTAAAGGAGATTGTGAGCCGCTCTGAGACTCTTCGGAGTGGAGGGCGGGATAGAAATCCAATATCTTCTTCTTCATCTCCTTCCCCGTGCTCTTTGTCATGCGCCCCCAGCTAGTTCCACTGGGAGTCAACAGGAACCCTCCTGAGAACACAGGCAGCTCCGGGCCAGCTGGGAAGAATACTTCCCATCGATCAAGCCCCAGACGCCGTTGCCCAAGAATCTGTCACTGGGGCGTGAAAACGGTGTGTGAAATCGCGCTAAGCGAGCACTTTGCAAAAATCGTCTGGGGGCATCGTCTGACTCAGCACTCGCGCAGCTTCCTTCCACCCCCCCCCCCCGGGTGCCTGCCGCCGTTCAGTTCAGTAAGCAGATTTTGTACTAACAAGAATTTTTCGTGGCAGTACAGCCCTGAGTGGATAAGCCTGCACACGCCATACAGCCTTTAATCCTGGTAAAGCGGGGGTGACGGATCGTTTGAGAGTCACCGCCGATTTAGCCGGCGGGCTGGGGACTCCCGGATCTCCTTGAGGGTAGCCTCTCTGACATTCCTGTCAACTTCTCCGCTCTTGTGGCTGATCTTCCAGGTTCCTGACGTACTACCCCGGCAAGAGAATCAATGCGGAAGACGGCCTGAAGCACGAGTATTTCCGGGAGACCCCCCTGCCTATCGACCCCTCCATGTTTCCAACGTGGCCAGCCAAGAGCGAGCAGCAGCGGGTGAAGCGGGGGACAAGTCCACGGCCTCCCGAGGGGGGCTTAGGATACGGCCAGTTGGTAGGTTTTCTCACGGGAGTTTGAGAGAGAACATCCTGACAAATTCGGCTTTAAAATATAAAGTCTGTCATCGTCAGTGATAAAATTGTACCGTCAGGCCGTCAAGCCAGCGGGGCGTATAGGTTAGCACGGGGGTGTCAAACTCATTTGTTATGAGGGACAGATTTGACATTTGTTGGGCCGGGCCATGTGTGTCATAAGATGTAAGGCCAGTAGTGGATATGAAACGTTATAAAGGACGCAAACACAATTAAAGGACTTTTTAAAAAATCCTTAAAACATGTTTAAAAGATTAGCACTTGCAACATTTTGTTTATTTAACAGTCTCTGATAACAGACACCTCTTGCTCTGAATTATTGCATCAGAATATTTAGACTGTCTGTGCTGTAGCAATCTTGAGTATGCTGTTCAGGTGTTGTTCAGGTGGGTATCAGCAGCAAACCTACTTTTGATTTATTGACATTCATTACAGAAATCTCATGGTCAATGCTTTGAGCCTAAGACCCAGGGGAAAATATGAAATGGCTGGGCATTGTGAGCTTTTGTACATAAGTTGCTTCGGGTGCTAGCCAGCTGATGGGAAAAATAGGGGCTTTGCTCCTATGTGATTGAAGAAGGCTGGCAAAGTAAGCTGTAATGCAGAAAGAAGCAAGAGAAAGAGAAGGACGCAGATAACAGTGAGTTGCTCACTGGCCTGATAGGAGGTCTCCTGGGGCCTTATCCAGCCCTCAGGCCACACGTTTGACACCCCTGGGTTAGCATGTTGGCCTTGGGCCAGGAAAACTTGAGTTCAGGTTTCTGCTTGGGCTTTGAAACTGAAAGGGTGACCTTGGGCCAGTCGCCTATCTCTGTTGATCCTCCCTCCCAGAGATGGAGGAGGAATGAAATTAACCAATTCTGCGACCTTGTGCAGAGAGTTCTTTCATGTGAGCATGGCAGAGCCCTGCCTGTTACAGGGCAGGAATCGCAGCTGATCTCTTGCTGGTGCTTCATGTGGCTAAAACAAACCCGGAGATGAAGCCTGAACCCACAGCGTTGAGTTGTAAAACAACACTGCAGTCCTGCACAAGTCGTGCGATTCACTAACTCAATCACACCTCTAACTAGAATACCGTGGCCTGCCAGATGGTTGACAACCTGTTTTGATGGGAGGGTGTTTTCAATCCCAACTCCCTTGGTCGGCTGGGGTCAAGTCACATAAGGCTAACTTGAAAAATTTACCTGCCTTTGATTGCCAGCAGGTGGCGCCATTGCTGTATGGAACAGTTTAGTTAGCCGTGATGGAGTGTTTTTCTGCAGAGGGTCTCGTTGCTCGAGTGGAACGTACCCCCATATTCAGAACATAAGGAAAGCCCTGTTGGATCAGACCAGCTGTCCATCTAGTCCAGCATCCTGTCTCACACAGTGGCCAACCAGGTCCTCTGGACAGCCAGCAAAGTGTCGTCCCCTGCCTCTGGGTTTCAGAGGTTGACTGCCTCTGAATGTGGAGGTTCCTAGGAGCCATTGATAGACTTATCCTCCATGGATCTATTTTTTTTTCACCCAGTGCACATCACCTTTTATTTACCAACACTGAACTTCAGTCGCCACACTGTCGCCCACTCACCCGGTTTGTGGAAGTCCTCTTGGAGCTCTTCACAGTCAGCCTGGGTTTTCACCATCCCAAATAATTTTGTGTCATCTGCAGATCTGGCCACACACAGAAAACTAGCATATCAGCATGAGGTTGTGTTAGTTTTCAGGATGCAGGAAATCCATTCCTCTGCCCCCATTTGGGACAGCTGCTGTCTAAAACATTAAAGTCCAGGTATAACTCGACCAACCTGTCTGCATGTATAATTCTGCACATATGATTACCGCCAGTAAAGCATTGCAAATTTTGCTGTGTTTTGTCTTTTAGGGTGATGACGATCTGAAGGATACGGGTTTCCACCTGACAACCACCAACCAAGGGGCGTCGGCTGCAGGCCCGGGCTTCAGTTTGAAGTTTTAAGCAGAAAGTTGAAGTAGGCAAGGAAGAGACAGAGGAAGCGAAAGGGACGGATGCATCAGCCATTGTCGGCACTGTCGGCAAGAGCTCTCATTTCATTCCTCCTGTTTGGAACCTGCTACTTTTATTTCCTGCAGAACGTTGCCTACGAGCAGAAGGCTTTCTCTCCCCTGTCCGGAATACAATATGGTGTTCCATTCAGAGGATTGGAATTAATCCAGAAAAAGCCAAGAACTCTTCCGTAGCAAAACAGACTTGAATCTCAGTTTTGAAACTTTTTTTTTCTTTTATTTTTAAAGCTTTTTTTTTTGTTGGTGTTTTGCTTGTAAATTTGTAGAATAAAAAAAAATCCCTTTTTAATTGTTTGAATCCCATGTAAAGGATATTCCTTGGTTTTCCCACAAGCACCGGATTTAGGGAAGGATTTGCACGAAGCTTTATATGTGTGTGTGTGTATATATATATATATATATTTTCTTCCTCTCTCATTCTCCATAATATGTTCTCTGTACCAAGGTTGCCTTTCTCAGTTTCAGTACTGCAAACTGGAATACGATGTCCATGTAAGAGTCTCTTGTTTATGGGTGGAAATGCGGTTTCCAGCCATGGGTTTCCATTATTCATAGACAGCTGGGCTTTAGAAAGAGTGGACTGACTTGAACCCGCACCCTCCTACCAGCAATTATTTATAATGGACTGAGCAAAACCACTCTTGGCTGACTGTATGACGTCCTAAAAGATTTTATGATCTAACCAAAAATAGTGGTGACCATGTATGTATCTTATCCCAAGGAACAGTTTTTGATAGGTTTGTGAAAAGGGCTTAATTTACACCTCTGAAGAAGAGAGTTTTCCAGGGGCTGTGGGTAACCCAGCTGTGCTTGAAAAGTGGGGCATTTTAACTTCCAGAAGGTAGTTTCTAGTCCTCATGGCTGCTTAGATTTGAGTACCATGTTTAGCTGAATAAGCTCCAGTTTCTGCAGATGTAGGGAGAGACTTTTGGGAATCAATGTAAGTTCCTTGTTCTCTTCTCGATTGCCAGCAAAAACAAATCATGCACTACATAACGTATGCGGGTCCTAGATTGCCTTTTTTATTTACAAGTACAGCATTTAGCTAAAAACCAATTGTATCTAAGCAATCCTGAATTTTTATGCACCGGTCTTCATTAGGCACCAGGTTCAAATTTGCCATAGTTCCTTATTTGTGTGTGAAACTGACTGCAGCCAGTGGGGAGCACATGAATGCCCTGCTTGAATTTGCATCACAGGGTGGCTGAAGCAGCAGCGGAAGCTCCAGTGCCCAGGCGAATTCTCCCGTTTGTACAACCATAGCCTCAGCAGCCAAAACATTTTTGTTTCTCATAAATAGCAAAGTGGGTTTTTTAAAAAGGTGGTGCGTCTTTGTATAGTTGTATATTTGAGAAGAAACCACACGTGTGACTTTTGTATCTGAAATATATCCCCCTTGAAACTACGTTTTGCCACAGTGGTGGAAGATAAGGCAGTTATCCTGGTTTACTGCTAAGATGTTGGACTGAGCAAGATTCCTCTATTTATGTTTTGTGTGTGTGTGTATGTTTGGATGTGCAGATTTTTTGTTCTGTGTCCATAAAACTGTGGGACCATTTCCCCGGGTTTATTTTTCATAGATTAAAAATAATTTTGGTCAAATTTCGGCTCAAAACGTTGCCTGTTAACGGCTTTCCTTATTGAAAGATCACCAATTTCAGTAGGCCATCCAGGGATGTATGGCCAAGTCAGCACATGCTCTGCATAGTAGACGGTCATTGCTGAGAACTTCAGCTTTTTTTAAAAAAGACAAACTGCATTGAACTGGTGTTCTGCTTAACATTAAAAGTCAAATAAACACAAGATGCACAAAGAGAGGCTTCCCTTTCCCATCCTGCCCGAATCACCTGCCTCCGAAGGTTATCTGTGGATAAAGATTTTAGCATTGTGTCTTTGCCACCTATCTCTCCTTCAGTTTCTTGGAACAGCCACTTCCAATAAATTCTGCTTAGTGTGGAAGGTTACACATATACTTTGGAAAGTTCTGCTTCATTTTAAGGATTTTTTTTTTTACCTCTGGTAATCTTACAAATATGTCAGCAAACCCATTCACAAAGTACATTTGATGGAGTTACAGAAACCAACCAATATGCAGGGCTTTTTTTGTAGCAGGAACTCCTTTGCATGTTAAGGACGCACACCAATGATGTAGCCAATCCTCCAAGAGCTTACAGGGCTCTTGTTCCAGGGTCTTCTGTAAACTCTTGGGGGATTAGCTACTTTAGGATGTGTGGCCTAATAGGCAAAGGAGTTCCTGTTTCAAAAAAGGCCTTGCCAATATATGATAAGTCCAGACGGCTGTCTCCTAAAAGAGAGCTTAATTCTATGCCAGGGCGGATGTTAACACAAAACTCGCAGCTCTCTGTCTCTCTCTCCACTTAATTACCTTAACTGTCTCGTTGGACTTGTCTTGATTTCATTTTAAAGGCTACGTAGACGCCATAATTCTAGATTATTGCAGGGAAGAAAATGAACTCAAAAGACTGTGGAGGGGAAGCACTTTATTAAACCAGAACAGCAGCAATTTACTGGCAAATAACCTAAGTAATCTCACAACCTTCCAGAAGCTGCAGACGAGGGTTTTTTCTAATAACAATAAAAAAATTGTGGTCAGTATTGAAACCAAGATGCAAAACGGAGGCACTGATCTCTAGGGCGATAGCTGTTATCATTTACAGGTTCAAAAAGGCGGCTCAGGTAGGACCAATATTAAATGAACACAGTTATTTAGCACCTTAAAGCGGTTCAGAGCTCTTCTAGCAATGACCTTCGTTATCTTTTTGATTATTAAGACAGGTCCCCACCATAGCACCCTCATAAGAACATAAGAGAACCCACGTTGGATCGGGCCAATGGCCTAGCCAGTCCAACACTGTGGCACACAGTGGCCAAAAAATCCAGGTGCCATCAGGAGGTTCACCAGTAGGGCCAGACATTAGAAGCCCTCCCACTGTTGCCCCTCCCAAGCACCAAGAATACAGAGCATCGCTTGCCCCAGAAAGAGTTCCAACAATACTGACGGACCTCTGCTCCAGATGTTTATCTTCAACACCTTTCCTGACACCAGGTCTTTTAGAAACTCAGATGGGGCTCCTGATTGACCATAGATCTGATGGATGTGCGGATGTAAAAAAACCCAAAACACTTGGCAGCAGCTGCCACCAGAGTACAAGGATCTTCATTGTGCAACTGAAGATAAGCTGCGGTGGCCATGCTGTGACTGTGCCCGCAATGCTATGTCAGAATTCCAAAGGGGCCTGCAGGCTCAAAAAGGTTGAGGACTCCCTGGCCTTAACGGTATTTCTGCATTTTTTTTAGAAGACGACAGCAGGTTTATACCCCACCCTTCTCTCTGAATCAGTGTCTCAGAGCAGCTCACAATCTGCTTTATCTCCTTCTCCCACAACAGACATCCTGTGAGGTGGATGGGGCTGAGAGAGCTCTCGCAGCAGCTGCCCTTTCAAGGACAGCTCTGTGAGAGCTATGGCTGACCCAAGGCCATTCCAGCAGGTGCAAGTGGAGGAGTGGGGAATCAAACCCGGTTCTCCCAGATAAGAGTCCGTGCACTTAAACACTACACCAAACTGGCTCTCTCTCTCTTTTTGAGCCCCAGTTGAATGTTTAAGACTACCGAAAGCAACAGCTGGCGTGATATCTGGCTCAAGGTCTTCTGGGCTCCTGTCCAAATAAACCATCCCAACTTCACAGATGTAATTCGTTGCAATACCTATCCCAGCATCTCAGAATCTGAACGCCTCGTGGCATCTCGGGCCAGGCCTTTGAGACGGTTCTGTTTTTAAAGAACAGCCTTGCCTTTGGTCATCCATAATAACACTCCAGTGGTAAGCCAGCAAACAAACAATCAGCCCTGCTCTCTTCATCTCTATGATCAGGAGGACTGCTACAAGGGAAACCTTTAATTGTCCACGCACACTTTTTTTTTGTTTTAAACAAGCAATTGTCTCTGGTTGAGGAAGAGCCAGCGTCCCCAACAAGGTAGCTGAGTGGCGGATGGGGGGTAGGGGTAGGGGGTGCTTTGCAGATCAGCTGTGCAGTTGCCGAGAGCCCAAAGTTCCCGCAAAGGACTCCTCCCCACCCCCTACTGCTTCACCCGGACTCTCCAGGAGTAGGTGGTGAGGATTTTCGACTTTTTCTTGACGATACAAGTATAGGTGCCTTCATTGATCGCATTGGCTATGATGCTCATGTGGTCGTCGTTCAACGAGAGGTACCCCGGATAGGAATATTCCAGAAGTTCCTTTTCTTTATACCAACTATAGTGAGGGGGGGGGGGGACAGAACAGGGGAAAGGGACATCAATCAGTCGGAAGGATCAGCATACATACTGGTCAGTTTCGGTTTTTAAAAGAAGACTCACAGTACAATCCTAAACAGGTCTACTCAGAATTCTACTAAAGTCTGCTCAATGGGATTTACTCCCAGGAAAGTATTTTTAGAATTGCACTGTCAGTGTTTTAGCTCAGCAGGAACTCCTTTGCATATTAGGCCACACACACACACACACCTGATGTAGCCAATCCTCCAAGAGCTTACAGGGCTCTTCTTACAGGGTCTACTGTAAGCTCCAGGAGGATTGGCTACATCAGGAGGGTGTGGCCTAATATGCAAAGGAGCTCCTGCTAGAATTCCACCTCTGCCAGTGGTCCATCTAGTCCAGCATCCTGTCTCACACAGTGGCTAACCAGTTCCTCTGAATGGCTGACAACAGGGCAGATAGATCGAGGCCTCTCTTTTTTTGTCCACATCTAATGAGAACTCTCTGCCAAACAGAGAGGTATTTATACCTCCTCTAGTGAGGTTTCAGTTACACAGAATCAGGTTTATCAGTTGTCTGCTGAGTAGCTCAGTTCTTGAAATTCAGCTGCAGATAACACATTAAAAGCCTTTATATAAATCTATGGCCTGGCTGCATTTGGCATATTGCGTACAGTTCTGGTAGCTGAATCTCCAAGAGGATATTCTAGACCTAGGAAAGGTGTAGAAAGAGGCACCCGAATGGGTCAAGAGGTAGAACTCCTACTGTACAGGTAAAGATTAAAGAGTTGGAGGGCTTTTAGTTTAGAGGGCAGATGCAGTGGGCAGGGAGTCAGGGAGCCTAGAAAATGATGTCTGGTATAGAGATTGGGGATGGGGGGGGTGGCGGGGAAGAGGGCAGCATGGTAGACTGATCTCCCCAGTTTGCAGAAGCCAAACAGGGTCGGTACTTGGAAGGGAAACCACCAAGGAAGACTCTGCAGAGGAAGGCAATGGCCAGGCCCTTCTGCTTCTCACTTGCCTTGAAAGCCCCTTGCTGTGGGGAGGAGCTAAGGAGGGTTGGTACTTGGATGGGAGACCACCAAGGAGGGCTCTGCAGAGGAAGGCAATGGTCAACATCCTCTGCTTCTCCCTTGCCCTGAAAGTCCCTTACTGGGGCGGGGGGAGGAGCCAAGCAGGATCGGTACTTGGATGGGAGACCACCAAGGAAGACTCTGCAGAGGAAGGCAATGGCCAATCACTTCTGCGTTTCGCTTGCCTCGAAAGCCCCTTGCTGGGGTTGCCATAAACCAGTTGCAAAAGAACGGCACTTTACACACATGCATAGAGACAGAGGAGAGGAAGAACTTGTTCTGCCTCCCACCATAATACTAGAATTCACCATCATGGTAAAAAGGTGCAAGCACCAGTCGTTTTTGACTCTGGGGGGATGTTGGTTTCACAACGTTTTCACGGCAGACTTTTTACAGGGTGGTTTGCCATTGAAAAGAGCCCCGTGGCACAGAGTGTTAAAGCTGCAGTACTGCCATCCTAAGCTATGCTCACGACCTGGGTTCGATCCCTGGTGGAAGCTGGGTTTTCAGGTAGCCAGCTCGAGGTTGACTCAGCCTTCCATCCTTCCGAGGTCGGTAAAATGAGAACCCAGCTTGCTGGGGGGAAAGTGTAGATGATTGGGGAAGGCAATGGCAAAACCACCCCGTAAAAAGTCTGCCGTGGAAACGTGAAAGCAACGTCACCGCAGAGTCGGAAACGACTGGTGCTTGCACATTGCCTTCCCCAGTCATCTACACTTTCCCCCCAGCAAGCTGGGTACTCATTTTCCCCTCCCGGAAGGATGAAAGGCTGAGTCAACCTGGAGCCAGCTACCTGAAACCAGCTTCCGCTGGGATTGAACTCAGGTCATGAGCAGAGCTTAGGACAAAGTTGTTTTTATATCTTGTGTGAAATGTAACTTATAGAATTCAGCACTGCAAGCTACAGTGAGGGTTCACTGGCTGAGATGGCTTTAAAACAGAAATCATGCCCAAGTCCCAAATGCCCTGACCTGGATAGGGCAGGGAAGCCCAATCTGGTCAGTTCTCAGAAGCTAAGCAGGGCCAACCCTGACAAGTACTTGGAGGGGAGACCTCCAAGGAACACCAGGGCTGGGACACAGAAGCAGCCCTATCAAGTCAGTTCTCTGAGCATGTCCTAGCCCTAGTAGGGGCCACCAGAAGTCACCATGACTTCTGGCATGCAAGCTCTCTCTCTCTCTGTATACATCTCTTTTTCTGTCTCTGTCTCTGGCACTTTCTCTGTGTACGTCTGTCTCTGTGTCTCTTATGTATCTATCTCTTTTTATCTCTCTCTCTCTCTTTCTCTGTGTGTGTGTATGTCTCTCTTTCTGTCTCTGTCTCTCTCTTTCTCTGTGTACGTCTCCTCTCTCTGTGTGTATGTCTCTCGTTCTGTTTGTCTCTCTTTCTGTCTCTGTCTATCTCTCTGTATGCTTCTCTCTCTGTCTTTTTCTCTCTCTCTGTGCGTACGTCTCTCTGTCTCTGTCTCTTTCTCTCTGTGTGTCTCTGTCTCTCTCTCTCTCTCACACACACACACAAACACATAAAAAAAGTTATTAAAATCAATAACAATTTGCCATGATTGCTCATCGGAACCTCCACGGTCAAAGGCAGTCTATCGGTTGCTGGGAGACAAATAAACAACAAGGAAGAGTTCTTATCTTCCTGTCCTGTTTCTAGGCTTCCCAGAGGTTGTTCTTGGGAGCAGTATGCCCAATGGCTTGGTGTGAAGCAGGGGCCAATGGGAAGAAACAAGACACTTACTAGACTTTGCCCTTTTTGTGAATGATCTTCTGCCCACACCGGAAGGTGACGTTCCTGCCCTCTGGGACAATCCTCGTTTTCATCCTTGCAGGAGGTGGGGTTGGCATCACAGTGGGGAAAGGGAAATCTGGAAGGGAAGACTTAGAATCAGAGTCACTGCGCAAAGAGCGACAAAAATACCCCAAGTTCATGCAGTACTCGTAACTTGGGAATGTAGGTATGAAGGTACCATGGAGGTACCTTAGAGTCAGAGGGCTGATTCTTCTAGCCCTCTACTGTTGATCCAGGTGTGGGCTTTTTTTGTGTAGGCACACTTCTGTGTGCACACACAAGCTCACAACCTGAATGAAACTTTGTTGGTCTTCAAAGAGCCCCTGGACTCAAACTTAGGTCTTCACGGCTGCCCGCCTGAGTCAGTAGAAAACAGCTTTACAGGACTTTAATGGCAGATCCTTCTAGAGCAGGGGTCCCCAACCCCCGGGCCATGGACCAGTACCGGTCCGTGGCCTGTTAGCAACCAGGCCATGAGTTGTATAATTATTTCATTATATATTACAATGTGGAAATAATAATAATAAGAAGAAGAAGATGACGTTGGATTTATATCCTGCCCTCCACTCTGAATCTCAGAGCGGCTCACAATCTCCTTTATCTTCTTCCCCCACAACAGACACCCTTTGAGGTAGGAGGGGCTGAGAGAGCTCTCCCAGAAGCTGCCCTTCCAAGGACAACTCCTATGAGAGCTATGGCTAATCCAAGGCCATTCCAGCAGCTGCAAGTGGAAGAGTGGGGAATCAAACCCAGTTCTCCCAGATAAGAGTCCGCACACTTAACCACTACACCAAAATAAAGTACACAATTGTATAATCCTGAAACCATCGCCCCTCCTCCCTCCCCAGTCCATGGGAAAATTGTCTTCCACAAAACCGGTCCTTGGTGCCAAAAAGGTTGAGGACCACTGTTCTAGAGGGATGAATTTCCAGGCCCCCAACTGCTCACAGAAACAGGGAGGACTCATTACCCAAGCAGAAGTCACAACTGTACGGGCAGTGCTTCTTCATCAGCTTCGTCCGCTTCCTGCAGAAGCCTTTCTGCGTCCAGGAAGGACAGAGGAAAAGTCGGTCTTTGCAGCCTGAAACGAGTGAAGAAGCCCTCAGTTTAAAATAGAATAAAAATCACTCGCAACAAAGGGGAGAGGGTGCCAGGAGACAGCAAAAGGAGGAAAGAACATTCCTAGAGGTTGGGGTTTGGCAGAGTTGGGGGAGAGAGCTCAGCCCACCCTCTGGAGCTGCCATGTCCTCCAAAGGAATTGTTCTTGCAATTCTGGGGGGAATTCTGAGTTGGAAAACTCCTGGAGATTTGGGTGTGGAGCCTGGAGAGGGGAAGGTCTGGGGAGGGGAGAGAACCAAGCAGGGCATAGTAAGAACATCAGAAGAGCCCTGCTGGAACAGACCAATAGTTCATCTGGTCTAGCCTCCTGTCTCACACAGTGGTCAACCAGTTCCTCTGGATAGCCAATAACAGGACATAGAGACTGAGGCCTTCATAAGAACGTCAGAAGAGCCCTGCTGGATCAGACCAGTGAGGGTCCATCTATTCCAGCATCCTGTCTCACACAGTGGCCAACCAGTTCCTCTGAGGGGCCAGCAACAGGGCAGAGAGGCTGAGGCCTTCATAAGAACATCAGAAGAGCCCTGCTGGATCAGACCAGTGAGGGTCCACCTAGTCCAGCATCCTGTCTCACACAGTGGCCAACCAGTTCCTCTGAAGGGCCAACAACAGGGCAGAGAGGCCGAGGCCTTCATAATAACGTCAGAAGAGCCCTGTTGGATCAGCCCAGTGGTCCACCTAGTCCAGCATCCTGATTCACACAGTGGCCAACCAGTTCCTCTGAAGGACCAACGACATGGCAGAGAGGCTGAGGCCATCAAAAGGACATCAGAAGAGCCCTGCTGGATCAGACCAGTGAGGGTCCATCTAGTCCAGCCTCTTGTCTCACACAGTGGCCAACCAGTTCCTTTGAGGGGCCAACAACAGGGCAGAGAGGCCGAGGCCTTCATAAGAACATCAGAAGAGCTCTGCTGGATCAGACCTGTGGTCCATCCACTCAGGGCCGGATCTAGGGGGGAGCAGAGGAAGCACTTGCTCTAGGCGCTGCTAGAGGGGGCACATGCCAAATTGGGTATGGAGTCCATTCTATCCTATGGGCCCATGATAGAATGGGCCAATAAGGGGTGATTTTGCCCGCCCCTCAAAAAACATGTAGATATGGTCCTGCATCCACTCCAGCATCATGTTTCACCCTGTGGCCAACCAGCTCCCCTAGACAGCCAACAACAGGGCAGAGAGGCTGAGGCCTTCATAAGAACATCAGAAGAGCCCTGTTGGATCAGACCAGTGGTCCATCTAGTCCAGCCTCCTGTCTCACACTGTGGCCAACCAGTTCCTCTGAGGGGCCAACAACAGGGCAGAGAGGCTGCCTGAACGAAGGAAGTCACCTGACTAACTGACCAAACAAACAGGTATCTTGATTGACAGCAGTCAGTATCTTCTTCCCAGGTTGTGCAGACAATAGGGAATCAGGCACAGTGATAACCCTATAATGACTGGAACTTTAGAACATTGCAAAGGACGTACAGAACAGATACATATTTCCAACAGGAGATCTCCCAGCCCTGTCTGGAGTCTGGCAGCCCTAAGCAGAGTTGTGTTATAGGGAGAAGAGGGGGAAATTGTGGATAAATGGTGGCCATAAAAGAATAGCTCTGGAATGGAGTGGCCCACAAACACCTTCTCACAAGAGGGGGCCCCATAAAAACCTGTAACTGGCCCTGACTCCAGCAAACGTGTGGGCGTTCATAAATGTACAGATAGGCTGAGAGTGGGGAAAACAAACCCAAGAGCTTTGCAGAATAATTGAGAGGGATTATAAGAACGGAGTGAGGAAAGGTCTTTTGTTCATTTGCTTATAGAAAAACAACCAGAGACAGCGGGGACCCCGCCCCGCTTTCTAAAGCCCTTCCTGGGCGTGTGCAGAGAGCTGGTTTGGCAGAGAGATCTAGAGCCAGACAGGGAAGCCAACGCAAATATCATTTTCAAAGACAAAGTGCACAAAAGGAGGATTGATTCCCTTCTGATGCCTCCGTTTTGGTCTGCGGGTAGCCATGCTCTCTCTTCCTTCCGGCCATTCCCCTTTCCTTAAGCTATAAATTGAATTTTGGCAATGGATTGAAATCATTTCGTCTTCTTGTTCTTTTTTTACCTCCCCCCCCCCCCAAGTTCTGATTTGAGGAGACAGTTCAAGCCGCTAATCCCCCAAATCAAAAGCATCTTGTTTTGTACAAGGATTCTCGGTTTGGCAGTACCCATGGTTTTGGCTTCAGCAGTAGATGTCTGGAGGAAGAGGGGGGGAAATGAATTCATTTAGCTACTAAAGCTTTTCTGTAGGGTAGGCAAGCAAAGCCCAGTCTGATCTTGTCACCTCTTGGAAGCTAAGAGGGTCAGCCCCGAATAGTACTTGGATGGGAGACCCCCAGGCGTCTCCTCTCAGACCTATTTGCAGGGCTTTTTTGGTTTAAAAAAAAAGGCCAGCAGGAACTCAGTTGCGTATTAGGCCACACCCCCTGGTGTCACCATTGTTTCACATAGGGCTTTTCTACAGAAAAAGCCCAGCAGGAATTCATTTGCATATTAGGCCACACCCCCTGACACCAAGCAGCCAGAACTGCATTCCTGTGCGTTCCTGCTCAAACCCTCCCCTCCCGCCCGCCGCCTATTTGCATGCCTAGCTACCAACAGAACTGATATTAACAGGGAAGGAGTGAAGACTGCCATAATTAGGAAGCCTGGAAATGAAGAGGCAAGAATTCCTTTCCTTTCCTTTTGTACTCTTAGAAGCTCATTGATTCACATATCTTGAGCAGCAGAAAACATTTATTTCCTTCTTCCTTTCCTTTTTCTTCTTCCTTCCTCCTTCCTTCCTCCCTTCCCTCCTCCCCTCCTTCCTTCCTTCCTTCCTTCCTTCCTTCCTTCCTTCCTTCCTTCCTTCCTTCCTTCCTTCCTTCCTTCCTTCCTTCCTTCCTCTCTCTCTCTCTCTCCTTCCTCCCTCCCTCCCTCTCTTCCTTTCCTTTCCTTTCTTTCTGACGAAAAGGACTGAGACAAATTTCACAACTGCACGAGTGATCTTCTGATCCTTATCACTGAGCAGAAGAGCAAGGGTGTCCAGAGTATGGGGGGAGAGGCAAGAATTAAACATGGGCATTCAGAGGGGGAGAATCAACCAGTGCAGCTCTTTTGCCTGCATTTTGCTAGTACATTTTTAGAGAAAGGCAGTTTTCTGTCCTGGCAACCGCCACTCCCTCCTACTCACCATAAAGCCTGAAGATCCCCCACATCTCATCCTGGGAGATGATGTTTTTCCCAGTCAGCGTCGCATTGAGGTGCATCAGTGCGTTTGGATCCAGGGAGTGCATCAGCCCAAGGGCGTGGCCGATTTCATGAGCAGCAATGTGGACCAGGTCTGTAAGCCAAACCCCTGGAATGAAGGGAACACAATTTGATCAGCATCTGAAAAATTAAGATCAAACCTCCCGTGTGCCTAATAGATTTCTATTAGGACCAGCAAACCCGCAACAGAGCACAGAGCAAGCTTTAGAATTCAATAGAACTCTTCATCAACGACCCCACAACAGAGCAGGGCGCAAGCTTTAGAGTTAACAGAACTCTTCATCAATGACCCCACAACAGAGCACAGAGCAAGCTTTAGAATTCAATAGAACTTCATCAATGACCCCACAACAGAGCAGGGAGAAAGCTCTAGAGTTAACAGAACTCTTCATCAACGACCCCACAACAGGCCAGGGAGCAAACATTAGAGTTCTATAGAACTCTTCACCAATGACCCCACAACAGATCAGAGAGCAAGCTTTAGAGTTCAACAGAACTCTTCATCAACACATACACAAAGCTAAAAGTATGCAAGATGAACATTCATGAGCTATAATTCACAACAGCTGCATCTGTAACCCACGACAGATGTTCCACCAATTCAATACAAGTAGGGAGACTGTATTATGTCCTATCACAGCTGTAACAAACTTAACCCAGAAAGCCTCACTTCAGCAAATCACCCACATTCAGACTTCGCAACTAACTGCGGGCTCATCCAACTGCAGAACGCTGTGTCATGTGAATGCAGCCAAAAACCAGAGCCATTTGGAGATGCTTAAAAGAAGCAATAGGCTGTTTGTCTTCCCAGAACACAAACGAGATCACGATGCAACAAGATGTCTGACATAAAAACACCCAAAGAAAGCCATAAAATCTTTTCTGTGAGCAAAAACTTTCTGTGAGAAAAATCTTTTCAGTGAGCATAAGTAAGTTTGCAGATTGGCCCAATGTTGAGCTGTTGTGAAATCTGAAAGTCAATAGTACCAGGGCGGGACAAAAATCAGCTCCTATCTTTGGGGTATGTGGCTCTCTTCTCCTCCACTGAGTCTTCACAACAACCCTGTAAGGTAGGTAAAGCTCAGAGACAGTGGGGTCCCCAAGGCTTCCCATGAGCTTCACGCCTGATCTGAACCCGAGTCTCCCTAATCTTACACTCTGACCATTATACAACGCTGCTTCTATCCACTACAAGACTGTTCTCTATTATTTATGGGATTCCTCACGCCAGATGGAAGACAGGTGAGGTGGGATGAGGCCTTGGTTTTGCCAAGGGTGTCTGATTCTTTTTTAAAAAGGCTTTCAAATGGTTTGTTTTTCATCAAGAAAAGACACCCTGATCATCCATCTTGGCCCAATGTGGAGCTGTTGTGAAATCTGGAAGTTTTCCTTTGGCAATAAGACACAGACACATTACCCAAAAACTCTTTTCCTCTTCCTAAATAGGAAGTAATATCACTTGCAAATCTAGGGGGTGGCTGTCATGGAAAGATGGCTGCCTTGGGCCAGAATGTGGCTGGACTTTGAAAGAGGGGGGTCGTAACTTCCTGTCTGCAGGGTCCACATATTTGTGTATGGAAAGAATCTGGGGCTGAGCCCGAAAGGCCGTTTCCCTCCTATGATTTCACATCTTACTGTTTTATGACCGATGTCTACTCAAGTAATGGATCTGTGCAAGGAAACCACAATCCACATTGCAGTTTATTTTATGGATGACTTTCCTCTCCCTAGGAAAGAGTTGTATCAAAATTATTGGGGAACTTGAACGGAGGGGTCTGAAAAAATGCTTGCTGGGAGGCATATGTTCCCAACTGGTGTGGCAGGGAAATCAAATCAAGCAATTAAAGGCTCACTGGAGTCTAATCCTACAGAGGAGGCTACTGCAGCGTCTCTGTATGATTGCCTGCTCTTGCTTCACCTCTTCCAAGTCAGGCTCTGCCAAGGCAAGTAATTCTGTTGTGACTACATATGTCATGTGATTCATTAATTTAATCATTTCCTATTCAAAGATGCAGAAGAATTGCTTGCCATCAGAGGCTCCCCATTGTATCTCTGCATGAGTTTGCGGGCAGTTTTATGAACATATGAAGCTGCCTTATATGGTCCATCAAAGTCATTATTGTCTACTCAGACAGGCTGCGGCTCTCCAGGGTCTCAAGCTAAGGTTTTTCACACCTATTTGCCTGGACCCTTTTAGTTGGAGATGCCGGGGATTGAACCTGGGACCTTCTGCTTACCAAACAGATGCTCTACCAATGAGCCACCGTCCCTCCACCATTTTCTTTCAGTGTCCACTGCAAGCAGGAAGTTCTGCAGCCTCTTTGTATCAGGAATGACTGAATGGTAACTGTGGACGCAGAGTAGAAATTTCCTAACCACAAGGAGGCTCCCATTGTGCTCTAGAGTCAATGCTCTAGAAATGCCTCTTTTCAATCAGCCTCTGCTAGAATATGAACATATGAAGCTGCCTTATACTGAATCAGACCCTCGGTCCATCGAAGTCAGTATTATCTACTCAGACTGGCAGCAGCTCTCCAGGGTCTCAAGCTAAGGTTTTTCACACCTATTTGCCTGGACCCTTTTAGTTGAAGATGCTGGGGATTGAACCTGGGACCTTCTGCTTGCCAAGCAGATGCTCTACCACTGAGCCACCGTCCCTCCCTAAATGATTCTGCTGCATCTGGAGCGACTGAATTAGTTTATCACTTTTGATGCAAAAACACAGCAAAATTACCTGATCGTGGAGGAGAGTTTCTTCTGCATCTCTGCATAAATAAGTAATTTGATTTTACTCCTTCCAAACAGTCTGCAGTATGGGCATATAATTCTGCTGCATTTCTGAAGCAAACAAGATCCAGTCACCACATCCAATACAGCTTTGCCGTGAAAACGTCGTGATGTGATGTCGCCCCAGAGTCGGAAATGACTGGTGCTTTTACACAGGGGACTATCTTTACCTTTTTGATCCTCATACAGTTCTCCACCCAGACTACTGTGTGCATCGTCACCTCTCTCTTTTGGTTTCTGCACTGTTTTTTAAAACTGCTCCTTTGTTTCCCTCCTCTCCTCCAGAACCATCTGCTACCCATTTAACGTTCAGAGGACCAGACCCTTTTCAAGCCATTACCGAGGCGTCTTCCTTTGCCCGCAAAACGACCACGTATGCAGAAAAGTTGGTGACGGAGGGCCTGAAAAATGTAAACAGCCTCCCGGCTCAAAATCGAGGGAAAGGTTTCGTGGCCAGAGCACAAACGGTTGGATTGGAGCCAGGGGTGGAAAGGGTTACGCAAGTGCGGTTGGAATGGAACCCCTCTACAGCCACCCCTGAACATTCTTGGAAGGATACTCACGTTCTCTGAGTCTGTCTGAGAAGGAAGAATGAAATGCTGTTTAGGACAGCTGAAGCTGTTAAAATGCTTCCAAATAAGCCACTCTCTCAGTGATACACTGCTGGGGACATTGCCTATATTCCGCAACCAGACCTGCACTGGGCTAAGAACCAAGAAAGTGTTGGCTCTTGAACTCCTGTCTCTTAACAAAAGTAAAAACAATGAACCTCACCGGTGTGTGAAAATATGAACACCCGAAGCTGATCTAGGCTGCTAGCCCAATACCATCTACTTCAGGGCTCTCCAACACGATGCCTCATGGGCACCCTGGCACTTGCCAGTACTTCTCATGGCACCTGCCAAGCTTTTCAGAAAGCAGACCAGTGCAAAGCAGGGCTTGTTATTGGGTTCATATGAAAGGGGTTTCCGCTGTAATACATGCACAGCAAAGAGCAGCAGGGAAAGATATACCAAGAAGAAGAAGAAGTGATTGGATTTATACCCCATCCCTCACTACCCAAGAGTCTCAAAGCAGTTTACAATCTCTTTTCCCTTCCCCTCCTCACAACAGACACCCCGTGAAGTTGGTGGGGCTGAGAGAGTGTCAAGCATGGTGAAATTCCGCATGTTTGACAGAGAGCTCTGACAGAAACTGCTCTTGAGAGGAACAGCTCTGTGGGAACTTGTGGCTGACCCAAGGTCACATCAGCAGGTGCATGTGGAGGAGTGGGGAATCAAACCTGGTTCTCTCAGATAAGAGTCCGCGCACTTCACCACTACACCAAACTGGCTCTCCTAGGAGAGCTATGGCTGACCCAAGGCCATTCCAGCAGCTGCAAGTGGAGGAGTGGGGAATCAAACCTGGTTCTCTCAGATAAGAGTCTGCGCACTTCACCACTACACCAAACTGGCTCTCTTTCCATCCTATGGAGTTCAGGAGCAGCAAGTCCTCCTCTTGGGAAGGCGGAAGGTTTACCTTTTTTCCAGCTAAATCTCGTCTGCCCCACGATCCAGTATTCGTGGTCATCGAAATGGATCTCGCCAGTCTGTGGGAAGAAGGCATGGGCCAACTCCCCTGTCGTGCCATCGAAGCAGTGATGGATGTGGGACTCGAGGCAGTCTGTGTGGTTTATGGAATAGAAGCCTGGGAGAGGAAGCGCAGAGAAAGAGCCAGTCAGGCAAAGAGGAAGCATTCATCATCCCTGGAAGGCTATGCAGCTGAATCGATTTTTGCAAACACACCAAGATTCCCTGGAAGATGCAAAGCCCAACTGTACAGACCTTTTCTCAGGGTTGCCAACTCCAGTTTGGAGATCTGGGGGGAATTTGGGGAGAGGATGGAGTTCAGAGAGGATGTGATTCTGTAGAGATTGTCCTCCAAAGTACCCATTTCCTCCAGGGGAACGGATCTCTCTTATCTGGAGATCAGTCATAATTTGGAGAGAACTCCAGGGCCTGCCTGGAGAATGGCAACCCTGGTTTGTTTGTGGGATTTATATCCTGCCCATTCCGCCGAGGCAGGCTTAGGGTGGGTAGCAACATAAAAACATAAATTTATCTGGCGCTTTTTTGTAGCAGGAACTCCTTTGCATATTAGGCCACACCCTCCTGATGTAGCCAGTCCTCCAAGAGCTTCCAGGGCTCTTCGTACTGGGCCTGCTGTAAGCTCTGGAGGATTGGCTACATCAGGGGTGCGTGGCCTAATATGCAAAGGAGCTCCTGCTACAAAAAAAAGGCCTGCATTTATCCATAAACATCTTAAAATAATCAGACTAACAATTGCAGTTCATGACAATCTTCTATAAATCTGCTCCAAGCAAGTTGATCGTCGTTAAAATCACAGGCATTCCACCACACAATGAGGCAGTTGTGTTACTGAAAACAGACTTCAAGGGAGACTGCAGCATGCACAGAGAGATAACAGCATCTTAAGAGCCATTTTGGACCTTGCTCTTCCCCAAAAGCTAACATTGCCTTCAGTGAGCCTGGGTGGATAACAGAACTAGAGATTGTTAGATACACAGGAAGTGGCCAAACTGTATGTCTTTCACACATATTGTGTGGTTCTCGAAGACCCCACCACCCTATCAGCCGGTTTGAAGAAGGCATTTAAAGTTAGTTTTCTTTCTTTCTTTCTTTCTTTCTTTCTTTCTTTCTTTCTTTCTTTCTTTCTTTCTTTCTTTCTTTCTTTCTTTCTTTCTTTCTTTCTTTCTTTCTTTCTTTCTTTCTCTCTTTCTCTCTCTCTTTCTCTCTTTCTTTCTTTCTTTCTTTCTTTCTTTCTTTCTTTCTTTCTTTCTTTCTTTCTTTCTTTCTTTCTTTCTTTCTTTCTTTGCCTCAGATTCAGCAGGAGCTCCTGAACTTTTCTGAGGGTTCCCCCTCCTCCTCCCCACCTTGTCCATTGCATAACACTCCCTGGATGAGCTCCACCACCTATTTTTCTACAAAGTGATCTCTCTCTCTCTCTCTTGATCCCTCCCTCCCTCCTTCCTTCCTTCCTTCTGTCACGTTCTCATGGTGCAGGCAGGCAGGAGTCCAAAGCCAGTCCAAGGTCAAAGTCCAGGAAGTCAAGCAGGAGCCAAGTCACCAATGCAGAATCACAAACCGGAACCAGAAGTCAATGTCCAAAAGCCAAAAGGTCAGGGTGCCAAGGAAATCAAGCAGGTCAGGATCAGGGATCAGGAAGGAGCGTGGATGCAAGCCAGAGAATAGACTTGTGGCTTCCACAAGGTTATCAGGTCCTGGGTGGGAGCTATTTGGGAGTCTCAATCAGCCTGCTCCCTGGTAGCAGTGACTCTGCTAGAACTCAGGGCTGAGAGATCCGAAGCATCGGCGTGCCTCATGTCTTTGCTCTGAAAGTTCTTTCCGGAGCCTGCTTCGAACTCTTGAGATGGGAGGAGGAGAGCTTGGAGGAGATTGATCGTCAACAGCTGACACTGGTGCCTGGAGAGTGATTGATGGGCCAGCTGCTGTTTGTTCAGCTGCGGAACTGACTGGCAATTCTTCCAGGTCTGTTAACCCTTCCAGCTCCTCCTCCTCAGGGTTCATGACACCTTCCTTCCTTTGAAGCTCTCAAGCATCTGGCGTTTATTCTATGTGGCTCTTATGTTAAACACGTTTGGCCACCCAAATATACATCCTCCAGCATTTCACAGGAGAAATCTGGGATGACTCTTCAACATCTCTGTTTTCACAATAAGTAACACTGCCTGAGAGTCCAACCATTAAACATTTCCAAATACCCTCCCCTGCTTTGCCAGAATGTTTGAAAAACACAACAACGGGGTCACAGTGTATGATGCTAGCAAACAAGGGGTGGGTGGGAAATCACCGTGTTGCCTCGAAATATACATAAACACAATGAAAGGAGATGCTATTAGCACTTCAAAGAATCTCCCACTGAAAATGGTATTTTAATGTCGGGTGAATTCTACATTCTTGTAACTTCATGTGGTGGAATTGTGTTCTTTGTATTTTATGCTAGTTCCAAACTAGATTGTGAAAGGAAGGGGTGAAGGTGAAGTTTCAGGGAAGCTGTATCGACTTTGAAGAAGACCACACATGAAAAAAGTAGACACCTGGGTACTCCTCGGTCGATCCTTCTAATGGCTTAGTGCAGGGCTTTTTTGGCAGAAAAAGCCCAGGAGGAATGCATTTGCATATTAAGCCACACCCCCAGATTGTTACACACAGGGGGGTTTTTTTAGAAAAAGCTCAGCAGGAACTCATATGCGTATTAGGCCGCACCCCCTGACACCAAACCAGCCGGAATTGCGATCCTGTTAAAAACAAAAACAAAAAACCCTGGTTTACAGTAGACAGAACTCTCAGCGGGGGTTTTCTTTGAAGTGTTATTAGCAGGGGTCATTTCGTAGAAAAATAGGTGGTGGAGTTCATTCAGGGATTGTTATGCAGCTGCACCGACTATTCAATGGACAAGGTGGGGAGGAGGAGGGGGAACCCTCAGAAAGGTTCAGGAGCTGCACTCCTGTGAGCTCCTGCTGAACTCGAGGCCCGGTTATTAGCATCTCCTTTCTTTGTATTACGTATATTTTGAGTCTTAAAAGTAATTCTGTATTGATTGCTTTACAGCCATTTGTATGTTTGGTTTTGAATATTTTGTGCAGAGACTCCTGTGGGGATTTCTGTATAATCAACAAATGCAATACTACAGTTTCTAGGTGTGAATCGTTTATTACGTTTTGCGATACAGTCGGGTAGCCAGTCATCATGGTGATTTTTTTTCCCTCCTTGTTTGCTAGAATGTTTGAAATGGCACCAGGTTGATTGCTTTGTACGGCTGCCAGCTCAAGGCTGGGAAATTCCTGGAGGTTTGGGGTTTGGAGGCTGAGAAGGGAAGGATTTGGTGGAGGGAGGGACCACAGTGGGGTATAATGCCTCAGAGTCCAGCCGCCAAAGAAGCCATTTCTTCCAGGGAAACCGATCTCTAGAGCCTGGAGATCAGCTGAAATTCTGAAAGCTCTCCAAGCCTCACTAGTGTCAAGAGCGGGGGTCCTCAAACTTTTTAAATAGGGGGCCAGTGCACTGTCCCTCAGACTGTTGGAGGGCCGGACTGTTGTGGTGGCTGCCGTTACTGTACAAGCCCGCGGGCCGTCAGTTCTCCGTCTTCTGCATCTCTCTCCCTTCCCCACACCACACACCCCGGCCTGGGAACTCACCTCACCTCGGTATCGCCTCACACTCTGTCTCTGCCGCCTCAGCCCAGTGCCGGAAGTGTGCATTGCTAACGCGAGTTTAGGTCGAAAGGGTCTGATTTTGCCATAACCCGGCGGGCCGCATAAACGTCCTCAGCGGGCCGCATCTGGCCCGCGGGCCGTAGTTTGAGGACCCCTGGTCAAGAGAGACTCTTGCCATTAGTCTGGGAGTACTTTCACTTTCCACTGTCACTGCTTTGCACCGCTACTATCTCTGTGTAAGGGATGAAGCATTCCTTCTGCCTAGTCTCTGGGATGGCCAAAGTCATCTCTGTCTGATTATGTTCGCACCTGCAGGGCTTGGGACAGAACTATTGGGGGAGGGACTGCTGGCTTTGCGCCTTAGGTTTGATCTATAAGTAGAAGGCATTTGCCCGCCATAGCCAGTTTTCGCAAGGACCATCTTGCTCTAACCTCTCATGTATCAATAGACAGCTGTTATTGCAATGGACTGTCATTGATCCTTGAACTGTTGGGGACTAGGCAACCAGAAGCCTGGCAACCCTGGGTTGATGCCTACCGATTTTCAGGTCACTGGCTTCGTTGGGTGACACCTCCCGGAAGCTGAAAGGGGTGACGTCGCTCCACATGCGGAAAGCGGTGGCCAGGCCCTTCCTTGTCTGGCTCTCGTTGATGAGGTTCCTGGGGAAGGACAGAATCCTGTGGGGGAATTAAAAACAGAAGGAAAGATTGGAGGATCCTGGTAGTCAAGAGAGACGAGGCGGGCGATCTCCATCGGGAACTGTTCCACAGCAACAGAATGCAACAGCTCCTGGAGTTTGTGTGAACTGTCCGGAAGAATGCAAGAATACAATACTTTAATTTTAAACACACACAAAGCTGCCCTATGCTAAATCAGACTGCTGGATCCTCCAAGTCAATATTGTCTACTCTGATGGGCAGGGGCTCTCCAGGGTTTCAGGCTGAGGTCTTCCACAACGCCTACTGCCTAGTTCTTTTAACTGGAGATGCTGGGGATTGAACCTGGTACTTTCTGCACGCAAAGCACAGGCTCTTCCACTGAGTCACAGCCCCTCCAGTTTCGTCTAACAGGTGGCACATGGCCAGGGTTTAGGGTTGCCAAGTCCAATCCAAGAAATATCTGGGGACTTTGGGGGTGGAGCCAGCAGACATTGGAGGTGGAGCCAAGATCAAGGCTGTGACAAGCATAATTGATGGGGGCGTGCTGGCCATCACATTTAAAGGGACTGCATACCCTTTAAACGCCTTCCTTCCGTTGGAAATATTGAAGAATAGGGGCATCTTCTTTGGAGGCTCATAGAATTGGAGCCCCTGGTCCAATCTTTCTGAAACTTGGAGGATATTTTGGGGAGAGACACCGGATGCTATGCTGAAAATGTGGTGCCTCTACCTCAAAAAACAGCCCCCCCCCGAGCCGCAGATACCCACAGATTAATTCTCCATTATACCCTATAGGAATCGGTCTCTATAGGGAATAATGAGTGCCCAGCAGACATTTCCCTCCCCCCGCTTTCCGATGACCCTGAAGTGGGTCAAACTGGGGGATCCCCTGCCCCCACCTGGGGATTGGCAACCCGACAAGGTTGCCAACTCTGGGTTGAGAGATACTTGGTGATATTGGGGGTGGAGCTGGGGGAGGGGAGGTCTTTCATCAGGATATAATGCTATACAGTCTACCCTCTAAAGCAGAAATTTTTCTCCAGGGGAACTGATCTCTGTTCTCTGGAGACCAGTTGTAATTCTGGGAGATCTCCACCCACCACCTGGAGATTGGCATCCATGAACATGCTAGGGTTTTAAGTTTTTTTTCTTTTTGCTGTTTGCTGGCTTCATTTTGAATTAATGTTACCATTAGTCGTGTTTATTACCAGCTGGCTTTATCTCAGAATTGATCTGTATTTTGGGATATTATCGTTTAGACTTGCTTTTATTTTTCAGCAAGGTTTTAATGGTCTCCTTTGTTGTCACGAGGCAACAGTTTCGCTGATAAACGGTTTCAATATGATTTAGTCAAATAAATACACTGTCCCGAGCAACTTGGAAGAAGGAGAGGGTAGAAATGTAATGTTAAATATACACAAACGTATATATAGCGCCTTTCTCCTCGGCGCTTGGCTGAGGCGAACAAAGGGCCTCTCTTTGCTTGGCCAACAGGCCGCAGATCGCTGGCCAAGGGTGAGGTAAAACGTTTCAAACCGCCCAGGCTGGCCGCTTGAGGTTAACCAGGCCAACGTGCTCGCTGGCACCTGCCAGCTCTTAATTTGGCACTTCTGAACCTCAGGCAGTTTTCCTCTCAGCCAGCCACGCTCCGCTTGGCCCTTATTCACAAGCCATGGCTGGATAAACCCCCATCTCTGAGTCTCAACAAGGTGACAATATTGATGTGGTCATCCTTGGCATGGAGGCCTTCTGTCAAAGGACACCGGCTGTTCACCAGTTATCGAGGCAGAGAGATTTTTGTATTTGTTAACGCTGAGGGGCCAAACAGTGAACTTGTTGATGGAAGCAGACTGAAAGCGGATTCGGCCCTTATCCCTTACGTTCCAAATGTCTTTCTGTGTGTGTTTGTGTGTGAAGTGCCATCAGATTATAGCCACTTTATGGTGATCCCGTAGGGTTTTTAAGGCAAGAGACTAACAAAGGTGGTTGGCCATTTCCGGCTCTGTATTACAATTCTGGACTTTTTTGGTGATCTCCCAGCCAAATACCTGCCAGTATGTCTTGTGGCACCTGCCAACCTTTTCAGAAAGTGGGCCAGTTGTTTAATCGTTATTGGCTGCCATAATACAAATGCAATACATACACAGCCTGGATTATTGCAAAGAGCAGCAGGGAAGATAGGAGGAGGAGAAGGAGGAGGAGAAGAAGAAGATCTTGAGTTAGTGGTGGATTTATAGTTGCTTTTGTCTTGCAGGATTTTGTGAGGGTTGGCGGTCTCTGTTTTTAAATTTTCCATTGTCTTTACATTTTTCATTATCGTTTGGTTGCTTTTTATTGTTTAATTTGCTTTTTTTTGTTGGGTATGGCTTTGAAAATTTGACCAAAAGGAGGGATTTTTAAAAAAACAATTAATCATTCAATGCTGGCATTTAAAAACACTTCCCTAGGGATGCCAGGCTCCAGGTGGGACCTGGGGATCCCCCAGAATTACAACTCATTCCCAGACTACAGAGATCAGTTTGGAGAAAATGGCTGCTTTGGAGAGTGGACTCCGTGGCATGGCCCCCCACTGAGTTCCCAGTCCTCCCCAGGCTCCATCCCCAGATCTCTAGGAGTTTCTCAGTTTGGATCTGGGAACCCTACCCTTCCCATCCCTCCTTTCCTGGTCTTGTCATGATATATTTTTAATTGTTCAGCAGCAAGTTCAACAGAAATGCAGTCCCATGAAAAAAGGCACCACCACCAGCAGATTCAGCCTCAAAGTTTGCTGCGTTCAGATTAGGGTTGCCAAGTCCAATTCAAGAAATATCTGGGGGCTTTGGGGGTGGAGCCAGGAGACTTTGGGGGTGGAGCCAGGAGCAAGGTTGTGACAAGCATAACTGAACTCCAAAGGAAGTGCTGGCCATCACATTTAAAGGAACCGCACACCTTTTAAATGCCGTCCCTCCATTGGAAATAATGAAGGATGGGGGATCCTTTTTGGGGGCTTATAGAATTGAAGGCCCTTGGCCAATCTTTTTGAAACTTGGCGGGTGTTTTGAGGAGAGGCACTGGATGCTATGCTGAAATTTGAGGCCCCTACCTCATAAAACAGCCCCCACAGAGCCCCAGAAACCCACAGATCAATTCACCATTATACCCTATGGGAATTGGTCTCCATAGGGAGATATTTCCAGCAGACATTTCTGATGCCCCTGAAATGGGGGGAGGGTCTCCAAACCGGGGGATCCCTTGCCCCCACCTGGGGATTGGCAACCCTATCTCAGATCCACCGCACATGAGAGACGGCCTTACTTGTATGTCATGTTGTAGTGATCCCACTTTAGGTGCCCAGGAGTGAGGGTGTAGCGCTTCTGCCGCAGATGGGGATGAGGTGGGAAGATGAGATCTTGGAAGGGTGGGGAAATGGCCCTTGGAAAACCCGGCGGTACAGCTGCTCCCTGAAAAGATAGGACAGCAGGTCAGACTTTTGGGGCCAGAGTCTCAGAATGAGTTCCCACACCAATACTCATTTGGATTTATTTCCATTACCAGTATTCCACATGTGTTTTTCTCATGAAGCCCAATACAGTGTGGAAAGTTTCCCTACCAGTTTGGAATAGCTCTTTTCCTGCAAAAGTCATCTTATGTGAGTTTTTTCTTTTCTTTTCCTGGCATCACCCGGTTCCTTTGCACACATTGACTTCTTGGATTAAACTATCTAATGCAGCATCCTGTTTCCAGCAGGGGACAGCCAAGGACCTCGGGGAACTCACAAGCAAGGCACAGAGGTGATGTCCCCCACATTCCCCCATGGTCCAGCTGCCACAATTTTATATATTAAAATGTTTTTAACTTGCCTTTCTTGCCACAGGCAGTAACTCATGTAGTTCTTGTCCTGTAAAAATATTCTTAAAAGAGCTTTTCTTTTCTCAAATGTCTCCCAGTCCTTTTGTAGGAATTGACTTGTTGGATCAAATTAAATGTTCATCTAATCCAGCATTCTCTTGTCTATAGGGGACAGCCAGTGGTACCTTGCCATTGGATGTAGATGTTCCACTGAGCCAATAAGCACTGACAGAACTACTGCTCCATAAATCTGACTAATGTTTTTCCATTTAAGCTAGTGCCCACTGAAACATCTTCTAGCAGTGTATTCCATAAATTAATCAATGAATTGGGCTTTTAAAAAAGTATTTTCTCTTTTAAACCTTTAAATACTCTTTAGCTTGTTCATTCTTCTTCTACAGGAACCAATTGAATTGTCGGCTTCTGCTACAGAGACCAGTTGAAGGAGCAACTCTTTCGAAGGCCAATTCCTTCTATAAAGTTAATACTCTGTTCTGTCACTAGGTGGCACTCTGGAGAGCAAAAGAGATTCAAGAGCACTCAGCTTGTTCATTCTTCTTCTACGTAAATCAACTGGATTGTTGGGTTCGGCTACAGAGACCGGTTTGAAGGCTAAAGGGCCGATTCTTTCTATAAAGCTAATACTCTGTTCTGTCACTAGGTGGCACCCTGGAGAGCAAAATAGATGCAAGAGCGCTCAGGAGGGGCCTGGAAATCTTCAGAATTACAACTGATTGCCAGGTGACAGAGATTAGTTTCCTGGAGAAAATAGCTGCTTTGGAAGGTAGGATTTATAGCATCATATTCAGCCGAGGTCTCTCTCCTTTCCTGGCTGAACCCCGCCCCCCTTCAGTCTCCAGGAATGTCCCATTCTTGACCTGGCAACCAAAGATTCCCTTATTACAATCTGTAACTGTCATGGGTTCCCCTAAAGGATATTGGGAAAGGATATTGTAGTTTTATGCAATTTTGTTGGGAGATGGGGGGGGGGTGGAAATCCAGGGTGGAGGGGAACCGTAGAACTCCCCCTTGGGTGAGAAGCAGCTGTGAACCTTAGAAGGGAAAAGAAAACTTGAGCGGCTGTGTTCGAAAACGTTCCAAAGACTGCCTCAGAACTCCCTGCTCTTTTGGGGAGGGCATGCTTTTGGAACGCAAGCCAGGAATTCAGCTGGCCCCGACAAATGCTTGGACTTAGAGGACCTTTTTGTAAGCTGCCCTGGGAAGAGCCAGCTCAGCCCAGATCTGAGGTGGCCCCTCTGTACCAGCCTGCAGACGCCAATAAAGGTATTTCCAGGAAAGCACTGCAAACCAGAGAGCTGCCCGATTCATTAAGCGCACTGCTGGGAGCTGCCAGGCAAAAATGAGCTGTATTACTTGCTCTTCGCTCTCTGACTGGGGAAGGCAATGGCAAACCACCCTGTAAAAAGTCTGCCATGAAAACCCTGTGAAAGCAACGTCACCCCAGAGTCGGAAACTACTGGTGCTTGCGCAGGAGGAATACCTTTACCTGTTTTACACCTGACTTTGGAGATTTGGGAAGAGATCTTCATCCATGCACCTCTGGAGAGGTCCAATCAATTCCATGGTACCTGGAAAGGGCACTGGGGTGGCAGGCAATTAAAAAGCAGTGTGATTTCCCTCCTATCTTAGCGCCGCCCCAAAAATATATCTTCTGAGGCCACCAAGGTTTACTTAGTGAACTGCAAAGTTTGGACTTCATCTCTGGCTACTTTCAGGCTGCCAAACAGCTTCTCCCTATCCTCTAGGGTTGCCAGCCTCCAGGAGGGACCTGGAGATCTCCTGCTTTCACAACTGATCTCCAACTGGCAAAGATCAGCTCCCCTGGAGAAAAGGGCTGCTTTGAAGGGTGGGTTCTGTGGCATTGTACCCTGCTGAGGCCTCTCTCTTCCCCAAACCCTGCCATCTCCTGGATCCACCCTCAATGTCTACAGGTATTTTCCAACACAGGCTTGACAACCCTGCCCATTGGGTATAATGTGCTTATCTGCAGGGCTTTTTTTTGTAGCAGGAACACCTTTGCATATTAGGCCACACCTCCCTGATGTAGCCAATCCTCCTGGAGCTTACAGTAGGCCCTGGAATAAGAGCTCTGTAAACTCTTTGAGGATTGGCTACAGCAGGGGTGTGTGGCCTAATATGCAAAGGAGTTTCTGCTACAAAAACAGTCCTGCTTAACTGGAATATCTGCAAACAAAACTGATTCTTACGGATCTCTCCAGCTGATCCCACGGAAGGCCGGTCTTTCCTGCCGCTCGAGGAAACGGCATTTCTATGAGAAGGGGAAATTAGTCATCCAGCCTTGTGGATGCACGTCGGTGCGCATGCACACGCTCTGTGCCAAAATATCTGTTCATAAGTAGGTTATATGGCTGAATTCCCTCCAGATCTGGAGCAAAGCGAGTATGAAATCCGCTTGGCCCAAAGGTTTACATCTCTCCTACTTTTTTTATTACTGAATGAAGCCTTTCCCTTATGGATGTGCTTTCTCCTCACAGCCTTTCATGCGCGATTTGCAAAAACGAATGCACTGTGTAGAATGCACCCACCCACCATGTCAAAACAGAAGGGCCAACAACTGGGGAGGGGGCCGGGAACAGAGAAAGACAAGCTTGGAAATGCATTTCCAGGATTCTACCATAGAGTTGCCAAGTCCTACTCAAGAAATATCTGGGGACTTTGGAAGTGGAGCCAGGAGACATTGGGGGTGGAGCCAAGAGCATAATTGAACTCCAACGGGAGTTCTGGCCATCACATTTAAAGGGACCACACACCTTTTAAAATGCCTTCCTTCCATAGGAAATAATGGAAGATAGGGGCACCTTTTGGGGGGGCTCATAGAATTAGACACCCTCGTCCAATCTTTTTGAAACTTTGGAGGTATTTTGAGGAGAGGCATTGAATGCTATACTGAAAATTTGGTGCAACTACCTTAAAAAAAGTCCCCCCCCCCGAGCCCCGTGGATCAATTCTCCATTATTTCCTATGGGAATAAGTCTCCATAGGGAATAATAGAATTCCCAGCAGACATCCCCCCCCCTGTTTTCTGATTACTCTGAAGTGGGGGGAGGGTCTCCAAAACGGGGGATCCCCTGCTCCCACCTTGGGATTGGCAACCCTATTCAGCAAGCTCTGAAAAAGTCCGTTCAAGAACTGTCTAACCTATAATAATGTGTTGCGGTTCTGATATGCTGGCCTAGGAGGGAGATATGCTGTTAAAAGAAAGCAGAGAAAAGTTTGGAGAACTCCACAGTCTTTCATCTGGGAAACAGATTCCTTCCCCTCCCCCCTTCCCAGGAACTGCACAGGAGAACATAAATCCTTCCCTCTGCTTTAGAGGTACCATATTGACTCTCATTCTGCTAGTCCTTACCCCCATCTCAAACCTATTTGCATGCTTTGTAGTCCACACACTATGAAAAGAAGCAAAGAGAAATTAAGTGGCATGGATGGAAAGGGTCAAGGATGACCCCACAGAAGCATTAGCCAACCGCAACCATCGGCTCAATCCTATTTGCATGTCCAGAAACCAAGATATCTTGCGATTCCTACCCCCTTATGAAACCTATTTGCATGCTTTGTAGTCCACACACTATAAAAAGAAGCAAAGAGAAATTAAGTGGCATGGATGGAAAGGGTCAAGGATGACCCCACGGAAGCATTAGCCAACCGCAACCATCCGCTCAATTCTATTTGCATGTCCAGAAACCAAGATATCTTGCGATTCCTACCCCCTTATGAAACCTATTTGCATGCTTTGTAGTCCACACACTATGAAAAGAAGCAAAGAGAAAGCAAGTGGTGTGGATGGAAAGGGTCATGGATGACCCCACGGGAGCATTCACCAACCACAATTGTTGGCTCAATCCTATTTGCATGTCCAGAAACCAAGATATCTTGCAGTAAGGCAAAGGACAAAAAAAATTGAAAACATCTTACCTGAACGTTTGGAACATCTTTTCCGAGTGGGTGTCTGAGAGCAGCCAGTAGAACCACTAGTGGAAAAATGCATATGAAGCTCAGGATACAGGGATATTTATGTCTCTTCCAACTGTCAGCTGGGTGAAAACTCTGAGTGTTGTTTGCACGAAGCCTTTCCATATGTTCCATGGCTGTCTTTCATTAAAGAGAGAGAAAGACTAACGTATCCCGTCCAGAAGCATCTGATGCCCAGTCTGTTGCAGCCGGAGTGGCCAACGTGTGCGACTTGGTTGGATATTCACAAAGCTATTCTTTTTTTTTTTTAATGACTCCCCTAAAAAAGTTAGACTTTTACATTCAACCTCTGTTTGACAAGGCAAGTATTTTATCAGCCTCTGCCAAGCTGTATCATATTTCTCGGACTCAATCTTCCTTTGGCGGAGGAGGGGGGGAGGAAAACATACAGCGGAACAGCTGGGCTCGTGGAAGGGCTGTTGCCTTTCCAGCTGTGTGTCAGCAGCTGGATAAGAAAGCCTCCAGACTTATGCAATGAAAAGGGGGAGGGGAAGTCGGGAACGGAACGCAGAAGCCAGATCCAGAACTGGCCTGTGGAATATTTTGTTGAAGATGGATAGTCCGTGCTAGGAAATGAGGTCGTTCATGGCAGTTTTGAGGACAGAAACTGGAAAGAGAGCCTTTATTTTCTTTTGATTTCATTTTGGCAATTCATAAGCAGCCTTTAGGATTCAAAAGAAGCAACCCCCCCCCCTTGAACAGCACTCAATGTAGGACACAAAATAACATATGAACATATGAAGCTGCCTTATACTGAATCAGACCCTTGGTCCATCAAAGTCAGTATTGTCTTCTCAGACTGGCAGCGGCTCTCCAGGGTCTCAAGCTGAGGTTTTTCACACCTATTTACCTGGACCCTTTTTTGGAGATGCCAGGGATTGAACCTGGGACCTTCTGCTTCCCAAGCAGATGCTCTACCACTGAGCCACCATCCCTCCCCAGTTCAATAGTTCAAAATAGTTCAATAAAAGCTAAATGCATCAGTAAAATAATCCCCACCATTCAAATAATAAGGCAGCAATTTAATTAAACGCCTTCTGAAAGACCTCTCCAGGAATTTAACAATGTAGGAATATTTCCTGAAAACCGCCTCCCACTTATTCCAGTTCTCTTCTCAATCCTATCTGCACTCCCAGCAACCAACATGTTGTTCAACAAGGGACAAAACACTGATATTTGTAGATTATAACCTCTGCTTTTTTTTTTAAAAAAAAAATTGTGTTTCAAGTAAAGCAGGTTCCTATAGTAAAATCTCTGGTCTGTACCAATATACAGGTGCAGATGTTTTGGATCCAAGCTATTTAGAGCACTCAGGGTCAAAACTAGCCCTTTGAACTGGGCTTGGAAACACACCTGGGGCCGGAGCACTGGTTGTACATGTTCGTTGCAGCGGGCCTCTGTTAGATTCCTGGCTGCTGCATTTTGCACCAATGTTTTTGAGTGGTCTCCAAGGGCAGCCCGTTACAAAGACCTTAACAGTAGTCCAGTCTGGATGTTGGAAAGGGATTTGCAACTGTACAGTTCTGTTCATTTTGCTGCGCTTGAACTGCCAGAAGTTGGTCAAGAATGGTATGTTCCAGAAGACACTGTATGCTTTTGTTAGTTAAACCGTAGTGTGCTGAAGCTGCTTTTCCTATTGCTACTGATTTGATGGTTTTTAATTGACTGTTGTGTCACCTGTCAGTTGCTGTGTTAGCTGCTGTTATGATTCTTTGTTTGAGCTGCCGCCGCCCAGCATCTTCTGGGGATTATTTTAATTGTTTAACAAGGCACTGGTTTGAAAGCCTTTTGTTCTGTTGCCCAATGCTGTTTTGAGGGTTATTAAAATAACAGGAGGGGTTGTTAAAAATAATAATAGAAGCACTACGTTCAAGGAAGAACGAACTCAGAGCTCAGTTAAAGGGTGGGATCACCCATGTTCTCTTACACACAGGACCCTTCTCTACCACTAGTGCTAAGATTGATGAGAACTAGAATTAGGACCCATGTCAGAAGGAAGGGAATGGGCACACTTTACAGAATTCCCAGCTCTGGGTTGGGAAGAAGAAGAGGAAGAGGAGGAGGAGATGATATTGGATTTATATCCTGCACATCACTCTGAATCTCAGAGTCTCAGAGTGGCTTACAACCTCCTTTAATAATAATAATACGTTTTTATTTATACCCCGTCCTCCCTGCCAAGGCAGGCTCAGGGCGGCTTACAAAGCATGATATAATATCATGGTATAACAATAAACAGATAATAAAATCAATCAACAACGGTATAAATACAATATATAAATTAATATTAAAAATAAGCTAAAAATAAGCTTTACCTTCCTCCCCCACAACAGACACCCTGTGAGGTGGGTAGGGCTGAGACTGGGTGGGGCTTTCAAGGGTGAGGTGGGGCTTTCAAGGACAACTCCCGTGAAAGCTATGGCTGATCCAAGGCCATTGCAGCAGCTGTAAGTGAAGGAGTGGGGAATCAAACCCGGTTCTCCCAGATAAGAGTCCGCGCACTTAACTACACCAAACTGGAGATTGGGGAGGGACCTCAGTGAGGTCTAATGCCATAGAATTTGGCCTCCAAAGCAGCCCTTTTCACCAGGGAAACTGATCTATGTTGCCTGGAGATCAACTGCAATTCCAAGAGACCTCCAGGCCCCACCAGGAGGCTGGCAAACTTGTTACTAGAGGCTGTGGGTTCAGGGCCTCAAGCCTGTATGGTTTGTTGATGACATTTCAGAAACAAAACAGAACTCTTTTCTTGCCTGGCTGTGGCTCAGGGGCAGAGCGTCTGCTTTGGATACAGAAGATTCCAAGTTCAATCCCTGACATCTCCCAAGTAAAAGGATCAGGAAGTAAAGGACATGAAAGTCCTTTCTGCCCAGGACCCTGGACAGCTGCTGGCAGTCCGAGCAGACAATACTGGCCAGATGGACCCAGGGCTTTTTTTTTGGTAGCAGGAACTCCTTTGCATATTAGGCCACACACCCCAGATGCGGTCAGTCCTCCTGGAGCTGAAGAGCCCTGTAAACTCATGGAGGATTGGCTACACCAGGGGTGTGTGGCCTAATATGCAAAGGAGTTCCTGCTCCAAAAAAGCCCTGGATGGACCAATAATCTGGGACAAGAGATGGCAGCTTCATGTTTTCATGTGAGGTGGTATGGATGAATGAGTATGTTCATGTTTGTGTGTGTCTATCAAGCCCAGAGAAATGGTACATGGG
Organism: Heteronotia binoei; assembly: GCF_032191835.1. Taxonomy (NCBI): domain Eukaryota; kingdom Metazoa; phylum Chordata; class Lepidosauria; order Squamata; family Gekkonidae; genus Heteronotia; species Heteronotia binoei. Next base: position 11,385,321 of record NC_083240.1, on the reverse strand, counting down.
TACCAATCAGGGCATTCATAAGAACATGAGAAGCCTTGTTGGATCAGGCCAATGACCCATCCAGTCCAACACTCTGTGTCACACAGTGGCCAAAACCCAGATGTCATCAAGAGGTCCACCTGCAGGTCTAGAACTCCAAAACCCCTCCCACTGGTTATGTGGGAAAAGGAGAAAGGAAAGATTATCTTCAAACAAGGCCTAGACCTTGACTGGTTTATGGTCTCCTCCTTCCAACCTCCTTAAATCTATCCATGATATTTTTACCCTACTCAAGTTGAAAGTCACTGACCCAAAGTCGCATTGCAAGTTTTATAGCAGTGTGAGGATCCAAATCCAAGTCCCACTAGACCTAATCCAACATTTTACCTCAGGAAGTTGGGCTGCCAGCCTCCATTTGAGGACTGGCGATCTCCTGGACTTACAACTGCTCTTCAGGCCACAGAGATCAACTGGCCTGGATAACATGGCTGCTTTGAAGGGGAGACATTATGGCATTATACCCTGTTCAGGTTCCTCAGGTTCAGAGCCAGTTTGGTGTAGTGGTTAAGTGTGCGGAGTCTTATCTGGGAGAACCTGGTTTGATTCCCCACTCCTCCACTTGCACCTGCTAGCATGGCCTTGGGTCAGCCATAGCTCTGGCAGAGGTTGTCCTTGAAAGAGCTCCCTCAGCCCCACCCACCTCACAGGGTGTCTGTTGTGGGGGAGGAAGGTAAGAGAGATTGTGAGCCGCTCTGAGACTCTTCGGAGTGGAGGGCGGGATATAAATCTAATATCTTCTTCTACCTCACAGGGTGTCTGTTTTGGGGGAGGAAGGTCAAGGAGATTGTGAGCCGCTCTGAGACTCTTCTGAGTGGAGGGCGGGATATAAATCCAATATCTTCATCATCATCTTCTTCTCTCCACGCTCCACAAATTGCCAGGAATTTCTTGACCCAGAGTTAGTAGCCTTATCAGGGAGAGGTTTGAATTATTGATCGGCTTCGCTACAAATAATAAGGACCTAATCCTAGATGGGTGTAGTGGTCATGTGGAGGAGGAGGAGGAGGAGAAAGAAGAAGAAGAAGAAGTTATTGGATTTATATCCCGCCCTCCACTCCGAAGAGTCTCAGAGCGGCTCACAATCTCCTTTACCTTCCTCCCCCACAACAGACACCCTGTGAGGTGGGTGGGGCTGGAGAGGGCTCTCACAACAGCTGCCCTTTCAAGGACAACCTCTGCCAGAGCTATGGCTGACCCAAGGCCATTCCAGCAGGTGCAAGTGGAGGAGTGGGGACTCAAACCTGGTTCTCCCAGATAAGAGTCCGCACACTTAACCACTACACCAAACTGGCACTACACCAAAGACAAATGAAGATGAAGAAAAGGAGGAGGAGATTGGATTTATACCCTGCCCTTCAGTACCCAAAGGAGTCTCGGAGTGGCTTACAATCTCCTTTTCCCCCTCCTCACAACAGACACCCTGTGAGATAGGTGGGGGCTGAGAGAGCTCTGACAGAAACTGCTCTTGAGAAAAACAGCTCTGTGAGAACTTGTGCATGTGGAGGAATGGGGAATCAAATCAGATTCTCCCAGATAAGAGAATGCACACTTAACCACTACACCAAACCGGTGGGGAAGGATTTGAAGCCCCTGGGTTGTATAGGGTCACGCTTACACACACCGAGGGAAGGGTGGATCAGAGAGAAGTTTCTTGGAAAGCATGCTGGCTGCTCCCCTGGTGCTTCAAGGCGTAGACAGAAACAGCTGTGGCATTCTGGGATTTTTATTTTTATTTTTTGCTCAGAGAAACTAGCCGTTTGCCAAAGAAAGCCTCTGTTGCTATAGCAGCTGGTGGGGAAAGGTGCCTTTCGCTGGATGTGTCCAGGCTTCATTTGAAAAATGTGCAGAGAAAGACAGACATGGATGTCTTAAGCCTCGCAAGATTCCCGTGCAGGGAATTAGCATTCCTTTTAGCAGGCGGCCTGGCAGGTAGAGCAGGGTTCAAGTTCTAATGAAACCCTGGAATTAGGGCTTTGTGATTCATTAATATTTTTTAACCCATTTCATCCAAAACAAAGAGAATTAGGCCTGGTCTGTACCTGCTACAAAACATGGTGGGACTGTACCACTTCAGCACGACAGTAGAGGAGGCCATTTTTAAACCAGGCAGTAAAAAGCTCGCAGTTTTCATACGAAGGTCACAGGAGGAGCTAGGTCTGAAAATGACAAGCCACAATAAGCTGGAGATTGTATGATTCGTATCGAGTTTTGCTCCAGGTTGTCCAAATCAGGGCTTTTTTTGAGCAGGAACGCACAGGAGCACAGTTCTGGCTGGCTTGGTGTCAGGAGGTGTGGCCTAGTATGCAAATGAATTCTTGCTGACCTTTTTCTACAAAAAAGCCCTACGCAAAACAAGGGTGATGCCAGGGGTGTGGCCTAATATGCAAATGAGTTCCTGCTGGACTTTTTCTTTTTAAAAAAGGCCCTGGTCCAAATAAATCCTAGTTTGCAGAGAAACGCCGTGGCCCAAGTTAGCTCAGTCTTCTCAGAAGCTAGACAGGACAGGAGATAAGATTGCTAACCTCCAGGTCAGAATGGAGGATATTTGCTAAAAGTGGGACTGGTTCCCTTGGAACAGAGTTTGCTTGTGTATGATTCAACCTGCTCCTTGAAGATGGTTTCCGTTTTGCAATTCAGATATTATTTGTGTTTGCATTACTGTACCTGGGGAAATTTCAAAATAACAGTGAATAAATTTTGTAAAACGTGTGGTTGAGATTTTGTTGTGCGCAGAGGCGATTTGCCTTCTTCTTTCTTTTCTTTTCATCTTGCCTGTGCTTCTCACTTGGTTAGTCAACCTTCCGGGGGTGGGGTGGGGGTTTCCTAGAGATCTGGAATTACAAACTGATCTCTGAACTACGTATATCCCTGACTGATGGATGGGAAACATCCATTCCAGTTCTTTTGGAGACAGGGCCGCCCCTAGACTGTCTGGCACCCTAGAGAAGGCTAACTTCTGGCGCCCTGCCCTGCACTAATAACATCACCAAGTCACATAAGGGGGTGCCCAATTCAGCACCCCCAGAAGGCCAGCACCCTAGACAATCACCTAGTTTGCCTAGTGACAGGGCTGGTCCTGCCTGGAGAAAATGGCTGCTTTGGAAAGTGGACTGCATGGCATTATACCAGGGCTGTCCAAACTGTGGCTCAAGAGCCACATGTGGCTCTTTCACACATATTGTGTGGCTCTTGAAGTCCCCACCATCTGTCTGCTGGCTTGAAAAAGCATCTGTCGCTTTAAATCACTTCTCCAAGTCAAGCCATCCAGCAGCTTGTAGAATGTATTTAAAGTTAAAGGTGCTTTATTTCCACCTCTCCCTCTCCCCTCTATTTTCCTTCCTTCCTTCCTCCCTCAAACACCTGACATTTATGCTATGTGGCTCTTACGTTAAGCAAGTCTGGCCACCCCTGCATTATACCCTACAGAGGTCTCCCCCCACCCCACCCCACTCTCCTAGGCTCCACTGCTCAAAGCTGCAGGTATTTCCAAGCCAAGAATTGGCCCATCCTAATGAAACCAGCAAGGAAAACCAGGGTTGCTGCGGAGAGGTAGTCAGCGGCAAACTGCTTCTGTTTGTCTCTTGCCTTGAAAAGCCTACAGGTTTTCCAGTTGTGGTTGTCTTTCATTCGGGCCAGTCTTTTGACGCTATATTTTGGGGAGTTTGATTAAAACAACGGTAAGCTTGCTTTCATATTGAACACTCTTAGCATCCTCTCCATCAGTCTTCCAAGATTTCAAGAGCTCTTGCCAGAGGGGAACCTTCACGTTAATTGCTTTGAAAGAAGTACTTTTCTCCCTTTGTCACAATGCAAGAACTCGGTGGACACTCAATGAAATTGCTGAGCAGTTGGGTTAGAATGGATAAAATGAAGTCCTTCTTCACCGAAAGGGTGATTAACACATGAATTCACTGCCACAGGAGGTGGCGGCAGCTACAAGCATAGCCTGCTTCAAGAGGGGATTGGATAAACATATGGAGCAGAGGTCCATCAATGGCTATTAACCACAGCGTATTCTTGGAACTCTCTATCTGGGGCAGTGATGCTCTGTATTCTTGGTGCTTGGGGGGAGGGGCAACAGTGTGAGGACTTCTAGTGTCCTGGTCCCACTGATGGACCTCCTGATGGCACCTGGGTTTTTTTGGCCTGATGGGCCTCATCCAACATGGCTTCTCTTACGTTTGTCTTATGTTGGAACAATATGGGCTAGAAACTTGGTGGGTTTTAAAATATTTAAAGACAAATATTCCCAGAGGGCTGTAACCCACACCGCTTCAGCAGTCGCTTGAAAGAACCGCAACACATCCCCCCGCCTCTCTCCTCGACTGACTTGTGCCAGCATTTTATCTTTGCTGTTTGTTTTACGAAAGAGGCTTGCTGTGTTTACATGCTTTGGTACAGAGCCACGATAAATGGAATTATATAAGCTGCATAAGAGGCTATTATTAATTCTCCCCTATTCTAATGAGGCACTTTTTTTTTCAGATCTCACATTTGGCTGTTTCATTTGGCCCGGCTCTCGAGGATTGTTGAATCTGGCTTGATTTAATTTTGGACCAGCGAGAGGGGAAATGATATATTCCTAAACAGTCTTAACTGGCGTTTCAGTACCGTGTCAAGAGAAGCGATGGAACACGCTTCAGGGAAGGAAAATCTTACAGAGCAATGCGAGGGGTATACGGTGTATATGTGCGGACACACGATGGCCTTGGGACAAAGCGTAGTATCTGCCACCCATTTCGTTTGGCGAGAGACAGTGCGGTGTAGCGGTTAAGAGCATGGGAACTGGGAGACGCGGGTTTGAATCCCCGCTTTGCTTGCTGGGTGACCTTTGGGCTGTCACATTTTTGTTGATATTCTCAGGCTAACCTACCTCACAGGGTTGTCGTGAGGAACGGGGAAGAGAATGATGCAAACCACTTTTTGTCCCCACTGGGTAGAAAGTTGGGCTATATATGTGGTAAATAAATAAATCCCAATGCCCCCCCCCCCATCTGTTAGGACAGATCTGATTTTCTAATACCTGCCACTCCTCATTTACCATCCCTGCTTTACCTGTTCCTCGAAAAAGCCCTGATTGATCAAATTGAATGTTCATTGCACGCCGCATGGACACATGAAACTGTCCTTCTAACTCAGTCAGAGTCTTGGGTTTATCGAGGCCAGTGTTGTCTCCCCTCCCTGAACCTTGACTCCCTGGACTCCTTCCCCCCCACCGCCAAATTGTCAGAAATTTCCTTTCCCTTCCCTCCCCCCATGCCCCTGTCAACATAGTATGGTAAGCCAGGCAAGCCAATGCAAGTTAAGTAGACCAGGTTGTGAAATTCCTGGATATTTGGGGGTGGGGCTTTGGGGAGGGTGGGAATTGGGAGGGGGAGGAACTTCAGTGTGATATATAGTGCCAGGGAATCTACCCTCCAACGTAGCCAGAGAACTGATCTCTGTTGTCTGGAGATCAGCTGTAGAATCAGAGTTGGAAGGGACCTCCAGGGTCATCTAGTCCAACCCCCTGCACAATGCAGGAAACCCACAGATACCTACCCCAAATTCACAGGATCTTCATTGCTGTCAGATGACCATCTAGCCTCTAAAAACCTCCACGGAAAGAGAGCCCACCACCTCCTGAGGAAGCCTGGTCCACTGAGGAATCGCTCTAACGGTCAGGAAGTTCTTCCTAACGTTGAGCCGGAAACTCTTTTGATTTAATTTCAACCCATTGGTTCTGGTCCTACCTTCTGCAGCCACAGAAAAAAATTCCACACCATCCTCTATATGACAACCCTTCAAATACTTGATGGTGATCATATCACTTCTCAGCCACCTCCTCTCCAGGCTAAACATCTCCAGCTGCTTCAACCTTTCTTCACAGGACTTGGACTCCAGACCCCTCACCATTTTCATCGCCCGTCTCTGGACCCGTTCCAGCTTGTCTATATCCTTCTTAAAATGTGGTGCCCAAAACTGAACACAATTCTCCAGGTGAGGTCTTACTAGAGCAGAGTAATTCTAGAAGATTCCTTCTTTTCGCAAGAGTTTAGCCACCATTTTGGGTTTCCAGGGCAAAACAAAGCGGTGCTAAAATTTTGGCAAAAAGAAATAATCTTGCCAGAATTCAGAAAGTCCTATAATAAGGTTTCACGGGTTTCTCTTCAAACGGTGAATTACTGGGGGAAAAGTCCCCAAAATAGGGAATGCCTCAGGGTAAATAGAAACAGATGAGTCATATTTCTGTGAGAAACACAGCTAGACAACCCAGATAACTGAGAAAGAGGCAAAATCTAAATACACAGCAACTGTCTTCCATCAACAAAATTCCTGAGATTTTTTTTCCCTCTCGCAGGACAAGATGTGCTAGAATTATCACACGCACATCCATAACCAAATCTTTGCTCCCTAATAGCAGCAACAAGCAGCTAAAGAACAAAGGCTTGCTAACAGGGACAGAGCAGGCTGAAAAACAGAGAGAAATTTGATAACAAAAGATGCAAGCCAGACTTAGATTGCTGCAACGCAGTCACTGCCTTCACACTGGCTGTATGTCGGGATGTCAACTCATCAAGAGGGTCACCATTCTGCACCAAATAATCTGGATTCTGAGACTGGAATAAATTATGCAAACTGAGTGTTTCTTATTTTGCATGATTGTGCATAATTTAGTCTGCCTCTGTTAATTACAGAAGGGCTAAAGAACCTCTATAGGAGAAGCCAGGGCACTTATGCTGGTGTAAACTGAAAGGGAACCGGTGAAAGGGAAGGGCTAAAAGTGACAAAATTTGGTTCAAATCTTGTGTCAGCTGCCTATGCATTTATCAGCTACTCTCTCTCTCAGCCTCAATGTTCCCATCTGTAATATGGGGAAAATATAGGGTTGCCAGGTCCAATTCAATAAATATTGGGGGACTTTGGGGGTGGAGCCAGGATAAAGGCTGTGACAAGCATGATTTAACTCCAAAGGGAGTTCTGGCCATCACATTTAAAGGGACCACGCACCTTTTCAATGCCTTCCCTTCGCTGGAAATAATGGATAGGGGCACCTTCTTTTGAGGCTCATAGAATTGGACCCCCTAGTGCAATCATTTTGAAATTTGGAGGATGTTTTGAGGAGAGGCATCGGATGCTATGCTGAAAATTTGGTGACTCTACCTCAAAAAACAGCTCCCCAGAGCCCCAGATACCCACAGATCAATTCTACATTATACCCTATGGGAATCGGTCTTTATAGGGAATAATGGAGTGCCCAGCAGACATTTCCCTTCCCCTCCCCGCTTTCTGATGACCCTGAAGTGGGGGGAGGTCCTCTAAACTGGTGGATCCCCTGTCCCCACCTGGGGATTTTACGCAACTAGCTAAAGAGCAATGTGGAAAATGGAGCAGTGCTCCAAATGACTTTTTCAGGAAACTAACCGTACTGGAAGCGATTATGAGCACTAGCACCTAAACTGTAAAATGTCTTTTGATGCTCATAGAAGCAAATGCGAAACATGGGAATAAGTATGACTGCGTCGTGTATGATTCTTGGTGCCTTGCTGTATTGAAGAAGTCATTTGGAGCACAGGTCTCTGTGGAGAACTTTTACTACCTGCACTCATCTAATAAGGATAAAAGGACATGTATTTGCACTTTGAGAGACTTTGGGTGCGGGGGTTGATGTTCCTTGGGTTGCTCAAATTGTCAATTTTGATTATGTGAATATTTGTTGAAAAATCACATATAATATTTTTATAGAATATTGTTTGAGGCTGGTCTTCACGGAGGTTCTATATAGCCTTTCCCTGCCCAACCTGGGGATTGTTAACTCTAGGAAAATAATACCTTCCAGAGGTGTTCTACGCAGTACAAGGGAATGTGTGGGAAGTGCTTTGAACAGATGATAGCCAGAGTTCCCTCTAAGCTGAGTTAGTGTGAGCTGGTTCACAATTTTTTAGCCTCCAGCTCACACCTTTTTATCTCAGCTCAGGAAAAATGGCCCTAGAGCAAACAACTTTATGCAGTAGCTCACAACTTTAATGCCAGTAGTTCACAAGACACAGCTTAGAAGAAACATTGATGATAGCACCAGGCCTTGAATTCAGCAGGAGCTCACAGGAGCACAGCTCCTGAACTTTTCTGACGTTTCCCCCCTTCCTCCTCTCCACCTACCTACTTTGTCCATTGAATAGCAGGTGCAGCTGCATAACAATTCCTGGATGAGCTCCACCACCTATTTTTCTACAAAACAACCTCTGGATAGCGCTATGCTAATAGGGAAGGGCTGAGAAGAACCTCTGCTTTGCCTGCAGCAGGTCTTAGACTGATTCTTTGGCATCTCCAGTCCAAAGGACCAAGCGAGAGGTGATGTGAAAGACCTCTACGAGACCCTGGAGAGCTGCTGCCAGTCTAGGTGACAAGACTGATGGATCAAGGGATCCATTTCAGTCTAAGGTAGATTCATCCTGCATTGCTAAATATGCCCCCAGGCAGTGTCTGGCAGTTCCTTTTTCTCTACAGTTTGCATGTTCCAGCCCCGTTAGAAATTAGCCTTGCAAACAAACATTCTGTGATGTTGACGATGGCATCCGTTCAGCGCCTGGCAGTTCACCAGGGCACCGGGCCTGAGCTAACATGCACACAGAGAAATGGATATGTTCTATGTTTATTCCCGGTTCCTTCAGGTGGGTAGGCCTCCAGTTGTCGACCTGGGCTTGTTACAATGCAAAGGTTTCAAAAGCTGGCTGCAGCGTGCTCTCCCTCTCTCGCTGTGCAGTTGGCGGAAGTGTCAAATATTTTGAAGAAAGAAAGTTGGGGGGGGGGGGGCGGGGAGAGGCCAAAACTTGTCTCTGGGAAGTAACCGTGATTCCAAAGGTCACCTTCAAAAGGTCTATATTGAATTCCTCTGTTGTGTGCCTTTCCCTGTGGGGAGCCAAGCTGGGAACAGGTCATAGCTGGGAAGGAAATGTTCCTCACCGTTGGGAGTTCTCAGGGCCAAATGGTTGAAACTCCCACAATGCGTAAATTGGGATTTTAAAAGCCGTATAAGCAATGTTCCCTCTAAGCTGCAGAGTCTTGTGAGCAAAACTTATGAACATATGAAGCTGCCTTATACTGAATCAGACCCTTGGTCCATCAAAGTCAGTATTGTCTTCTCAGACTGGCAGCGGCTCTCCAGGGTCTCAAGCTGAGGTTTTCACACCTATTTGCCTGGACCCTTTTTTGGAGATGCCAGGGATTGAACCTGGGACCTTCTGCTTCCCAAGCAGATGCTCTACCACTGAGCCACCGTCCCTCCCCTGCTGCTTTGTGAACTATTGGCATTAAAGCACTATTGGCATTAAAGCTGTGAGCTCCTGCATCAATCAGTGTGCTCTGGGCTCATCCTTCCTGAGCTAAGACAAAAAATGTGTGAGCTGGAGCCTAAAAATCTGTGCGCCATCTCACGCTAACTCAGCTTAGAGGGAACACTGCATATAAGGCTAAATATTGATTGGAGTCATGGATCTGGGGGGAAAAAGGGTTTAAACTTACCACCCATGCCGTTGCCCTCATTAAAAACACCCCCCACGGTCCCTATATTTTTCTACATGGGTTCCCTGTAGCTGCGGGATTGTGAATAAACTTTTCCACCAATTTTGAGGTTTGAACAAGACAAGGTGCGGAATTCGCAATTAGAGTTTGGGTGGCTTTCTAAATCCTTAAAAGGTACGGCGTGATACTATTTGGACATTTTGCCATGTATGCATATTATGCATACATAATACTGTGTATTAATATATGGAACTTAGGTTCCAGCTGGCTTGGCATCAGGGGTGTGGCCTAATATGCAAATGAGTTACCGCTGGGCTTTTTCGACACAAGAAAAGAGCCCTGATTACGGCAGTTTCTGCTCTTGGGACGGAGGGCCAAAGAGATCCACAAGCCCATTCAAGACCACCTCATCCCTTCAATCACTGGAAACATCATTAAGCAGTCCTTGGGTTGCCAGCCTCCAGGTGGGACCTGGGGTGTGAACTGGCAGAGACTGACCAAGAGAGAGATCTTGGGGTCATGGTAGATAACTCACTGAAAATGTCAAGACAGTGTGCGATTGCAATAAAAAAGGCCAATGCCATGCTGGGAATTATTAGGAAGGGAACTGAAAACAAATCAGCCAGTATCATAATGCCCCTGTATAAATAAATCGATGGTGCGGTCTCATTTGGAATACTGTGTACAATTCTGGTCACCGCACCTCAAAAAGGATATTATAGCATTGGAGAAAGTCCAGAAAAGGGCAACTAGAATGATTAAAGGGCTGGAACACTTTCCCTATGAAGAAAGGTTGAAACGCTTGGGGCTCTTTAGCTTGGAGAAACGTCGACTGTGGGGTGACATGATAAGAGGTTTACAAGATAATGCATGGGATGGAGAAAGTAGAGAAAGAAGTACTTTTCTCCCTTTCTCACAATACAAGAACTCGTGGGCATTCGATGAAATTGCTGAGCAGCCGGGTTAAAACGGATAAAAGGAAGTACTTCTTCACCCAAAGGGTGATTAACATGTGGAATTCACTGCCACAGGAGGTGGTGGCGTCCACAAGCATAGCCACCTTCAAGAGGGGTGTAGATAAAAATATGGAGCAGAGGTCCATCAGTGGCTATTAGCCACAGTGTGTGTGTATGTATAAATTTTTTTGCCACTGTGTGACACAGAGTGTTGGACTGGATGGGCCATTGGCCTGATCCAACATGGCTTCTCTTATGTTCTTATGTTTCTCACAATACAAGAACTCATGGGCATTCAATGAAATTGCTGAGCAGTCAGGTTAAAACGGATAAAAGGAAGTACTTCTTCACCCAAAGGGTGATTAACATGTGGAATTCACTGCCACAGGAGGTGGTGGCGGCCACAAGTATAGCCACCTTCAAGAGGGGTTTAGATAAAAATATGGAGCAGAGGTCCATCAGTGGCTATTAGCCAAAGTGTGTGTGTATGTATAAAATTTTTTGCTACTGTGTGACACAGAGTGTTGGACTGGATGGGCCATTGGCCTGATCCAACATGGCTTCTCTTATGTTCTTATGAGATCGCCTGCTTTTATGACTGAACTCCGGCTGGCAGAGATCAGCTCCCCTGGAGAAAAAGGCTGCTTTGAAGGGTGGACTCTATGGCATCATACCCTGCTGAGGGCCCTCCTCTCCCCAAACCCTGCCCTCTCCCAGATCCACCCCCAAAGTCTCCAGGTATTTTCCAGCACAGACTTGCTAACCCTCAGTTTTTTACTTTCACTTCTTACTGTTTTTACAACCTAGGTCATAAACAGAAGATGAAGACGAAGAAAATATTGGATTTATATCCCGCTCTATTTTCCTATTCGCAGCGTCTCAGAAGGATCACAATCTCCTTCACTTTCTTCCCCCAAAACAAACACCCTTTGTGAGGTAGGTGGGGCTGAAAGAGCTCTCCCAAAAGCTGCCTTTTCAAGGACAACCTCTGCCAGAGCTATGGCTGACCCAAGGCCGATCCAGCAGGTGCAAGTGGAGGAGTGGGGAATCAAACCCAAATGAGAGTCCACGCACTTAACCACCACACCAAACACAGCAAATCCTCATCCCACGGGAGGGAACCTAAAAGTTATCACGTAACAACAGCAGCTGCCAAAAATTTCACCTTAAGTCCTTCCTGCTTCTGAGATTCCCCCCCACCACAGGGAATTGCCTGCCAGTGTTCATGTATACTCTTCTCAACCCTAAGGACTAGCGACTTGATATTATTGTTTACAAAAAGAAATGTCTCTTCTGCAGGCGTTCCAGGTTTCTGCAGCCCAACTCTGCCCTCCTTTCTTGAGTCTGACGGGGCTGGCTCTGCTGCAAGAGATGCCCACAGCACCAAGCTCAGGAAGCGAGTGAACGGAGCAAGGAAGATAATCTTTCCCAGCTCCGGTATCTCATGCAATGATTACAGCCTGCTCGGCAAGCTCTTGCATCAACCGAACCCCACCAAATACTTATTTTGGGATAAGCTTTCCTACCCTAACCAAACTTCCAAAGATAGCAGTACTCCAAGCCAAACAGCTAGTTCTTATAATTATCCCGCTAGGCAGGAACTGCTTGAGCGCACCGCTGGTTCTCCTGCTTCTACAAAGCACAGCGGGGAGAGGGAGATTCTCTTGGACTTCTTCTTTCGCGGGCCTGTCAACCCTGTCTTCACCTGCCCTTCGCAGCTGGGAAGAGGACGCAGGCTGCTTCCTCAAGAGTTCCTGAAGTTTCTCTCTTGTTCGGCCAACCGCACACCTAGCTATTTGGGCTGGCCGGAACAACGGGGGCGGGAGCATTTGTTCTAAAGACTGGGGGAAGAGAGGGGAGTGTGTTGCTTTTCTGCAAAGGAATGTGAGCATCGGATGAATGTGAGACACGCAACGCAAATTAAAAAAAACGAAAGCCAAGGGATGCACTCCTGAAAGAAGGCCGTAGTGCAGGGGTGTCAAACTCATTTGGTATGAGGGCCGGATCTGACATAAATGAGACCTTGTTGGGCCGGGCCATGTATGTATCTAGTTAAGATTAGGTAGCAGAGATATAAACTTTATAAAGGACACAGACAAACACAATTATTTTTTTTAAAAAAACAAACCAACCTTAAAAATTGTTTAAAACATTAGCACTCAGACTTAAAGGTGCTTTCTTTGTATCTCTCCCATGGGATCTAGGGAACTGGGCAAAGGAAGCTCTGGCTCTTTCCTTCCTTCCTCAGGGGGGACCAGGAGGGGGGAGGAGCTTCAGCCAATAGAAGGAAGAGAGGCTTGGCTCAGTAGCTCTGGCTGTGCGATTGAGAGAGCCTGGGAAAACAAGCTCTGGCTTCGCCTTCGTCTCAGCCAATGGAGAAAACAGAGGTTTTGTTCTGCAGCTCCTGTGCGATTGAGCAAGCCTGGCACAGCAAGCTGTGATGCAGAAGGAAGCAAAAGGGAGGAGGAAGCAGATGAGTCAGTTGCTTTGGGGCCTGACAGGAGCCTTCTGAGGGCCTGATCCAGCCCCTGGGCGACATGTTTGACACCCCTGCTACTGGAAATTGCTCCTTTTCCTCAAAGAGGGCAGGGCAAGCAAGTGGCCACTTCAGGAGTGTTTCAGGGGTTGGCAGTAGGTCCCGTGGGTGCCCAACAATGCCACCCCTTTCAACTTCCATGGCCATGATGTGGTATGATGTGCCTGCATTTGTGTATTTGTGCAGGTGTTTTGTTAGGGGTTGATTTTCCTGCAACTTCTTTAAAACTGTGCTTATTTTTCGACCGTAATACCAACACTTGCCTTGGATAGAGAGATGTCTGAGATAACTCAGATATCGCAGGCTGGAAGGGACGAAAGAAAAACAGCACCGCCTGATAAGAAGAATATTTCTGTTGCCGTGTTATATATATTTTTTTGCCAAGAAACATTCACTACTTCACCCTGAAGGCACACGCACACCCCACCCGCACACACAAACACACCGTCTCTGTCCATCTCCGCTTCTACCGTCGAAGCAATTCAAGGACTTTCGTAACCTCAAAAAAAAAACCAAACCCAAAATGAAACAAAAAGGATTGCTGGGGCAGAAATGTCCCTCCTTGGCCCCGCCCCTTCTGCAAGAAGGGCGGAGCCCAATAACACCCCGCCTTTTAAAGTGCAAGAGCATCGCTCCCTCACGAAACGGAAAGACGCCTGTCGTCCTCATACACGATGTCGGTTCCTTTCCTTCTGAAGCTGGATAAGGCTATGAAAAGAAATCAGCACTGCCAAAACACTGGGCGCCTCGGGCCGGAAGCCCACGTTTGGGCCTTAATGGGTCTTCCGTAGGCAGCTCCTGTTTTATCGAGTCTGCACCTTGGGCTGCTTGACTTGTCGAAAAAAAGAAAAACAACCCCAAGCTGTGGCAGGGGAAGCTTTGTCGAGCGCGTGGGCTCTTATCGCCCTGCTAAGACGACGCACGCGCGCCCCTCCGCTTTCAACACAGTTCATTAGAAACACGTTAGGCCGGCTGTGGTTCTCGAGAAACGTAAAAATCAAATCCAAAGTCCTCCGGAAGAGGAGGCCGGGTGGGCGGAGGGGAGGGCAGGAAAGCCGCCGAAGCTGCCCTCAAACAAAGATCTGGATCCGTTCGCGGACAGTCTGTCGGCAGATGGGGCACACCGTCAGGGCGGCGCTGCACTCCGGGCACGACCCATGCCCGCACTGGAAGACCAGTTTGATTTGGTTGTCGATGCAGATGGGGCACGTGATGCGCTCTTCCATCTGCCGGTAGCGGTTCTGGAGGTCCTCCATGAGCTTCTGCTGGTCTGTGGATTCCGAGCCGGGGCTGCACTCCACTTCTGTACTGTCTGATAAAAGGGAGAGAGAGAGAAAGAAGGGGATGAGAGGGAGGCCGTAGATTGAGAGCTACATAAGGAGAGTCGGTCTGGTGCAGTGGTTAAGTGTGCGGACTCTCATCTGGGACAACTGGGTTTGATTCCCCACTCCTCCACTTGCAGCTGCTGGAATGGCCTTGGGTCAGCCATAACTCTCATAGGAAAGGGCAGCTTCCGTGAGAGCTCTCTCAGTTCTACCTATCCCACAGGGTGTCTGTTGTGGGGGAAGAAGATAAAGAAGATAAAGCTGCTCTGAGACTCTGATTCAGAGAGAAGGGTGAGGTATAAATCTACGGTCATCTTCTTCTGTGTGGGGCTGCCCTGGGGGATGGTCTGGAAACTTCAGCTGGTGTGATATACAACTGTGTGTTGTGGGAGCTAAATGTCAGAACTGTATTACTTGTATCCTGAGGTCCCTTTGTTTGGCTTGCCTGTGCATTTCCAGATCTGATCTGGGGACTGGCTCTGTGGCTCAGTGGCAGAGCATCTGCTTGGCAAGCAGAAGGTCCCAGGTTCAGTCCCCGGCATTTCCAGTTTAGAAAGGATCATGCAGTAATGTGATGGGAAAGACCTCTGTGCCTGATGAGACCCTGGAGAGCCGCTGCCAGTCTGAGTAGAGGGTACTGACTTTGATGGACCGAGGGTCTGATTCATTAGAAGTCAGCTTTTTGTGTGTTCAGGTTGAAATTAAATCAGAACTGAGTTTCCGGCTCAACATTAGGGAGAACTTCCTGACCGTTAGAGCGGTTCCTCAGTGGAACAGGCTTCCTCGGGAGGGGGTGGGCTCTCCTTCCTTGGAGGTTTTTCAACAGAGGCTAGATCAGGGGTGGCTGAACTACAGCTTGGGAGCCACATGTGGCTCTTTCAAACATATCGTGTGGCTCTCAGAGCCCCACCCCCACCATCTCTTTCAATCACTTCTCCAAGGAAAGCTTGTCCTCCATGAGCAGGTCCCGTTCCTCCCACCCCCTTTCCTTAAGCAAACCTGAAAGATCCGAGCTTTGGGCTGCTCATCCAGTTCCCTGATTTTCAGGCTGAAAAGGGGGCAGCGGCCAGAAGTCCTTACCTTGCTTGACCTTCTTCGTTATCGACACTTGACATTTGATGCATCTCTTCATTCTCCTGGAGCATTCTAAGGAAGGCAGGGAAGAGGAACAAAAGACAAAAGGATTGGTTCAGACTTACCAGTCTGCAGGGTCCAGACAAAGTGCGTTAAGAAGAAGACATTGGATTTATACCCTGCCCTCCGCTCCGAATCTCAGAGTGGCTCGCAATCTCCTTTACCTTCCTCCCCCACAAAGGACACCCTGTGAGGTGGGTGGGGCTGAGAGAGCTCTGACAGAAGCTGCCCTTTCAAGGACAACTCCTACGAGAGCTATGGCTGACCCAAGGCCATTCCAGCAGCTGCAAGTGGAGGACTGGGGAATCAAACTCTATTCTCCCAGATAAGAGTCCACGTACTTAGCCACTACATCAAACTGGATCTCATAAAGGAGGATGCGGGGGGGAGCTATTGGTAAGGACATCTAATTTCAGGGATAGTTAGAAGACCCTCTTTCTCCTCGCTAGCATCTTTCCCTTTGTGCAGTGGAGTGGAAGGCGGAAGAATTCCCCTTATGGCTGAGATTGTTAACTTATCCCTGTCATCGGGGGTATTCCCAGCCAAGCTTAAAGAGGCAGTGGTTTGCCTGCTTTTGAAGAAGTCATCTTTGGACCCATTGGTCCTAGCCAATTATTGCCCAGTCTCAAATTTACCATTTCTGGGCAAGGTAATTGAGAAAGCGATGGCAGAGGAATTTCAAGTTTTCCTGGAAGATACATCTGTCCTTGACCCCTTCCAGTCCGGCTTCCATCCTGGTCACAGGACGGAGACTGCTGTGGTCGCCCTCACAGATGACCTTAGGAGGCATCTGGATCTGGATCAAGGCGGGTCAGCGCTGCTATTGCTTTTAGATCTTTCAGCAGCGTTTGACACGGTCGACTATGATCTAATGACCCACTGCCTTGCCGACATTGGATTCCAGGGGGTGGCCTTACAGTGGTTTTCCTCCTTCCTCAGTGATCGGGGACAAAGGGTGGTGATTGGCAAGCAGGCCTCCCTGCGTCATCCACTAGAGTGTGGCATACTGCAGGGAGCTATTCTCTCACTGATGATGTTCAACATCTATATGCGCCCCCTTGCCCAGATTGCCAGAGGTTTTGGGCTGGGTTGTCACCAGTGTGCAGATGACACCCCGCTCTATCTCTTGATGGACAGCCACTCAGACTCCACCCCAGACCATCTAACCAGGGTGCTGGAAGCAGTGGCTGGTTGGTTGCAACTGAGCCGGCTGAAGCTTAATCCGACCAAGATGGAGGTCCTGTATATGAGTCGTGGGGGGCTGGGATAGGGCATCCGGCTCCCCACCCTGGATGGCGCATCTCTTGTGCCAGCTCAGAAGGTGGAGTCTGGTGGTGACACTGGATGCCACCCTCCCTATGGAGGCCCAGGTCACAGCTGTTGCACAATCTGCGTTTTACCATCTTTGGCAAGTCAAACAACTAGCGCCCTACCTGGTTCCTCAGGACTTAGCTGCGCAGTCTGCATTGGATACCAATTGAGTACCGGATCCACTTCAAGGTATTAGTACTGATGGCCTGGGACTGGCATACCTATGGGACTGTCTCTCCCCGTATGAGCCCTAGAGGTCATTACGATCAGCCAGTCAACACCTTTTGACCATCCCTGGCCCAAGGGACGTCTGGCTTGCCTGGGCCAGGGCTTTTTCGGCTCTGGCCCCAACCTGGTGGAATCAGCTCCCTAAGGAGGTTCGGGCTGTCAAGCGCACTCATTTCTGGACCACATTTTACTATGTAGAGAGCACAGTAACCAGCTCTCCAGCTCTCCCCCATTATTTACAACCCAGAGGGCACGTAGCAGAAACATCTGGCCCTGGGATGTTTATGGTATATAGGCTGGCAGTTGGTGCCTCAAAGCGGCCTCCCCCGGTTTCATGCCATCTAACTGGTCTCCCAGCACTGACTGCTAAAAACCGGGCTGATACAGTTGACCTCTTTTGGACACCTAAGCCGTGAATTTGTGTGTCCACACCGTCCATGCTGCCTTCAGTTAATTCTGAGCTAATGGCTTAACTGTTTTAATTGTTCTATTGTTTACTTATTGGACTGTTGTATTGTTGGCTTTTAATTGTTTTATCATGTCGGAATCCGCCCACTATGGGAAAGGGCAGACTATAAATTGACAGAAATAAATAAATACAATATGGCAGGGGTGGCCAACGGTAGTTCTCAAGATGTTTTTTTGCCTACAACTCCCATCAGCCCTAGCCAGCATGGCCAATGGCTGGGGCTGATGGGAGTTGTAGGCAAAAGACATCTGGAGAGCTATCGTCGGCCATCCCTGCAATATGGTGCCCGATTTCCACTGATGCCCAGAGGCAGAGGGGCAGGTGATTGGCAGGAGGTGCCACAGATCCTGGTTGGGGTATGTGTGTGTGTGTGTGTGTGTGCATGTCAAGCAGTGCTGCGATACCTTCGCACACAATGCTGTGCTGGCAGGGGAAGAAGTGGACCAGCAGGGCCAACTCTGAGCAGACCAGGCACTCCGATGGGGTGGCCACCTTTGCCACGCTGAGGTTGGTCATCGTGTTGGGGGTGGTGTGGACCCGTCTCAGGCTGCAGGTCATGGTGGAGCTCTCCGAGGAGTCTTGCTGATCCCTGTAGGCATCCCAAAAATAATAATAATAAAAAAAGATGAATCATCCCTCAAAACTCACACATGTAATGTGCACAGCAGATCAATGATTCTGTGGTACAAATCTGCAAACCTGAACATCCTTGGCCGATAAAAGACAGACAGCCGAAGTCTGGGTGAAGGAGGAAGAAAAGAAAAAGTGTATTGCAATAAAAGGAGAGCAGAGCTAAGCCAAAGCCTGCAATGCCAAGCTGTTCTACCTTCTTTCAAGATGGTCACAATCTTATATACTGGGGGGGGCCAAACGTCTGGCTCGGAAGCCACATGTGGCTCTTTCACACATATTGTGTGGCTTTTGAAGCTCAACACTGCCTCATCAGCCAGCTTGGAGAAGGCATTTGTCTCTTTAAGTCACTTCTCCAAGCCAAGCCAGCTGGTGACTTGGAGAATGTATTTAAAGTTAAAGTTGCTTTCTTTCCATCTCGCTCCCTCCCTCCCTCCCACATCTGATGTTCATATCTTGCACCTCTCAAACATCTGATGTTTATTCTATGTGGCTCTTACGTTAAGCAAGTTTGGCCACCCCTGGTATATGCTAACATGTGGCAGGGGTGGCCAAGCTTGCTTAATGTAAGAGCCACACAGAATAAATGTCAGACATTTGAGAGCTGCAAAACATGACTGTCAGATATTTGAGGGAGGGAGGGAGGGAGGGAGGGAGGGAGGGAGGGAGGGAAGGAAGGAAGGAAAGAAGGAAGGAAGGAAGGAAGGAAGGAAGGAAGGAAGGAAGGAAGGAAGGAAGGAAGGAAGGAAGGAAGGAAGGAAGGAAGGAAGGAAGGAAGGAAGGAAGGAAGGAAGGAAGGAAGGAAGGAAGGAAGGAAGGAAGGAAGGAAGGAAGGAAGATGGGGAGAGGTGGAAAGAAAGTAACTTTAAATGCATCCTGCAAGCTGACAGCTGTCTTGGAGAAGTGATTTAAGGAGAGAAATGCCTTCTCCAAGCTGGCCAATGGGGTGGGGGGTGGGGGCTTCAAGAGCCATGTGTGAAAGAGCCACAGTTTGGCCACCTCTGATCTAGCACCCCCTAGGAGGTCAGGGCGGTATATACAGTTTCAACCCCTCTATCTTCACAGCATCCTCAGAAGATAAGTTAATGCAAGGTCACCCTGTAAGCTGCGGAGCAGAGTGCAGATTTGAACCCAGGTCTTCCTGATCTTTATTTGGACTTTCTAACTACTATATTCCCCCAGCAGAACCTCCTGGGTCCTAGCTTGTGAAGAAATACTCCCTCTCATAGGCTTCTGAAGGAATTCAGGAAGCAGAGCAGAAAATCATAGAGCAGGGTATGAAAACCCCAGCAAGGAAACTGGCTGGCAGTTTTGGGATCCCAACGGAACAGTCTCTCTCAGTCTCTCTGCAATGTGAAACTGAGCATTTGCTCTCGAGGAATTTCCCCCCCCCCATAGTTAAAATCTGGGGATTTTTTAACTATTCTTCCGTGTGCACGCACACCTCTTTTGTTCTATTGCTCCAAACAAACACTGCCGACCACTCGAACCCAGAAGAGTTAGTTAGCCGTATGTGATTTCAAGGTTTCCCTACCACTTCCCCCTCTGTTTTTAAAAAAAACAACCCTCTGCAATTATGGTTTTGTATTTAAAGAAAATGCCCCAGCAAAAACATCTAAGCGTGGTTTCCGACTGCCCCCTTCCTTGTGTCGAATCAAAAGGGTTTGAAAACCAAAGATGCCAAGAAAACAACTTGGTTTCTGCGAAGATGAGAGTTGAAGCCCAAACCGTTTATTTTAAAAGTTTGTTAAATTAAAAAAAAAAAAAACCAAAACCCTGCAGCTGGAATGGCTTCGAGTCCTGCACTCGTGTACATGAGATGTGAGGCTGGAACGGGAGACCCTTTGCCCAGAGTTTAGATTTTGAAGTGAGCTTTACAGTTCTACCTTACTACCAGACTTTGCGATGGTGCAGAGGAGAATACAAACTAAATGGGTCCAAGCGTTTTAAGGAGGCAGCAGAGGGTGGGGCGAGGCCTACCTACCTGAATTTCTGGGAGAAATTCTTGATCAGTTGGGCTATGCTTCCGTCCATGACAAGGTCAAGGGGGGACTTGCCCCTGTGGTTAGCGTAGTTGACGTCAGCCCCTTCTTGGGCCAAGTAGCAAGCGATGGCTGCCCCAACGTTCAGCTCTGTGTTGCCCAGGAAACCAGAAGCCCGGAGCTGAAGTGGCAGGCGGGGGAGAGAATAAAGGATGATTTTAAGAAGAAGAAGACGGCAAATTTATACCCCGCCCTTCTCTCTGAATCAGAGACTCAGAGCGGCTTACAATCTCCTATATCTTCTCCCCCCACAACAGACACCCTGAGGTGGGTGGGGCTGAGAGGGCTCTCACAGCAGCTGCCCTTTCAAGGACAACCTCTGGCAGAGCTATAGCTGACCCAAGGCCATTCCAGCTGCTGCAAGTGGAGGAGTGGGGAATCAAACTCAATTCTCCCAGATAAGAGTCCGCACACTTAGCCGCTGCACCAAACTGGCTTTCCAGTTAAGCATCCTCGGTGCCTTTCCCACTCATACCTGAGCATAATTGGAGGGGACTATGGCACTCTACAGGATCCCCATGGCACAGAGTGGTAAGCTGCAATACCGCAGTCCAAGCTCTGCTCCCGACCTGAATTTGATCCCAGCAGAAGCTGGGTTCAGGCAGCCGGCTCAAGGTTGACTCAGCCTTCCATCCTTCCGAGGTCGGTAAAATGACTACCCAGCTTGCTGGGGTCAAATGTAGATGACTGGGGAAGGCAATGGCAAACCACCCCGTAAAAAGTCTGCCAAGAAAACGTCACGATGTGATGTCACCCCATGGGTCAGTAACGACTCAGTGTTTGCACGGGGGACTACCTTTACCTGTATGGCACTTCGCTCAACATACTCAGCTGGGAGGAAAGCTGCAAGCCTAAAGGGTCTTTTGAACAGAGTACTCGAGCAACCAGACCTAAATGCCTTCGCGTTGCTCTGGTAGCTTTTCAAAAAAGCTGTGTGCCCATCTACTGCTGTACTTTGGCGCCCTCCATTACAGATGGCCATAAGGTGGTACTGCGGTTACTGACACAACAGGGCTTGTGTGATGTGGCAGGGGGAGGGCCAACGGGGTTCCACCAAGCCACACAAAAGTTCTGACTGGCCCGGCTCCCGAGTCTGACCTTGGTGCAGAGGCTGCCTTCATCGTCCAGCCGCTCGTTGGCCATGATGGCCATCAGGTTCTGCCTCTCCAGGACAATGTGCATGGCGGTGTCGCCATCCTCGTCTTCGGCATTGACGTCACACGCCTCGCTCACAAGCAGCTGCACCATCTCCATGTGGCCCTGCGTGACCGCCAAGTGGAGGGGCGTCTGGTTGCGGTTGTTCTTGAGGTTCACATCGCAGCGGCCCTGGGAGAAGCAGAATCGGGGCCAAGGAAGGGGGGCAACAGAGAAAGCGTCGGTCGACTGATCGGAATTTCCTTTTTACTTTCTTAAAAGAAACATATAAACGGTACAAAAGAAAGATTACCCAAAAGGTAAAGAGGTAAGTATACACTTTCGCAGCTTACTCAAATCGAAGTGACATAAAAAAGTAGAAGATGATGATATTGGATTTATATGCCGCCCTCCACTCCGAAGAGTCTCAGAGCGGCTCACAATCTCCTTTGCCTTCCTCCCCCACAACAGACACCCTGTGAGGTAGATGAAGATATTGGATTTATATGCCACCCTCCACTCCGAAGAGTCTCAGAGCAGCTCACAATCTCCTTTACCTTCCTCCCCCACAACAGACACCCTGTGAGGTAGATGAAGATATTGGATTTATATTCTGCCCTCCACTCCGAAGAGTCTCAGAGCGGCTCACAATCTCCTTTACCTTCCTCCCCCACAACAGACACCCTGTGAGGTAGATGAAGATACTGGATTTATATGCCGCCATCCACTCCGAAGAGTCTCAGAGTGGTTCACAATCCCTTTTACCTTCCTCCCCCACAACAGACACCCTGTGAGGTAGATGAAGATATTGGATTTATATCCCGCCCTCCACTCCGAAGAGTCTCAGAGCGGCTCACAATCTCCTTTACCTTCCTCCCCCACAACAGACACCCTGTGAGGTAGATGAAGATATTGGATTTATATGCCGCCCTCCACTCCGAAGAGTCTCAGAGCAGCACACAATCCCCTTTACCTTCCTCCCCCACAACAGACACCCTGTGAGGTAGATGAAGATATTGGATTTATATCCCGCCCTCCACTCCAAAGAGTCTCAGAGCAGCTTACAATCTCCTTTACCTTCCTCCCCCACAACAGACACCCTGTGAGGTAGATGAAGATATTGGATTTATATCCCACCCTCCACTCCAAAGAGTCTCAGAGCGGCTCACAATCTCCTTTACCTTCCTCCCCTACAACAGACACCCTGTGAGGTGGGTGGGACTGGAGAGGGCTCTCCCAGCAGCTGCCCTTTCAAGGACAACCTCTGCCAGAGCTATGGCTGACCCAAGGCCATGCTAGCAGGTGCAAGTGGAGGAGTGGGGAATCAAACCCGGTTCTCCCAGATAAGAGTCCGCACACTTAACCACTACACCAAACTGGCTCTCCTAACTTAATGTTAGTTAAAAATATAACATTTTAGCATAAAGAGGATTTTTGGGAATTGTGCCGCATGAGGCTAAATATTCTACTATGGGAAACCAAACAGGCACAAAAAATTTCTCATATTTATCTACTGAATAAATAACCATTGTGTTAGAAATTTTAGCCATAATAAAATGCTCCCACAAACGTTGTTGCCGTTCTTTAATCGTCGGGTTATACTGTGATATCCATTTTGCAGCAATAATAGTACATGCTACTGATAGTAAGGTATGCATTCTCAAATTGTTTATCAGATGGTTATCCGGGGTTGACCATTTACTCAGTAGTAAGATTTTAGGTTCTAAGGGTAATTTAATGCTAGTAATCTGTTGTATTTCAGCTATAAGACTGATTGGAATTTTCTTGATTGCCTCTTTTGGGGGATAAAAGCAATCTCTAGGATGTAAAATTCAACTCTCAGTACTGCCTCTAAGCTGTGGAGTCTCGTGAGCTAAAATTCCACTTTGTGAACTACTGGCATTAAAGTTGTGAGAGAGTGATTTGGCTACAGCATCAATTAGTTTGCTCTGAGGCCATATTTCCTGAGCTAAGATAAAAACCTGTGAGCTGGAAGCTAAAAAACTGTGAGCTAGCTCACCCTAACTTAGTTTTGAGGGAACACTGGCTGCAAGCGCTGTCCATAAATGAGATGCAGGCAGGGCTTTTTCTGTAGCAGGAGCTCCTTTGCATATTAGGCCACACCCATCCCGATGCAGCCAATCCTCCAGGAGCTTACAGGGCTCTTCGTACAGGGCCTCCTGTAAGCTCCAGGAGGATTGGCTACATCAGGGAGGTGTGGCCTAATATGCAAAGGAGTTCCTGCTACAAAAAAAGCCCTGGATGCAGAGAAGAGGAACAGAAGGAGGTTGCTTGAAGGCATATTGCTAACAGGCGTTTATAGCCAACGGTGGCCAAGGCGATCTCCCCTCACCAGCCTTTCTTTTAGGCATGGAGGTAGCCCTGCTGGTGAGAGTGGATGGCTCCAAGCAATGTTCCCTCTAAGCTGCAGAGTCTTGTGAGCAGAAATTCTACTTTGTGAGCTACTGGTATTAAAAGCTGTGAACTACCGGCATTAAAGTTGTGAGCTCCTGCATCAATTAGTGTGTTCCGGGGTCATCCTTCCTGAGCTATGACAAAGATGTGTGAGCTGGAGGTCTAAAAATATGTGAGCTAGCTCACGCTCACTCAGCTTAGAGGAAACACTGGTTCCAAGCTGCCCAAAGCGTGTGACATCAGAGCCAATCGACAGGGAGAGGCAGAGCCAGAGCTCGGACGTCTCGGTCAGGACAACGGGCAACAGAGATGGTAGACAAGAAACACAAGCCGAGCATCAGGACGTTTTCCGCAGGGAGGAACGAGCCAAGGGGCCAGGCCAGTGAAAAATCCTCTCTGCTGGGTGACCTTGTGTCTTGCTGTCCTACTACATGGGTGTGCATACAAAGAGAGGAAGGAGGCAAGGGGCCCTTGCTACCTCTGTGTGTGTGTGTGTGTGTGTGTGTATACAGTGCCATTAAGTCACAGCTGACTTATGACAACCCCAGCAAGGGGATTTCAAGGCAAGTGAGAAGCAGAAGTGTTTTCCCATTCCCTTTCTCTGCAGAGACTTCCTTGGTGGTCTCCCTTTCAAGTACTGACTCTGCTTAACTTCCAAGATCTAACAAGATCGGGCTATGGCATAGTGGCTATACCACACTGCCTTCCCTCGCCCTTGCTATCTACACATCTGCATTAGTCGCCAACGCTTCCCAAGGCAGAGAGAGAAGAAGATGATATTGGATTTATATCCCGCCCTCCACTCCAAATCTCAGAGCGGCTCACAATCTCCTTTCCCTTCCTCCCCCGCAACAGACACCCTGTGAGGTAGATGAAGATATTGGATTTATATCCCGCCCTCCACTCCGAAGAGTCTCAGAGCGGCTCACAATCTCCTTTACCTTCCTCCCCACAACAGACACCTGTGAGGTAGATGAAGATATTGGATTTATATCCCGCCCTCCACTCCGAAGAGTCTCAGAGCGGCTCACAATCTCCTTTACCTTCCTCCCCACAACAGACACCTGTGAGGTAGATGAAGATATTGGATTTATATCCCGCCCTCCACTCCGAAGAGTCTCAGAGCGGCTCACAATCTCCTTTACCTTCCTCCCCACAACAGACACCTGTGAGGTAGATGAAGATATTGGATTTATATCCCGCCCTCCACTCCGAAGAGTCTCAGAGCGGCTCACAATCTCCTTTACCTTCCTCCCCACAACAGACACCTGTGAGGTAGATGAAGATATTGGATTTATATCCCGCCCTCCACTCCGAAGAGTCTCAGAGCGGCTCACAATCTCCTTTACCTTCCTCCCCACAACAGACACCTGTGAGGTAGATGAAGATATTGGATTTATATCCCGCCCTCCACTCCGAAGAGTCTCAGAGCGGCTCACAATCTCCTTTACCTTCCTCCCCACAACAGACACCTGTGAGGTAGATGAAGATATTGGATTTATATCCCGCCCTCCACTCCGAAGAGTCTCAGAGCGGCTCACAATCTCCTTTACCTTCCTCCCCCACAACAGACACCCTGTGAGGTGGGTGGGGCTGGAGAGGGCTCTCACAGCAGCTGCCCTTTCAAGGACAACCTGTGCCAGAGCTATGGCTGACCCAAGGCCATTCCAGCAGGTGCAAGCGGAGGAGTGGGGAATCAAACCCTGTTCTCCCAGATAAGGGTCCGCCCACTTAACCACTACACCAAACTGGCTCTCCTATGAGAGCTATGGCTGACTCAAGGCCATTCCAGCAGCTGCAAGTGGAGGAGCGGGGAATCAAACCCGCTTCGCCCAGATAAGGGTCCGCCCACTTAACCACTACACCAAACTGGCTCTCCTATGAGAGCTATGGCTGACGCAAGGCCATTCCAGCAGCTGCAAGCGGAGGAGTGGGAAATCAAACCTGGTTCTCCCAGATAAGAGTCTGCACACTTAACCACTACACCAAACTGGCTCTCCTATGAGAGCTATGGCTGACCCAAGGCCATGCCAGCAGCTGCAAGCAGAGGAGTGGGGAATCAAACCCGGTTCTCCCAGATAAGAGTCCGCACACTTAACCACCACACCAAACTGGCTCTCAGAGAGAGAGAGAGGGAGAGAGAGACATAGTTCTAATTGGGTCTTGTACCCCACCAAAAGATCCTCACAGGTTCACTACGTTAAAGGGACCAGTGCTTACACTCAAGGTGAAACAGTTTTGTAAGTTCATGAATGCTGTGGCCATTTCACCAGCAAAAAAAATCCCTTTCTTAAATTCCTGGATTTACCTCTTTGATTAGGATCTCAGCCACTTCCTTATGATTATTCAGGGCGGCCAGGTGTAACGCAGTGAAGCCGTCTTCCTTCTTGGCGTCGACCAGCTGCCGGGCTCTTGCCAGGATCTTCTTGATGGCTCTGGAGGAGGTCAAAAAGTTCAGAGCAAAAAAAGATTAGAATAAGGAGGAGGCGGAGGAGGCCGGAGTCTCGGGCATCGTTCCTCAGGAAGGGCAAGCGTGTGGCAGAGGGACGGGCTGCTCAGCAGTTATGAATGTCCTTAGCGGAGCGCTGGCGGGGACGTGAGCTGGCAGCCAGGGAACAGGCACAAGGAGAGAGCCTGAGTCGTCTTGAAGATCGAGTTAGGAGAGGGGGAGGAAAGCGGAGGCCCCTTGGGCTTCTCGTTCATAAATGGCAAAGAAAAGAGAAGGGCGAAAATATAATGAGAAGCCTTAATCTTTCTGGCGACCCAGCAGCCTGGCGCTCTGATTCTTCTTTTTGCAAGGTGAGAACAGCCTTGAAAGAGGACGGCTGGGGCAGTCTGTCTCCCCATGCTTCCCCCCCCACAATGCCCTCCCCCAGATTTTATTAAGTCTGGCTTGTTTGTCCTCGCTAGAGACTCCTCAGTAGAAAAAGAACAGAACAAAAAATGCTGTTGCCAGTCAAACAGTTTTGGGATTATTAAATTTACTTCTAAATAAATCATCTGCAGGTAGGGTGGTTCTAAAGAGGTCGCTGCCCCAAGGAGCTTACAGTCAGGTTTGTCACAGGGGAAGGGGGCATGGAGGGACCGTAAAGGGTAGGTACATTCACAAACCTATTGCCCTCTCACCACACCCCCTCCAGCCTAGAAATAGCAGCTCTCCAGCAGCCCTGGCCTCACTCAATGCACAGTAGCCAAGAAGGTCAGAACGCCTGCTCCGACTGCAATGCCACTGAGGATGTTCTCCGCAGCTGAGAACGAAACGTCTGGAAGAAAAACTTTCTCCAGTAGAACACGGCACTTGAGCCCGAAAGATTCTACAAACCCTAAAGAAATAACTACAGATAATGGCAAAGTCACTCTAGAGATTTTTTTTAAAAGCACAGAATATATTCAAGAGCAGGCCTTTGAGCCTTACTCCATTCTGAAATGGCACCCCTGACAAAATAAAAGTAAAACTGTTTAGGGGTTCTTTTCCTCTACTTCAGACTCTGCCGAGCCCCAGAGAAAGAGCTAAGAGACACAGTGGTTGAACTTGGAACCAGAAGTTGGGTCCAAATCCCTGCTTGTATGAAGCCATCTTGGTGACCCTGGGCCACTCGCCTCTTCTCGGACAAACCCGCTCACTTCACACTACAGCACTGTTGTGAGGGGTGAAAACATTCAGTATCAGGCCCCTCTGGCTTTATCATGAGCTTCTTGTAAAAAAGGGCACGGTGTGAGAGTTCACTATGACTAACAGAAGTCCCATCTCCCTCTGAGGAGAGAAACTTCACTGCGATTGTTTCTGACAGGAATAAGCCCTCAAACTTCCCTCACCTTCTTCTTAGTGAATGATGCCCCCATGTGGCCCAATTTGCATTCTGCCAGAGACCAAACCACACCTAGCATTCTCTGGGATGAGTTTAAACACACGTCTGGTGTAGAGACAAGGCACATTTCCCTAAGTGAAAGTCACCAGAGGAGAATGAACTACTGACAGACTCAGTTCTGCAAAACCTCACTTAGCCTGTGTTAGAGTTCTGCCCTTGTCAAAAGCGACAACATGAGGAGACCTTAAGAATTTTTTCCCTCTATTCCACTGCCATTATTTCCACTCCTTCATTGTCCAACCAGATGCCCAACTGGCAATAACAATAAAGATTTCATAACACAGCCAGCAAACCTCTGTGTCTCTTTTTTCACCCACCTAACTCTTTCCTTTTTTATGGTACTTCCTGCCCCTAGGCCCTAGAGCCGCTCTGAAATAATCTGACCTCTCACTTCTTTCACGGAACCAGTGCCTGCTTGACAACGTTATATTTGCTTCCTTACTTAGAACATGCCACCTTTTAAAGTTTCCAAGGATGCTTGCAATTCCAACCCAAATTAGAAGATGACAAAATACTTGTGCGTGAAAGACCCTGCTGTTCTGATAAACACATTATAAGAATGCTGGGAAAGGCATCAAAATTGTATCAAAGCTCACCAAAAGTGTGAGAATTTTTTTTTTTTTTTAAAAACACAGTTTGGGCAACACTTAAAAAGAGAAGGCATCTAATGGATATTTCTGGGGAGCTTTTTCCACAGAGAGAGGTGCTGCTACCAAAAAGTCCTTGCTGCCTGTCACCATCTGCCTCATCTTATAAGAAGACATTCAGGATAGATGATGGATAGATAGATAGACAGACAAGATAGATGATAGAGACAGACAGACAGACAAGATAGATGATAGACAGATGACAGATAGATGATAGACACCCCAAGAAACAGATTTTCACTATTTAAATATTACATTTATATCCAACAGTTTTCCCATTATGGAAATCAAGGTGACATCCACATTGTCTCAGGAGGCATCTCCATCCAGGCACAGACATCCAACATTTTTATGCACAATCCATGACATCACAGCAACTCAGCCAATAGGAACAGGGGCAAGAGGTCAACAAATTATCATGACTTCATTTGGCAAGAAATATCACATTTTGCTTTGAGGAAAACACCATGTATACTTTTTGGCCTCTTCTCGCCTCCTGATTTTTGTTCCTTGTGGGGAGAAAAGTGGAATACGAACGAACAAAAAATAAAATTTTTGTCCACGCTTACAATTTGTTCCCTTTCAGGGCCGCGTGGTGCAGCAGGTTGAATCCTTGCCGGTTCGAGATGGTGAAATCGATAGTGGGGACTTCTGTGAGGGTCTCAATGATGCATTTGAAGTCGGCGGTGATGGCGTAATGGAGGGGGGTGTCACCGTAAGAATCCTGAGCGGAGGTGGGGGAGGAGAGAGGGCAGAGATTATGCACAGTCAGATTCTCCCTGAACAAAGAAAAAGATTGATTTTGCTTCCCGATCCCAGGGTTCCAGTTCACCTGACCCCGCAGATTTTGAATCTGGCTTGTGAGCACTGGTGGTGTAGTGATCACAGCCTCGGCCTAAGACTTGGGCTGATCGAGTTCGAATCCCTCGTCTAACCATGGCAGCTTGCTGGAAGACCTTGGGACTGTCACCATCTCTTAGCCTAATTTATCCTCACAAGACAGTTGTCATGAGGATTAAGTGGAGGAATGATGTGGAAAGCCACTTTGGGAACCTGATCGGGACGGAAATAAAATTTTCGGCCTTCTGGGCAGAGCCGGCGCGTGGGAGTAGCAGGGTAGGTGGGCTCGGGGCTTGTAGCTCCTCACTCAAAGCTACACTCCCTCCCCCAACCTTTTTGTTGGCAGCACAAGCACGAAACCCAGCGTCGGGTTGATGAGCCAGTACCGCGCTCCTGCACACAAGCGTTGGCTCTCTCTGCCCCTGACCTGCTTGATGAGGTCACTTTTGACATCATCAGGCTGCGCACATGTGATTTAATTTCTTAATGGAGCTGGGGGGGCACTGTGCAGGTGTCTGCCTTGAGAGGCAGAACGCTTAGCGCTGGCCCTGCTTCTGGGGGCACCAAACTGGGTCTCCCCAGGTGACTCAATGATGTTATCAGTGCAAGGGACGGTGGATGCCAGAAGCTGGCCTTCCCTAGAGTGCCAGACAGTGCACTGGCAGATACGGCTGTGGTCTAAGCTGCCTATGGGCACATGAAGCTGTCTTATAATGAATCTCGGTCCACCAAGGTTGGTATTGTCCACTCTGACTGACCAGGGCTTTCCAAGGGTCTCAGGCAGCGTTCTTTTATTTCACCTCCTTTCCAACGGTGGGGATTGAACCTGGGACCTTCTGCATACAAAGCAGGTGCTCTGTCACTGAGCCCCTCCCCTGTGTTTTTGATCGTTTAAATCTTTTCGTTTGTTTGTTTTTACAGCACTCTCCTCACTCAAAGCTACGCTTTCCCCCTCCCACCCGAGCTTTTAGCTGGCAGCGCAAGTACAAAACCCACCGTCAGGTTGACATCAACGTTCTGTTCGCACAAGGCCTGCACAACTTCCGTGAAGCCTTTGTTGACCGCAATGTACAAGGCCGTGCACTTGACATTGTTCAAGAGGTCCGGATTGGCGCCTTTGCTGATGAGCACGCGGGTCACTTCGGCTTGGTTTCTGGGGAGTGAAATCTAAAAATAACTCACAGAAAGCAAATATTGCTCCTAGTTACGTTGTAGCAACTTCCCACACAAATCTTCTCCTCATACTGTGTGGCGGGGGTCTCCAACCTTTTTGAGCCTCTGAGCACCTTTGGAATTCTGATACAGCATGGTGGGTGCAGCCACAAAATGGCTGCTGCTGAAGGTGGAGCCAGCCACAAAATGGCCGCTACAGCTTATCCGGTCACACCATGAAAATCCTTCCGCTGTAGGGGCAGCTGCTGCCGGAGCAATGTTTTAAAAAACCTACACAGCCAATCAAATCTCCAAATCAAATCTCTAACAGCCAACTACCCCACTTGGGCATGCCTACTTTCTAAAAAAAATTTGGCAGAAGCTACGAGAAGGGCCGGTGGGCTTCACGCTGGGACCCTTGCTGTACAGCTTCTAAAATGAAGGGTCCCAGAGTGTCTGGAAACCATTAGAAAACAGTCATGGGACAGCTCAGGGATTGCCAAAGCATGTATCAACCCTTCCAGAATCACTGAAATAGTAGGGCCTCAAGCCCCTGATTTCTGTGGCCCAGTTATCTCAGGCTGGAAATGTATTATTTATTTATATGACTGGATTTTTAGGCCGTCCTTCCCTGGAGTAGGGCTCAGGGCGAATTACAACAGAAAGACAAACACAATAAATAGTGAAAGTCAAATCGACATTAAAAATCCTTACAAACGACTGCTATAAACCCGTACTGTATCCAAAATAGCAGGTAAAGTTTTCCAGTTCCCAGGGTAGAAAACGTCCTAGTTTTCCCAGGATGGAGGGAATGGGCAAGGGTGAGGGTGTGAGAGCACCATACCATCGCTGTCCTCAACCAAATGCCTGGTGGAACATCTCTGCCTTTCATGCCCTGTGGAAAGGTAGCCAAATCCTGCAGGGCACAGATGTTCTCAGGCAGAGAGTTCCACCAGGTGGGAACCAGGACTTGAGAAGACCCTGGCCCTAGCTGGGGACCATCAGGAGGTTCTTGACCCAGAGTGCTGTGTTCTTCCAGGGGCACGTACAGGCACATATGTGCAAATCTGTGTAAAAGACCACCTTCTTAGATATGGACAGGGGTGGAATTCTAGTAGGAGCTCCTTTGCATATTAGGCCACACACATCTTGGATTCTCCAAGAGCCTTGTAAGCTCTTGGAGGATTGGCTACATCAAGGGGGTGTGGCCTAATATGCAAAGGAGCTCCTGCTAGAATTCCACTCCTGGATATGGCCCTATGGTGGTGGAAAGTGCTGTGACGAGTCACAGCTGACTACTGGCAACCCCATAGAGGGTTTCCAAGGCAAGAGATGTGCTGAGGTGGTTTCCCATTGCCTGCCTCTGCATCATGACCCTGGTATTCCTTGGAGGTCTTCCATCCAAATACTAGCCAGGGCCAACCCTGCTTGGCTTCCAAGATTTGATGAGATCAGGCTACCCTGGGCAACCCAGAGCCAAATCACACAAATTTAGTCTTTTGCTAAATTTCACAACTCCCCATGGAATCTGGAGGAGGAGGAATGTGAAACCGGTTCGACAATGGCTAAGCAACTTCTATGTTTTTATGAGTTATGTGTTTGGCCATTGTAACCATTCTAGCTAGCATGAAAAGTTACAACGGCCAGACACATAACTCATAAGAGCATAAGAAGAGCTTTGCTGGATCAGACCAGTGAGGGTCCATCTAGTCCACATCCTGTCTCACACAGTGGCCAAACCGTTCCTCTGTAGGACCAACAACAGAGCATAGAGGCTGAGGCCTTCAGAAGAACATCAGAAGAGCCCTGCTGGATCTGGCCGGTGGCCCGTCTAGTCCAGCATCCTGTCTCACACAGTGGCCAAACAGTTCCTCTGTAGGGCCAGCAACAGGACATAGAGGCTGAGGTCTTCATAAGAACATCAGAAGAACCTGCTGGGTCAGGCCAGTGGCCTATCTAGTTCACATCCTGTCTCACGCAGTGGCCAACCGGTTCCTCTGGATGGCCAACAACACAGCATAGAGGCTGAGGCCTTCAGAAGCACATCAGAAGAGCCCTGCTGGATCTGGCCAGTGGCCCACCTAGTCCAGCATCCTGTCTCATGCAGTGGCCAACCAGTTCCTCTGCATGTCCAACAAAGGGCACAGAGGCCAAGGCCTTCCCCTGATGTTGCTGCCTGGTACTGCTGTTCAGAGGTTTACCACCTCTGGATGTGGAATTTTCAAGGGATAATTTTACCTCCAATAGTACAAAGTCAAGGCAGCATCTGCTATCCATATGGGCATGCTCTCTGCTAATTTCAGCAATGTGACAATGGATGAGATTATATTGGGGGGGGGGGGGAGTGATGAAATTCTGAGAAATTCTCCATGCGGTCAGAATGGAGGGGTATTAGAAACCAAAGCTGTTTCACTGGCAATGAGAAATGCAGGAGTTACTGACCCAAAAGCTGCATAATGGAGGGCCGTGTCCCCTTCTTCGTCCCGGAGGTTGATGCTGGCATGGGCTTGCAACAACACCTTCACCCCTTCTACCTGGCCCAGGTAAGAGGCCACCTGCAGTGCCGTCCTGCCCTGGTTTTTTATATCAACCTGTGGAGCATTTAGCACTGATGAAAAAGCACATTCATCGTTTTTTTTAATAAAACCCTGCAAGCCAAAAGTTAATACGCCATGGAAAAAAAGTTCTGACTGAGCCTGCTGTGTTAGCTTTCTTACTGCAACGAGAGTTTCTTTTAAATGCAAGGTTCCTTTAAAGCAGGGGTGGCCAAATTGCAGCTTGGAAGCCACATGTAGCTCTTTCACACGGATTGTGTGGCTCTTGAAACCCCCACTGCCCCATTGGCCAGGCTGGAGAAGGCATTTGTCTTTTTAAATCACTTCTCCAAACCAAGCCAGCCCAGTGTCTTGAAGAATGCATTTTTAAGTTAAAGTTGCTTTCTTTCTACCTCCCCCTCTATTTGCAGTCCTTCCTTCCTTCCTACATCTGATGTTTATTTTATGTGGCTCTTACTTTCAGCAAGTTTGACCACCCCTACTTTAAAGGCTCCATGCAACTTGATCTCCATTCTACCATCCTTGGAATTCTGTACCTCATGCCTGACTCTACGACCAGCCTAAGCTGCCTTCCTTGAAACTAAGCATAATAGAGATTAGGGAGGCAGAGAGATAGGAAACCTCCATCTGATCTGCAAGAGGCTATTTCACGCATGTAAGTTGTCCTTTGCTATTATGAAGCAAATGTACTCGCTACGTGTGAATTTGTTCTAGTTCATTTTCCCACTGTCGCAGATCAACTTGCCTTGTCGGGGTATTTCTGAACAAGATCGCGGACCTTGCCGACGTTCCCGTGGGCTGCCTCTATCACCAGGCGGCCCGGATTGTCCGATTCCATCTTCTGCGAGAGCAGCCTTCCCAGCACAGAGAGCAAGGTGCCTGCGTAGGGGTGAGAACTGCAGTTAACTGAAGCGGTTAGAAGGCAGCAGATCGTGCCCAGTTCACGTGCCCAAGAGGTCAGCGGAAACCTGCATGACGCTTTGATGCTGGCCTTGTTGGATTGCAAACATTTCATCTGCAGCTTATTCCTGCTGAAGTTGGAATGTTTCTGAACATTCCGTGCTATCCCAACAGCCCTCCGAACATTCACGAGCTCAACCAATCAGGTTTCTAGCAACTTGATTTCCGGTTTGAGTGAGCAGACGTCCTGAAGCTGTGCTCTGTTTGGGACACTTTAATTTTATGCACTTTACTTTTAACCTGGGTCTTCGTTGATATTATTTACCTCTTGCTGCTTGTTTAACTAAGTTTTATTCAGCTCTTTTCTTGGGTTTCTTTTTTAAAGTCTTTATTTAAAAAGAAATCTTTAGTTTGCTTGTGGATTCTTTGCTGTTCTTGGGCGTCTGTGGGCTGTGTTTTCCTATCCCCGCCCCCTTTCTCTTGTCTGCCTCCTTCTACTCGATTTGCTCTGTCTGTTCTCTTCTGTCTTAACTTATCTACTTTAGCCTCAATATTTTTGTCTCCATTCCTCCTGCTTGTAGGAACTGTGGGTAGATGGGGAAGAAAAGGTCTCAGTGTTTTAATTCTGTGCCTTTTACCGGGGACTCAGTTTTTATCTATTTTAACTTCTATTTCTACTATTCTACCTATTTCACTATTTTAATGTTGCTATGCTTTAATCTCTTCAGTCAAGCAACCAAGAAACTACCCTTTTTCTTATGTAATCAAATTCAATAGCTGGATAATCTGATGTTTCAGCAGTTACAGGTGCATTTACTGTTATCGCTATTATCATTATTGTTATCATTACCAGGGCTTTTTTTCTGAGCAGGAACACACAGGAACGCAGTTCTGGCTGGCTTGGCGTCAGGGAGTGTTGCCTAATATGCAAATGAGTTCCTGCTGAGCTTTTTCTACCACAAAAGCCCTGTGCAAAACGATGGTGATGTCAGGGGGTGTGACCTAATATGCATATAAGTTCCTGTTGGGCTTTTTATACAAAAAAGCCCTGGTTATTACTATTTACTGCCATTAATGTCATCATCCCTTACTGCTGCTATGTTGCTGAACTGTCACTGCTTAAGACTGCAGCCGTAAGAGCAGAAAATAAATGTAACTCTCAACCAATCCTGGGTCAGAGGCTCCAAAGCACCCGCATCACTTAGATGGTTAAGAGCAGGGGTGGAATTCTAGCAGGAGCTCCTTTGCATATTAATTCACACACCCCTGATGTAGCCAATCCTCCTAGAGCTCACAAGGCTCTTTTTTGTAAGATCTCGTAGGACTGGCTACATCAGGGGGTGTGGCCTAATATGCAAAGGAGCTCCTGCTAGTCCACCCCTGGTTAAGAGGCCGTTTTTGCAAGAAGGCAACGGGGGCTCTGCTTTCATCCCAGGCTCTCACTTTTAGATTCCTTTGCGTCCTCGATTGTCATGAGGTTCGCGTCCTCTTCTCTTTGGTAGGCCGTCAGGCAGGCGGGGTTGAAGGTCCAGGACTGGCCCGCGAAGGAGACCCGCAAGTCCCCATCTCCAAAGACTTTGATCACCTTGCCAATGTGCCCGAGGGTCTGCAACGGAAAGAGAAAGGTGGTTTCAAAAAGCAGGGAACAACGCCAGTCTCCAGCGGCAGATGCATTTCCAGTTCAGTTAAAGGGTAAGATTCCAGGCTGGCAAGCTAGAGTGCAAAAGAAGAGCCAAAGGCTTTAAAAAAAGAAGGTGAACAGTGTCTTTCTTAGAAGGCACATGAAGTATTTTGTGGAAGTTTGCTGGCTACATTTAAACTTCCTTTTGCAAATTCAAGGGAAGGCAAGTTCCATGCCTCCAACTGTAGATTATTCTAGAGAGAAAGGGTGTGAAAACGCAAGTGGAGTGTGTGTGTACTTGCATGAGAGAGAGAGAGATATTCTGGGGTGCGTCTGCATCAGAGCTGCAGATTAATTCTATGCATCTTAATAAATTCAGTTTGCATCAATGCAGACAAGGCGGTGGTTGTGAAGAAACAGGTCCTCCCTCCCAGAAAGCCCCACTGACTGTTCTTTCAAAACTCTTTCAAGTCCCATGCATCAGGCACAGTCCTGTTGCCATTCATACAACAACCCTGAGAGGCACGGCAGCACTATTGCCAGCATGCTGGAGATTTGGGAGAAGGGGATGCGATAGAATCGCCCAGGGCTTTTTCTGTAGCAGGAACTCCTTTGCATATTAGGCCATGCTCCCCTGATGTAGCCAATCCTCCTGGAGCTTATGGTAGGCCCTGTACTAAGAGTCCTGTAAGCTCTTGGAGGATTGGCTACATCAGGAGAGTGCGGCCTAATATGCAAAGGAGTTCCTGCTACAAAAAAAGCCCTGGAGTCACCTAAGGAGACCCAGAAATAATGATCATGGCAGAGGGATGTTCACTCACATAACAAATATATGTTATGTTCTCTGCAGAAGAGGCATGCTCCATGTCAAAAGGTGCTGTTTGAGTGTTCCAACTGATCAACTGACTACCAGTGGAAGCCCAGCCCCCCCATGCCAAGAGAAGATATTGAATTTATATTCCGCCCTATACTCTGAATCTCAGAGTGGTCACAATCTCCTTTACCTTCCCCACCCCCCACAACAAACACCCTGTGAGGTGGGTGGGGCTGAGAGAGCTCTGACAGAAGCTTCCCTTTCAGGGACAACTCCTATGAGAGCTATGGCTGACCCAAGGCCATTCTGGCAGCTACAAGTGGAGGAGTGGGGAATCAAACCCGGTTCTCCCAGATAAGAGTCTGTGCACTTAACCATTATACCAAACTGGTGTGTAGAGTTATTTACAGGTCAAGAATTATCATGCATTTCCCTGATCTACTAGTTTTCTACAGGCAGGGAGTACTTTACAGGCTGCTCTGTTTAAAAACAAACTCAACATTCCCTGCTCCTCTGCAATCTGAAGATCTGGGATTATTCTTAGAGGCCCTGTCCGAAAGTAACCGCAGGAAAATTAGAAATTATGCATCTCCCCCCCTTCCCAGCTCAAAGAACAATCAGATGTTTTAACTGTTTTAAATTGTTGTAACCCACCCTGAGCCTTATGGAAGGGAGAGAAATTCAAAATGAATGAATGAATGTCTATCATGTCACCCCGCAGTCGATGTTTCTCCAAGCTAAAAAGCCCCAAGTGTTTTAACCTTTCTTCATATGGAAAGGTTAAAACACTTGGGGCTCTTTAGTGTGGAGAAATGTCGACTGCGGGGTGACATGATAGAGGTTTACAAGATTATGCATGGGACGGAAAAAGCAGAGAAAGAAATACTTTTCTTCCTTTCTCACAATACAAGAACTCACGGGCATTCAATGAAATTGCTGAGCAGTAGGGTTAGAACGGATAAAATAAGTACTTCTTCACCCAAAGGGTGATTAACATGTGAAATTCACTGCCACAGGAAGAACTGTCTGGGGCAGTGATGCTCTGTATTCTTGGTGCTCGGGGGGGGGGGGGGCAAAGTGGAAGGGCTTCTAGCCCCATTTGTGAACCTCCTTTCTTTTTTGGTCACTGTGTGACACAGAGTGTTGGACTGGATGGGCCATTGGCCTGATCCAACACGGCTTCTCTTCTGTTCTTATGGACACAGAATGTTGGATTGGATGGGCCATTGGCCTGATCCAACATGGCTTCTCTTCTGTTCTTTTGTGACACAGAGTGTTGGACAGGATGGGCCACTGGCCTGATCCAACATGGCTCCTCTTATGTTCTTACGTGACACAGAGTGTTGGACTGGATGGGCCATTGGCCTGATTCAACATGGCTTCTCTTATGTTCTTAATGAATGAACGAACGAATGAGGGTTATCTATTTGGTAAGCTTACACATAAATGCAACTCACTCATCTCCCTCTCTCTCTCACACACACACACATCTACGCCATGTGCTTCAGTATCTACATGTTTATTTCAAACATATGCAAACATAATGCTTGCCTTTCTGCCCTCCTCTCCCTCCCCCTCCCCTCAATTCCTGGGAGAGGCTGCATGCAAGATTCGTCCCTGTTAAATACTTGTTATTCAGTTCTGCAGAAGACCTGCTGCCACTCTTTCCGACCAACTAATTCCAGTAGCATACCAAGATGTATGGGTGCATGTACGTTGCATACACAATTTATAAAGATGAGAGTATATTAATATATACACCACTAGGGGGCACTGAATAACAGCCTTTTCCCATTTCTATGAAATCAGGTTTAAAAACCCAGACTACCCTGATCTTATCAGAGCTTGGAAACTAAGCAAGGTCGGTACTGGGATGGGAGACTACCCAGGAAGACCACAAAGGCAAATCACCTCTGCTCATCTCCTACCTTGAAAGCCCCATGAGTCACAACAACCAGCTCTTGGTAACCTCAACTTCATGAGGTTACCAAGAGCTGGTTTGCAACTCAATGGAACACTTTACGTTATGCTTGGGGGAGATCAGAATCTAGCCCCTACTGTCTCCTGTTTGTTTTTTTAAAACATATTCTCCACTTCTTCCAGGGACAGATGCTATTTTCTGTTCCCTCTTTCTTGTGAGCCACTGTTCTCTTTTGTCCCTGGTGAGTCGCTGTTCTCCTTTTTTGTCCCTGGTGAGCCACTGTTCTCTTTTGTCCCTGGTGAGCCACTGTTCTCCTCTTTTGTCCCTGGTGAGCCACTGTTCTCCTTTTTTGTCCCTGGTGAGCCACTGTTCTCCTTTGTCCCTGGTGAGCCACTGTTCTCCTCTTTTGTCCCTGGTGAGCCACTGTTCTCCTTTTTTGTCCCTGGTGAGCCACTGTTCTCCTTTGTCCCTGGTGAGCCACTGTTCTCCTCTTTTGTCCCTGGTGAGCCACTGTTCTCCTCTTTTGTCCCTGGTGAGCCACTGTTCTCTTTTGTCCCTGGTGAGCCACTGTTCTCCTCTTTTGTCCCTGGTGAGCCACTGTTCTCCTCTTTTGTCCCTGGTGAGCCACTGTTCTCCTCTTTTGTCCCTGGTGAGCCACTGTTCTCCTCTTTTGTCCCTGGTGAGCCACTGTTCTCCTCTTTTGTCCCTGGTGAGCCACTGTTCCCTTCTTCTGTCCTTGGTCTGGCCTTTTGGGGAGGATAAGTCGCTAATATCTAGCTTCTTTCTCTGTATTTCTAGGAGTTAAATATCAGCTTGGGGAAATGGAAGCATCTAATCTTTAGGATCAAAACCCTCAAGCAGAGGCACAGAGACCAAAGAGCCCCATGACCGTTTTTCAGAGATATATTGCCTCTGAATGAGGAATCTATTTAACCATCAGGACTAACAGCCATTGAAGGACCTGTCCTCTGTGATCAAAACAGCAGACGGAATAGAGCCTTAGGGAAAAAAATGTGACTTTGGGGAGCTTGGGAACTGAACCTTGGTGGGGAAAGGAAGGGTGTGGAGGCGATACAAACGTAGACCTGTTGTAAACCATGGAAGCAGGGGATTCCTTTGAACTCTGGTGCCAAGGACTCTCCCGCAATAACTCTGGCTGCCCCTTCCCAAGCAATAAGAACATAAGAGACGCCATGTTGGATCAGGCCAATAGCCCATCCAGTTCAACACTCTGTGTCACACAGTGGCCAGAACCCAGGTGCCATCAGGTCCATCAGTGGGGCCAGGAAACTAGAAGCCCTCCTACTGTTGCCCTTCCCAAGCACCAAGAATACAGACCATCACTTGTCCCAGACAGAGAGTTCCAAAAATATGCTGTGGCTAATAGCCACTGATGGGCCTCTGTTCCATATGTTTATCTAATCCCCTCTTGAAGCTGGCTATGCTTGCAGCCGCCGCCACCTCCTGTGACAGTGAATTCCATGTGTTAATCACCCTTGGGGTGAAGAAGTACTTCCTTTTATCTGTTCTAACTCGACTGCTCAGCAATTTCATTGAGTGCCCACGAGTTCTTGTATTGAGGAATGATTCAGGCAAAGGGGCCCTTTAACCCCTTGTTTCCCCTTCCATGCCTACCTCCATGCCCCTGGCTCAGTTCACCCATTATTGCCCCTCTCCAGCAGTCTGCAGGTAAATGGCAATGAGCTGGTGGGGATTGTGAGAGTTCTGCCAAGGCCTCCCTTGCTGATCTTCCTCAAGAGCCCTTTGCCCGTTTCTCAGCTTAGGTGGGAACAAAGCAGCGTGTGGAGCCAACGCTGGCCATCCTTCCCTCCATTCAAAGGGTTAAATTTAGAAATGCAACCGAGGAAACAAAACATAGGGTTAAATTTAAAAATGCAACAGGGGAAACCAAAAAGAGTGTTATATTTAAAAATGCAACAGGGGAAACCAAATAAAATGTCAAATTTTAAAAATGCAACAGGGGAAACCGAAAAGAGTGTTATATTTAAAAATGCAACAGGGGAAACCCCACCCAAAAAGTGTTAAATTTAAAAATGCAGCAGGGGAAACAAAAAAAGGTGTTAAATTAAAAAATTGAACATATGAAGCTGCCTTATACTGAATCAGACCCTCGGTCCATCAAAGTCAGTATTGTCTACTCAGACTGGCAGCGGCTCTCCAGGGTCTCAAGCTGAGGTTTTCCACACCTACTTGCCTGGACCCCTTTTTGGAGATGCCAGGGATTGAACCTGGGACCTTCTGCTTCCCAAGCAGATGCTCTACCACTGAGCCACCGTCCCTCCCCTGAACGCATTGTTTTGTTTTGTTTTTCAGGAGTGGAATTTTTTTTTTCAATTCCACTATTCTGGGATTGTGACCCTGAATGTGGTTCTCTTACACAACTGGGAGACCACACATCAGGGAGACCTTGCGTGGAATTGGGGCAAAGTGCAAGAATCCCACTGGCCGGGGGAGGGGGGGGGAAGACACCATCGGGTTTGCCCGCCCCAGTTTTTTTTTTTTTTTGCAAGAGCCCGGAATGCAAAGCAAAGATTTGCTGTTTGGAGAAAGAAATAGAAAGCCCGTAGAACAGACAGAGTGGCAATCGCTGGCCAGTTTTTGCCTCGCTTCAGTGCGGGGGGGGGGAGGAGAGGAGAGGAAATTGTAGCAGGGGAAACAACAACAAAAAAGGAAAGCAAAAGGGAAGAGAACAGATTATCTTTTTTTGTTTGTTTGTTTACTGGGCTGTCTCAGAACCATGAAAAGACACTCACAGCAGCCATTTCATCCGTCCATTCTCCGTGACCTGCTTGCAACTGCTTGACGGTTTCCATATCATCGATCACCCGGACAAAGTCATCAACCCAAAAGGTGTTGAGCTACAAGGAAAAAACAAGAAAAATCGGTTGGTTGGGAGGTAAAGAGTGTGCTGGAGAAAGTACAAGCGTAGGACAGGAAGGAGGAGGAGGAGATTGGATTTATACCCTGCCCTTCACTACTCGAAGGAGTCTCAGCAGCTGCATGTGGAGGAGTGGGGAATCAAACCCAGTTTTCCCAGATAAGAGTCCGTGCACTTAACCGCTACACCAAACTGGAGGTTTCTATAGGTGCATACAAAACAGGACAGTTTTTAGGGTCAGTGTCCAAAAACTGGGCAAATGTCAACATGGGACTCAAACCTTTTCTGGAAACTAAAAGAGGTGCCCTGGTTAACTGGGTATCAGATCCGTTTTGAGGCCAGGCAGATAAGCCATCAAGGCGCAGCTGGATCTCATCAGATCTCAAAAGCTTCAGTTGGCCCTGGTTAGTATTTGGACAGTAGACCGCCATGGAAGTCCAGGCTCATGAGGCAGAGGCAGGCAAGGGCAAACCACCTGTTTTGTTCCTTGCCTGGAAAACCTGATGGGGTCTCAATAAGTTATAATAATATAATAATAATAATCTTTAATTTAATTTGCTGTATAGCATACAACACAAATAAAACTAGCTTACAATTCCCTGTATATCATTATAAATAGAATATATCTGCAGCAATTAAAAACAAAGCATCTGAGCATACAATGGGATTGCGTGGAATTGTTCCTTGCGTTGCTAAGCATTTGATTTTATGGATATAAATTGCGCTTCATGCTTATCTACAGAGGATACAACCACGGAATTAGAAAGCTGAGCCATAACGAAGTGCTCCCACAAGCGTTGTTGCCAGGTGGTTAAGTGTGCGGACTCTTATCTGGGAGAACCGGGTTTGATTCCCCACTCCTCCACTTGCACCTGCTAGCATGGCCTTGGGTCAGCCATAGCTCTGGCAGAGGTTGTCCTTGAAAGGGCAGCTGCTGGAAGAGCCCTCTCCAGCCCCCCGCCACCTCACAGGGTGTCTGTTGTGGGAGAGGGAGATAAAGGAGATTGTGAGCCACTCTGAGTCTTCGGAGTGGAGGGCGGGATCTAAATCCAATATCTTCTTCTTCTTCACTCAACAATTGTTGGTTCAGTTTGTGATGCCTGTTTTGCTGCAACAGTAGTACGTGCTATCGATAACGAAGTATGAATCCCCACATTGTGGCTGAAATGATTCCCTGGGCCTGACCGTTTGCTTAATAAAAGCATTTTAAATTCTAATAGTAACTGAATATCAGTGATTTGCTTTACTTTTGTTAATATTTGCTTCCAGAATGTTTGGCTGGGTGTACAGGCACACCAAAAATGAAAATAATCTCCCTTGAGGCCACAGGAGCTGAAACTTGACAGCACTAAATGAAGATTTAATTACGTATATGACTACATGGACAAATATTTCTTTAGCGGCACAAGAGCTCTATTGAACGTATATTCTCCCTTGTATTCCTGATATTGGGCAAACAAACTCTGATAAACATATTGAGGTTTTCACCAGTGTCTCTCTGAATTTTCGCACATTCAACCCAAATTTGTTTTGTCAAATTGTCAGAACGCACATACGGATGTAGGCAGCCACCGAATTTTGGACATTGCTTCTAATCGTATATACACCCACCCACACCAATCTGGCTTCCCAAAAAGGCCCTTAGGAGTCTGCCCTTATACTAAAGGCCAAACCTGGACTAAACGTAGGCCTCCTGATGTCCTATCTCCTTTCCCGGTTTTCCTCCACTTCCCAGGGGACATTTCAAGTCTCAACACTATCAGCAGGCTATACTGGCAGAACTTACCTTCGTCAGAGCTCCTGGATGGAACGTCCAGCGGATATCACTGTTGAACTGCACCCTTACGTCTCCCCGGTCTGTGATTCTGTGTACGGTTCCTGTTTGGCCGATGAACTTTTAAGGGA
Source organism: Heteronotia binoei (assembly GCF_032191835.1). NCBI lineage: Eukaryota > Metazoa > Chordata > Lepidosauria > Squamata > Gekkonidae > Heteronotia > Heteronotia binoei. The sequence goes on along the minus strand of NC_083240.1, from coordinate 11,342,478 downwards.
AAGAAGAGGTAAGGAGAATTGGGGTGGGGGGGAGAAGAAGGTGAGAGAGAGAAAAAATGCTGAATACCATCACATGAAAGCAGAAGTTAAAAGACACTGAATTGTGTTAAGGGTGCTAGATGTATCAGGACAAGAAGTGGTTAAATACCTGTTAAGAGCTGCAATGTTCGTCTTGGCTAGTTTTTGGAAGACAAAGTATCTTCCAAGTAAACTGGATTGGTCAAGGAAAATTTGGGAGACAGCAAAGTTAGTTAGGCTTATGGCTTTGGTGAATAAGAAAGAAACTAAAGGTCGAGAGGCATATTCTATTTCCACTATTATGCTGAAAGGACTATTTGCAAGTAAAAAGGGGTTTAGTGTGTTAAGTAAAAAAGTATTGGTCTGAATTATAGTGGGTAATCAAAGTAGCTCCTTATTCTGTATATGCGTGATATATACCTTGTTATTCTGAATATGTGAGATATATGTGGAATGTATCAGCATAAGATATATCTTATTCTGTATATGCAAGATATACCATCATAAGATACATCTTATTTTGTATATGTGAGATATATCATATGCGAGATATTAGTCATAAGATATATTATATTCTGTATACGCGAGATATATCATGTGTGATATGTCATGATATATCGTATTCTGTATATGCAAGATATATCATATGCGAGATATTTGTCATAAGATATATTCTGCATATGCGAGATATATCATATGCGAGATATTTGTCATAAGATATATTCTGTATATGCAAGATATATCATATGCACGATATACCATCATAAGATACATCTTATTCTGTATATGAGAAATATCATATGCAAGATATTAGTCATAAGATATATTATATTCTGTATACGCGAGATATATCATGTGTGATATCTGTCATGATATATCATATTCTGCATATGTGAGATGTCTCGTGTGAGAGATATTTATATTCTGTATATGTGAGATATTTGTCATAAAATATATTCTGTATACACGAGATGTATCACGTGTGAGATATTTGTCATAAGATATGTTATATTCTGTATATGCGAGATATATATGCAAAATACACCATCATAAGATATATTCTGCATAAGCAAGATACATCATATGCAAGATATACCATCACAAGATAAATCTTATCCTGTATATGTGAAATATATCATATGCGGGAGATATCATCTGTATATGTGTGGTATATCATTTAATGTTCCGTCTCACTAGCAGGCCAAGAACATCTTTCTTTAGAGCCTACCTGACCCTGAAAAGCTTCTTAGGGCTGCCAGCCCCAGGTCAGGGAATACCTCGAGATTTTTTTGGGGGGGGGGGGGGGGCTGGAGCCTGAGGAGGGTGGGGTTTGAGGAGGGGAGACATTTTCTCCAAGTGAACTGTTAACCATTGCCTGGATATCAGTTGTAATCACCAGCAGCGTTCCCTCTAAGCTGTGCGAGTGAGCTCATTAACACAGGACGCCTCGCAGCAGCAGTCTGGAGTCACACAGGGTCTTGCATTGCCCACTGCCCACTTCAGGGCCGGTCCTAGACTGTCTGGCACCCTAGTCAAGGCTAACTTCTGGCACCCCCCCCCCTGCACTGATAATGTCATCGACTCACAAAGAGGGCGTTCAATTCAGCACACCCGGAAGGCTGGCACCCTAGGCAATCTCCTAGTTTGCCCGGTGGCAGAGCTGGCCCTGCAGCAGTTCTATTCAGCTCAGGATGTGAACTGCTCTGCTCAGGAAGGAGGGGAAAAAATTAGAAAGAATATTGATTACCTGGAAGTTAGAAACCCTATTTATTACTGAAGGACTGTGTACAACACAGCTGTACCAACTCCGGGTTTTGGGGCTTCTCTCCCTGAGAAGGCTGACCTGTTTTCCAGTGCCCTGTCCATTCCCCTCTGGGCGCAATCCCCACAGCCACGCCTAGGGGGCAGTGGCCAGCACTATCTGCCCTTTCTCCACATTCCTGTTTCCAAAACCAAGGTGAAGGATTTGGTCCACACCTCAGCCATTTTTGGGTTCCAGCCCCCGTGTCCTTCTTGCATCTCTCGCAAAATGTCGATGTCCAGGAGGCATTTCACCTTGTCCCCGTGCTGGAAGGGGTGCCTCTCCGTACTCTCCTTCTTCTGTAGCTCGGCTGGTTTACCTGGGAAGACATACAGATGGAACACCTGAAGCTGCCTTAAGACTGAATCAGACCCTTGGTCCATCGAAGTCAGCACAGTCCACTCACTAGCAGTGGCTCTCCAGGATCTCAGACTGAGGTCTTTCCCATCACCTCCTGCCAGGCCCTTTTAAACACAGATACCAGGGATTTTATTTATTCATTTCATTCGATTTCTAGCCCGCCCTTCCCATAGAAAAGGCTCAAGGCGAGTTACATCATGAAAAGACAATCGACAGTTAAAACCGATTAAAATGTATAAGATCTAAAATTACAGAGCAAACAGCGGAGATTAAAATGGCAAATTCTGCCTCACAAACATGGCCTATTGTCCAAGTCCACTTTAAGAGAGCCAGTTTGGTGTAGTGGTTAAATGCATGGGCTCTTACCTGGGAGAACTGGGTTTGATTCCCCACTCCTCCACTTGCACTTGCTGGAATGGCCTTGAGTTAGCCATAGCTCTTGCAGAGATGTCTTCGAAAAGGCAGTTGCTGTAAGAGCTCTCTCAGCCCCACCCACCTCGCTGGGTGACTGTTGTGGGGGTGGGGGGAAGGTAAAGGAGACTGTGACTGATCTGAGACTCTGAGATTCAGAGTATAGGGTGGGATATAAATTAGGGGAGGGATGGTGGCTCAGTGGTAGAGCAACTGCTTGGTAAGCAGAAGGTCCCAGGTTCAACCCCCGACGTCTCCAACTAAAAAGGGTCCAGGGCAAGCAAGCGGGAAAAACCTCAGCTTGAGACCCTGGAGAGCCGCTGCCAGTCTGAGTAGACAATACTGACTTTGATGGACCGAAGGTCTTTTTCAGTATAAGGCAGCTTCATATGTTCATACATCCAGCAGGCCCTTCAGCACTAAGGGGGGGAGGCCAATAACAAGTGATGTTTGCTGCCTCAGTTGAAAGCCTGGCGAAGGAGCTCTGCTTTACAAGCCCTGCAGAATTGAAGTAGATACCGCAGGGCCCAGATCTCATTCCACCAGGCAGGTGGATCGAACCTGGGACCTTCTGCTTGCGATGCAGATGCTCTGCTGCTGAGCCATATCCGCTCCCAGAGACAGAGAACATCAGGCTGAAAAACCGCCTGAAATGGATGGGCAACTTTTGTAACAACTTCTCTGCCCCTTGCACTCGGATCTGTCTTTCTTTTCACAAGCAGGCCAGTGGTAGGAGGCACGTGTGAACACGCACAAAGCTGCCTTGTACTGAATCAGTCCCTCGGTCCATCAAGTCAATATTGGCTCCTCTGCCTGGCAACGGTGCTTCAGGGTCTCAGGCAGAGGTCTTTCCCATGACCTGTTGCCTGCTCCTTTCAACTGGAGTTGCTGGGGATTGAACCTGGGACCTTCTGCCAGACCAAGCAGATGCTCTACCACGGAGACACAGGGAGAGGCGCTCCTGTCCCAGATCGGGGGTGCAAACTGGACAACACCAAATGGCATTTGTGGAAATAATGCAAGCCGCAGATTCAAACTCTCCCCTACTAACTGTCCTGAGCCGGAAAACTCCCTCCGTTTCATTTCTGCCTGTCCCACAGTTCCTAAATCCACCGTTTCCCATGTGTCTGGTAGCCGTGTGAGTCTGTGTTAGGACAGCAAGATTTAAAGCCAGGAGTGCCAACAAGATTTCCATCGGATATCTGATAGCGACTCTTTTTTTCAGACAGAATATTAAACATCGAATGCAGGGGTGGGGAACGTCAGGCCCGTGGGCTGTTTACGGCCCTCGAGATCACTTGGTCTGGCCCTCGGGGACTGCTGGCTGAGCCTCTCTCTCTCTCTCGTGGGCAATGTGAAGGACTGCTGCTGGGGTATGTGGATGCTTTTAAAGGTCTGCTGGGAGCAGTTGGCAGGGGTGGGGGGTGGGAGCCAGCTACCAACAGTTCAGTTTGCACGTGATTATTCCAGATGGTGTGGCCTAATATGCTAATGAATGTGTGACCTAATATGCCAATATTAGGGGATGTGGTCTAATATGCCTGGACCTTAGCATTTGCTTAGGGCAGCAGGCCAGGGTGTGTGTGTGTGCTGAATTAGGCTTTCCCCACGTGACTTCAAATAGAAAAACAATTATTTGCATTCATTTTGCCGGCCTGAATCGTTTTCCCTCGGTGGAGCACTATATTTTAAGCTGATGATTTTCTATGGCCCGCAAATGATGTTATAAATATCCAAATGGCCCTTGGCAGAAAAAAAGTTCCCCAGCCTGCTCTAATGGATAAGCTACACACAACACCAGGAATCAGTTCTCAGATCTGCGGATGTGAAACTGTAATGCAGAATAAACAGGTGCGTGCAGGGGTGTCCCTGGGAGTGGGAAGAGTTATTTCCCCATTGGACGTGACCCCCTGGACTGTTTTTGGCTGTGGTAGGAAAAAAGATGACAGGCAAAGCAACTGTATATAATTTTCCAACTGGGAAAAAGCAGAGAGGTTTTGGAGGTGATTTTTGATCAGATGGGGGATAGGGACGCCTTCCTGGTCCAGCACTATGGCCTCGATCCATACCCCCTCCTCCTTCCCTAGCAGTTAAATTCTATGTCTGAGGAAATGATCACTGACACTTAAAATCATGCATACTTTGGTTATTAAAGACAAGCAGTCAACCCTATTTACACACAAGATATATTCCAGGGGTGGCCAAATTTGTTTAATGCAAGAGGCACATAGAATAAATGTCAGATGTTTGAGAGCCGCAAGGAAGGAAGGAAGGCAAATAGACAGGGGAGAGAGAGAGAGATGGAAATAAAGCAACTTTAACTTTAAATACATTCTCCAAGCTGCTAGCTGGCTTGGAGAAGTGATTAAAGAGAGAAACGCCTTTTCCAAGTCGGCCAACAGGGCAACGGAGGCTTTGAGAGCCACACAATGTGTGAAAGAGTCACACATGGTTCCTGAGCTGCAGCTTGGCCACCCCGATATATTCCATGAACCCCAAGGATCAAATGGTCCCACCTAATTTAGGGAGATGCTCCTTATAGTAAAAACCTCCAGACGCTTCCACAATGCACTTCAGGTCCACCTTTCCTTTGTGCCCGACACGGTACACATTCGTGGTGCCGTCAGTCCACGTGACGCTGGCCACGCTTCGCCCGGTCTCCACATCCCAGCCCCGGATGTCAATGACTCGTCCGGTTTTGCCTTCGCCCCCTGTACACAAAGCAAAGACAAAAAAAGGGCAGAAAAAGAAAACTAAAAATATGCATTCATGAACAGGAAAGGTAGGCCCCAGGTGACCCCATGATCTTGGGATTTGAACCTGCGCCTGTGCAAAACCCATGCAAGAGGGCTTTTGTGCACAGGCAACAGAAAATCTGTGCTGTAAATAAATGGTTCAGAAAAATGCTTTAGCAGAGGATTGTGTTCTATACTGCGGTGTATGGAGAGAGGGCCAGTTTGGTGTAATGGTTAAATGTGCGGACTCTCATCTGGGAGAACCGGGTTTGATTCCCCACTCCTCCACTTGCAGTTGCTGGAATGGCCTTGGGTCAGCCTTAGCTCTGGCAGAGGTTGTCCTTGAAAGGGCAGCTGCTGTGAGAGCCCTCTCAGCCCCACCCACCTCACAAGGTGTCTGTTGTGGGGGAGGAAGGTAAAGGAGATTGTGAGCCGCTCTGAGTCTCTGAAATTTGGAGTGCAGAGCGGGATATAAATCCAATAGCATCATCATCATATATTTTTCTCTCTGTCTGGGGCAGTGATGCTCTGTATTCTTGGTGCTTGTGGGGCACAGTGAGAGGGCTTCTAGCTCCACTGGTGGACCTCCTGATGGCACTTGGTTTTTTTGGCCACTGTGTGACACAGAGTGTTGGACTGGATGGGCCATTGGTCTGATCCAACATGGCTTCTCTTATATTACTGATGTAACAAACACGAATTTGAGCAGACTTTGGAGGATGGTGGAATACAGGAGGGCCTGGCGTGACTTGGTCCACGGGGTCGCAAAGAGTCGGACTTGACTGTGCAACTGAACAACAAACTCTTGATGCTTTCCTTTTTCTTTAATAGTTGCCACTCCTTCCATTTCCCCTTTATTGCAGCTGGCTTTCCCCATAACGTTATTAGTGGATTCAATCTGTTACCTGCTTTGGAAGCTCTTTGATCAGAAAGGGGGGGATATAACAGCTGCTTCAAAAGAAGCAAATAAAGCATGTGGGGAAAAAATGGTGGAAAACACAGATTTTTTTCCTTCCCCTGCTGACCTAGGAGGCAGCCCCAAAGCCCTGGAGGCTCTTTCGCTCTGGCAAGCTGCCGCCCTCTCACAAATGATTACGGCTGCGAGAAAGATGATAGAGACAATTTGCAGGGAGAGAAAGCTAAAGTGAAGAGCATTCTTGGTAGCAGATGTCTGCATGGGGGCATGGGGGCTTGGTAGCAGATGTCTGCATGGGGGCAGGAGGTGACAGGGTACTTGCCTTCTGGTTAAAATCTACTGCGGAAGGGCACAGATGAATCCTTTGCTATTTGGTAGTAGACAGTGCCACCAAGTCACAGCCAATGTAGGGTTTTCAAGGCAAGAGATGTTCAGAGATGGTTTGTCACTGCCTTCCTCTGCCTTGCTGGTCACCCATCCAAGCATTAGCCAGGGCTTATTTTCTCTGCTTCTTCCCAGATCTGATGAGATAGGACTAGCCTGGGCCATCTAGAACAGAGCTCTGCTAACTAAAAAAAGGTAAAGGTAGTCCCCTGCGCAAGCACAGAGTTGTTACTGACCCATGGATTTCTTGACAGACTTTTTACGGGGTGGTTTGCCATTGCCTTCCCCAGTCATCTACGCTTTATCCCCAGCAAGCTGGGTACTCAATTTTACCGACCTCAGAAAGATGGAAGGCTGAGACAACCTTGAGCCAGCTACCTGAACCCAGCTTCCGTCGGGATCAAAATCAGGTCGTGAGCAGAGTTTGGGCTGCAGTACGGCAGCTTACCACTTTGCACCATGGGGCTAATTACAGGAGTTTTTAAAAACCCACACACATTTGAGCTCGCTTGGAAAAGGAAAATGTTCCAAACTTATTTGACCATTTCAGTTTCAGTTTATTTCAATTTATATCCCGCCCTTCCCACCGAAGTGGCTCAGGGCGGCTTATAACACATAAGAACTAACATAGGTTTTGGATTTAAAATACAACAAATTATACTGTTAAAACAGTAAAATGGTAAAACATATAAAACAAGCGATCTATCAGAATACTACACTGCAATCTTCTATAGAGTTTCCATGCAGGAAAAGAGCATTTACACAGTTGATCTCCTACGCAGGCTTTTAAATTGCACGTCCATCCTGGGAGAAGGGGAGCCACAGGGTAACTTAAACTGCAGAAAGCAAACACAAGGATTGGGATCACTGCTTCCAAGCCAAGGGTTTCCAGCCTTGCTAGGGAGATGCAAGAGGCAGGTATGCATGCAGCCGCCACAGGATGCCAACTTCTGTCGAATCAGAGTATCACCCTGACAGAGCCGTCGTCTCTACCGAATGGCTAATACTAAGTTATGCCATCAGGTTGTCTAAAGTTTTCCCCGCTGCTTTCCCCTTACAATCTCCCTGGCTGCTTCACCTGCACCTAAAGGTCCCCCATACACGCATCACATGAAGAGACACAGGTGTGAAAGCGTGGAGGGGTGGGAGTTGGGAGACGAAGGCTGTGGGCAGGGAGAGAATGAAGCTCTCTCGCGCTGGGGCACGCTGTCTTGCAGATGAGACCAGAGCCGGCGCTTTGCCATCCAAAATGAAGACAGCAAGGAAGTCATAAGGGCAAGCATTTTAGCAACATCCTTTAAAAAAGTGCTGAAGTTCTCTAGTCTCCTTTTACAGTAGACCCCTTCCCCTCTTAAGGGGGGGGGGGGGATTCTCCTTACCATCCTGGTTCCCCCATTCCCAGTCGGGGCCCCGGACCACTTTAGCGCCTTGAAAAGTCCCCTTCAAGGTGATGCGAGGCAAATTCTGCCGTGGAGTCACAGTGACCCTGCAAGGAAACAGAAGAGCCAAAGGAAAATTAAAAAGACAGTCTATTAATTCAACTGCTCATACTAACTCTCTGGCCGCAGAGTCCGGTGCAAGCTCTGTGCTGCGGCTCATCAGAACACACACGTACACAATTCTCCTTTCAGTTCGAAGACGCCACGTTTCTGGCAACAAAAGCCCCCTTTAATTCGAAAGCCTTCTCTTGTTTTGTAGCCCTGAGCAGATATGGGCACCAGGACCCTTGGGGCAAACAGCCCACGTACCTAGAAATTTTGGCTCCGGCTCCAATGACCATCGAATCGGGAATGCTAGCAGTGAAAACGGGGAAGGCAAGAGCAACGGGAGACTTGCAATGACAAGGTACAAAAAAGGAAATGGAAAAGGGCATGTGGTGGAACCCACCTGCTCTGGCCTGCAGGCCCCGTTTCCGCCCTGCCCTCCTGGGTTTTCCTCACACCTGGAGAGGCTTTTCTGCCACTCTTGGGTAGCCTGCTGTCATCACCTGACCTGTTGTATGGAATTACCCACCGGGAGGGTCAGAACTCCCAGCTTCCCTTCCAAGTTCAGAGGCCTTGCCTCTGGGTTTCTCCCGCTGCCCAGCACCTCGTCGCCGTGGGGACAGTTGACTGCCTTGTGTGCCCTTGGGGAACTGGCCAAACCATGCCCTCTTTGTACCTACAAGGCAGATTTCTAAAAAAAACACCTGTGGACCAATGCCGTTGCTTCTGTAGTCCCAATCCGATAGATATTGTTCATTGTACTCTATTCTGTCCATTCGAAATAAATTGCTGAATCAATTTCTCACAAAGTTTAGTTCAGAAAAGGAACGTATACCATTTTTACTGGCCGATGCCATTCTGGATGTCACCCTTAAGGCGGCTACTTTCATCTTTCTAGCAGTAAAAATAAGGAAGAAGATGACTGCAGCCATCCATACAAGAATTTGGACCACGTTATAGTCGTACTTTTGCCATTCCGTTTTATCACATATGTTTTAAATCTCATTCATAGTTCTGTATTTTGTTCTGTATTTTTATGCTTTTTTTTTAAATGGTTATAAGCAAACTGTATACTTTGGGGGTTTTGATGGGTTGTTATGGCCTATGGCTGCAACAATAAAATACTTTGACTAGACTGGCCAGCTGCCTGTCTTTCCCTTGGCACCCTTTTAAAACAGCATGTCCAAGATGGTGGAGGTCTATGTGGCACAGAGAACCACCCCCAGCACCAAAAGTTATGAAGTTTTTATTAAAAAGAAAGTGCTCACAGACATTCTTTTAGCCCAGCATCAGACTGAGCAAGGGGTACAAAAGAAACGGACGAAATGCAAATCCTCTGTCCCTCATGGCGAAAAATTCTAGTTACATGATAGTGCATGACATCTCTGAGGTCTGATTGTAGCAACACCCAGTGCCCATAATGCTTGAACCAGTCGTTTCTGAAGTTCCCTCCTTTTCTGCTGGGCTCCGAAATAAAAATTAGATTTTGTTTGTGAGAACCCCCTAGACTTCTAACCCAGAGAACCCAAGAGGTTTTTGCCCACAACATTTAAAGGTGTTTTCCATATTCCCTTTGTGACATTTGCTTGTCTGTCTCTGGGCCACAGGCGTCAGTCGCTTTGATTGGATGGAAAGGAACCCATCAAACGCCACACATCTTATTTAGCCCCCCTCTAATACCCAGACTGATTTCCCACTCACCTTACAGCACTCTCACATTCCTCTTCTCAGCTACTTCCGATTTCACACTATCTGCCCCGAGGTTGGCGTTTTCACACGGCAAAGAGAAACTTGTTTTTAGAGGTTTCTGTTTGCTGTGCGAAAAACGCCAACGTTACTTGCGGCCTGTCATGAGCCCTGAGGAGGGGGAGTTGGAAGGGTTAACAGACCAGGAAGAACCAACAGCTGGTCCATCAATCTCCCCCTCCCATCTCAAGAATGAGCCATCTTCGACAGACACTGACAGAAAACAGATGCCCCCCACGCCAATGCTTCAGATCTCTTAGCCCTGATTACCAAAGGAACTACGGCCATCCAGGAAGCAGGCTGATTGATGGGCCCATATAACTCACGCCCGGGACTTGGCAACCTCGTGGAAGCAACATCGATTCCCTGGCTTGCATCCACGCTCCTTCCTGATTCCAGTTCCTGAGCGGTTTGCATTCCTTGGCACCCTGACCCTTTGGCTTTGGGCACTGACTTCTCCTTCTGGTTTGCGATTTTGCTGTGGTGACTCGGCTCCTGACTGGCTCCTTGAACTTTGACTTTGGACCGGCTTTAGACTCCCTCCTGCCTGCGCCCTGAGAAGTGACACAGCCCAAGGGCTGTTAGTGTGAAATCGGAAGGAAGCCCCACTGAAGAGGAACGTGAGAGCGGCATAAGGTGAGTGGGAAATCCGTGCCAGTGACAACTATAAGGAATGGCTGAAGAGTCTGGGACTTTTATGTTTTGAAATAAGAGGACAAAGGAGGAACGTGGAAAGAGGTTTATAAGATTACACATGGGCTGGATAGAGCTGGCAAAAATATTTTTTCCCCCTCCCTCTCCCAAACACTAGAACTTGAGGGCGTCCAATGAAGTTGATGGGCAGTACGTTCAGGATGGACAAAAGGAAACACCACTTTATACAGAGAGTGATTAAAATGTGGAATTTGCTGCCAGGACAGCTGCAGGAATAAACAGCTTTAAAAGGGGATTAGATGGATTCATGGAGGGTAAGCCTACTGATGGCTCCAAGCCATGGTACCTCCACATTCAGAGGCACTAAGCCTCTGAATCCCTGAACCGGGAGGCAAAATCAGGGGAAGATCGCAGCCTCTCTGTTCTGTTCTGGGAACTGGTTGACCACTGTGTTAGACAGGAAGCTGGGCTAGATGGACCACTGGTTTGATCCAGCAGTACTCTTCTGATGTTCTTATGAAGGCCTCGGTCTCTCTGCCCTGTGGTTGGCCCTCCAGAGGAACTGGTTGGCCACTGTGTGAGACAGGATGCTGGACTAGATGGACCACTGGTCTGATCCAGCAGGGCTGTTCTGATATTCTTATGAAGGCCTCGGTCTCTCTGCCCTGTTGTTGGCCCTCCAGAAGAACTGGTTGGCCACTGTGTGAGACAGGAGGCTGGACTAGATGGACCACTGGTCTGATCCAGCAGGGCTGTTCTGATGTTCTTATGAAGGCCTCTGTCTCTCTGCCCTGTTGTTGGCCCTCCAGAGGAACTGCTTGGCCACTGTGTAAGACAGGATGCTGGGCTAAATGGACCTTCACTGGTCTGATCCAGCAGTGCTCTTCTGATGTTCTTATGAAGGCCTCGGCCTCTATGCACTGTTGTTGGCCCTCCGGAGGAACTGGTTGGCTGCTCTGTGAGACAAAATGCTGGACTAGATGGACTACTGATCTGATCTAGCAGGGCTCTTCTTATGTTCTTATGGTCTTAGATAAACACCTTACACAGCTCTAGGACCTGGTGTCTTACCGGCCTAAAGCACATCAAAATAGACCTTTGTACATCAGGGGACTGCCTTTGCGTCATTCCGTGCCCGATAATGTGCTTCAGAGATAGGACAGATTTATTTGCACACACCAAGGCTAATTAGGGGCTTTTCTTTATCCAGATTGTAATGTGATCATGGAAAGGGGACAGTGCTACTATATTTATTTTAAGATGACGACATTGGATTTGTATCCTGCCCTCCACTCTGAATCTCAGAACGGCTCACAATCTCCTTTACCTTCCTCCCCCACAACAGACACCCTGTGAGGAGGTGGGTGAGGCTGAGAGGGCTCTCACAGAAGCTGCCCTTTCAAGGACAGCTCTGCGAGAGCTAAGGCTGACCCAAGGTCGTTCCAGCAGCTGCAAGTGGAGGAGTGGGGAATCAAACCCGGTTGCATATCACATCAAAAAAAGTGAGCTAAACTTGACTTCTTCTTCCAGGATGGAACATATTCAAGCTGAAATTCTGCAAGGCCTCATTCTGCGACAAAGAAAGCATTTGCCAGAAATTATGCAAATGGGCCTGATTTCTGCTAGTCACAGGGAAGGGGGTGAATCTCCTATCCCTAGGGTTAGCAACCTCCAGGTAGTCCCCGGAGAGCTCCTACTATTACAATTGATTTCTAGACAACCAAGATCAGCCCCCTTGGAAAAAAATGGCTGCTTTGGACAGAGGACACTATGGTGTTTATACCCAGCTGAGGCCACTCCCCTCTCCAAACCCCGCCTTCCCCAGGCTCCACCCCCAAAATCTCCAGGTATTTCCCAACCCAGATCTGACAGCCCTACCCCAGACTATCAAAAACGTTATTCCCTCTGCCAGTCACCTCTCTGGTTTTGGAGTTTTCCATCAGGCATCATCTGTTCCCTATCGAGCACATCTCTGTAATCATGAGGACAAGAAACCTGGCACGTTTTTTAAAAGGGCCCCATACAGCCTCCATCAGTGCGGGGAGGTGCCTTTTGAAAGGACCCACTGCCGATGGGCAGAGGGGAACCAAGGCTGAGAGCTACCATGAAACTCTGGGGCTGAGGCGAGATCTGAACCCGAGACTTCCTGATCTGAAGCTGCTCTTGTCGCCACTTCATTACGCCAGCTGTCACCTGCAGTTTACCGCTGAAGCCTGTCTCCCTATATTCTCAGAACAGTAAAAAAGAAAGAGCCCCAGAGTCCTTTGTTTTAAAAAAAACAACATGGCCATGATCAACGTTCCCTCTAAGGCGTGGAGTCTTAGGAGCAACAAATCTACTTAGTGAGCTATTGGCATTAACATTGTAAGCAAACCATTTGGCTACTGCATAAATTAGTTTGCTCCGGGGCCATCCTTCCTGAGCTAAGATAAAAATGTGTGAGCTGGAGCCTAAAAAACTGTGAGCTAGCTCATGATAACTCAGCTTAGAGGGAACCCTGGCCATGATCTAGCCCGGAGTTGGCCAAATTGTGGCTCTTTCATACATACTATTGGGCTCTCCAAGCTCTCCGCTGCCCCATTGGCTGGTAGGAGAAGGCATTTCTCTCTTTAAATCACTTCTCAAAGTCAAGCCAGCTGGTAGCTTGGAGAATGCATTTAAAGTTGCTTTCTTTCCTCCTCTCCCTCCCTCCTCCAGTTTAGCGTAGTCGTTAAGTGTGCGGACTCTTATCTGGGTTTGATTCCCCACTCCTCCACTTGCAGCTGCTGGAATGGCCTTGGGTCAGCCATATCTCTATCAGGAGTTGTCCATGAAAGGGCAGCTTCTGGGAGAGCTCTCTCAGCCCCACCCACTTCACAGGGTGTCTGTTGTAAGGGGAGAAGATATAGGGGATTGTAAACCGCTCTGAGTCTCTGATTCAGAGAGAAGGGCAGGGTATAAATCTGCAGTCGTCGTCTCCGTCTCCCTTCTCCATGTATTTTCCTTCCTTCCTTCCTTCCTTCCTTCCTTCCTTCCTTCCTTCCTTCCTTCCTTCCTTCCTTCCTTCCTTCCTTCCTTCCTTCCTTCCGTCCTTCCTTCCTCATTCATTTCTTGAGGCTCTCAAACATCTGATGTCTATTCTATGGGGCTCTTACATTAAGCAAGTTTGGCCACCCCGATCTAGCCAAAGTTGAACACTCTTCTATCCCAGTGACTGCAGCAAGTTAACCATTAAATGAAATTACCTGCACTGCAACGTTGTGGGAAGACGAGATCTGACAAAGAAAGCTGGTGACCTTTAATTAGAGATTTAAATTTAGTAGTAAAGTAACGCCTAAAAGAGTGCGGTCTTCTAGTCAGAAACGAATGTACATCTGCTGAGTGCCAAGCCGAATATTGTTCTGTACAATCGTCGTTTTACATAAAGATATTCCGATGGACTGTGCATGAGTGCCAAAAATTGAAAAGGGGTGGGGGGAGCAGCTGCCATAGGTCATGGAGAACTCCCAGCTTAAGGCCATCCACTGAAAAAAGTCGGGCGTAACAGTGCTCGGTTTCGGCTGCACTGCTCCCACCCCTCACTGAGGCCTCTGAACTTTCAGCGCAACTATCCCCGTCTTCTCTCTTAAAAATAGTCTTTTCCATGCCTCCTGACCTACCCGCATCCTCACCCCATCTCACACGCCACCAAACAATCTGCCGGCAATCTGCAGAGATTTCCTCTGATCCTGTTTCGGAACTTCCCGACTGAGGCTTAGCGGGTTCGTGTCCCCGCTAAGACCCGCACATCCGTTTGGAGGATCACTTCTGACCACCCTGAGGGATGGAGACGCACCACTGGGCTAGCTGGACAGGAAAGACTTGCTTTGATGCAAGGCACCTGCGTCTTACCGCTATCATTTTTTTTAGGAGAGAGGCGTTGCTTCCAGTGGCACAAGGATCGATTTCTTTGACCAGTAGAGGACAAAACCAGTTTGGAAAGCACCTAAAACTTTACTGTCTCGTGCTTTTAAACACAGTGAGAGGACACAACACAGGCCCATGAGCCCTCGTCCAAGTTGCTTTTCATATTAAAAATCGTAGCAACCGCCCTCTCACCTTGATTTGCGCCCAATGCAAGATCAAGAGCTCTCGCTCCTGCACTGAACATGAAATTGCCATCTTCTGGGGCAGGCAAACAACAGGGAAAAACACGGTGAGATTAATAACCTGGAGAAAACCGTGTTAAAAAAAATAAATATTCTATTAACAAAACTGCCAATACAAAATGCTGATATATGAATCTATTTGAAGAATAAGCAAAGCTTAATCTCGCAACAAAGTTTGCAATGATTCAATAAGTAATATTAACACATCGTAACAGCAAATTGACAGAATACACAATAATTTACAAAATTATGAATACAGTCAAGTTAGAAGAAGAATTGCAGATTTATACCCCGCCCTTCTCTCTGAATTAGAGACTCAGAGCAGCTTACAATCTCCTTTGTCTTCTCCCCCCACAGCAGACACCCTGTGAAGTGGGTGGGGCTGAGAGGGCTCTCACAGCAGCTGCCCTTTCAAGGACAACCTCTGCCAGAGCTATGGCTGACCCAAGGCCATTCCAGCAGCTGCAAGTGGAGGAGTGGGGAACCAAACCCGGTTCTCCCAGATAAGAGTCCACACACTGAACCACTACACCAAACTAGATCTCTTACCGACTTGAAGATCACTAGGTGTAAGGTCTACAGTGAAAGAGACAAGCTCTACATCAACGTTCAGAAAGGCGCTGGTAAATTTCTCCAACAGCAACAGCGGCGCTGATCAATGTTCCCTCTAAACTGCAGAGTCTTGTGAGCAAAAATTCTACTTTGTGAGCTACTGGCATGAAAGCTGTGAGCTGCTGCATAAATTATTGGGCTCTGGGGTCATCCTTCCTGAGCTAAGACAAAAAAAGTGTGAGCTGGAGGCTAAAAACCTGTGAGCAAGCTCACGCTAACTCAGCTTAGAGGGAACACTGGTGCTGATAATTTTCTTTAAACAGCAACAGTGACACGTTCTGTCAGCCCCACCTACCTCACAGGGTGTCTGTTGTGGGGGGGGGGGAAGGAGACTGTGAGCTGCTCTGAGACTCTGATTCAGAGAGAAGTGTGGACGACACAACACAGGTCCACGAAAACATAAGAGAAGCCATGTTGGATCAGGCCAATGGCCCATCCAGTTCAACATTCTGTGTCACATAAGAACATAAGAGAAGCCATGTTGGATCAGGCCAATGGCCCATCTAGTCCAACACTCTGTGTCACATAAGAACATAAGAGAAGCCATGTTGGATCAGGCCAATGGCCCATCCAGTCCAACACTCTGTGTCACATAAGAATATAAGAGAAGCCATGTTGGATCAGGCCAATGGCCCAACCAGTCCAACACTCTGTGTCACATAAGAACAAAAGAGAAGCCATGTTGGATCAGGCCAATGACCCATCCAGTCCAACACTCTGTGTCACACAGTGGCCAGTATATGTGTGTGTGTGTGTGTGTATACACACACACACATATATATATATACACTATGGCTAACAGCCACTGATGGACCTCTGCTCCATATTTTTATCCAATCCCCTCTTAAAGCTGGCTATGCTTGTAGTCGCCACCACCTCCTGTGGCAGTGAATTCCATGTGTTAATCACCCTTTGGGTGAAGAAAGACTTCCTTTTATCTGTTCTAACCCGACTGCTCAGCAATTTAATTGAATGCCCACGAGTTCTTGTATTTTGAGAAAGGGAGAAAAGGACTTCTTTCTCTACTTTCTCCATCCCAAGCCCAAGCTGCTTTTCATATTGAAAATCATAGCAACCGCCCTCTCACCTGGATATGCACTCCAAGGCAAGATCAAGAGATCTCGCTCCTGCGCTGAACATTAAATTGCCATCTTCGGGGGCAGGGAAGCATCTTGTACTGGGCCATCCAATTTTGACAGCGTGGGACGAATTCGTTCTGTAACAGAGGGGGTCCCCACCTTTTTGAGTCTGTGTGGGCAACCTTTGGGATTTTGACAGTGCGGTGAGCCCAGCCACAATACCCACTGCCATAAAACGGCTGCTGCAACTTATCTTTAGTCACAGGGCGACGATCCTTGTGCTGCGGTGGCAGTTGCTGCTGGTAAAGGCCAATCAAAAAACTTCCGGGGGAAAAGCCCTGGCTAGCACCCCCTTCCTTTTCTAAAAACACTTGGCAGGCTATGTTCCCTCTAAGCTAAGTGAGTGTGAGCTAGCGCTCAGTTTTTTAGCCTCCTGCTCACACATTTTTGTCTTTGCTCAGGCCCCTGAGCAAACTAATTGATGCAGGAGCTCACAAAGCAGAATTTTTGCTCACAAGACTCCATTGCTTAAAACAGGGGTGTCGAACATACTGCCCAGAGGCCAAATCAGGTCCCTGGAGGGCTCCTATCAGCCCCCTGAGCAACTGGCTGTCATCTGCTTCTTTTTCCCTCTCTCTTGCTTCCTTCTGCATAACAGCTTGCTTTGCAAGGCTTGTTCAATCACACAGGAGCAAAGCCTCTATTTTCTCTATTAGCTGAGACTCCTCCCTTGGGGAGGAAGGGCGAGGGAGGGAGAGCTTGCTTTGCCAGGCTCTCTCAATCACACATCAGAGCTACTGAGCCAAGCCTCTCTTCCTTCTATTGGTGGAGGCTCCTCCCCCTCCTGGTTCCCGGGGAAGGAAGGAAAGAGCCTGTTGGGGACTCCTGGCATAAGATTTCTCTTAAAGAAACAATAATGACGAAAACTGCATGCAAGCGACTAGGCTGACGATGAAGGTTTGTGATGCACACACACAAAGGGTATCCCCACGTTTGTTGGGTTTAGAATCACGGTGTCACAGAACTGGAAGGGGCCAACCTAAGTGAACAGGGAAGAGCCCAGCGCCGAATCCCTGCCCCATGGTGGGGCGTGAGAAATGTGGCGTACAGAAGACGTGGTTGTGGCAATTGCAGGAGGTACCACACTCAGCCTTTCAGTTTAGGAAGGGGAGCATCTGCAACACAAGGGAGTGTGTTGTGGAAATCTTTTGCGGCTTGGAAATGAATGTTCAGGCTGGAGCGGAACCTTGCGTATGTTCTCTCTCGTTTCACGCGAATGGCACTTTTGTATTTACCGCTTTGAGACTGAGACTGTGAATTTACACGATGGTTGTATTAATTGCCAGTAACTCTAAGACTTGAGAAGGAAAGCAACTCCGTTGTAGTATAAGCAAAATAAGAACAGCGTTGAACATTTTCAGAATGGTTTAATTACATTATTAAGGACAGTAGCTTTGCTTTTTTGCCTTCTCTGCGCTTCTCACTAGGTTGTGCTGCTTAAAGGCTGCAGAGAGGGAGGAGCTCACCACCCCTCTCAGGGAGCTGATTCCACCGTTGAACAACTCTTCCCATCAAAAAGTTCTTCCTAGTATCCAGCTGGGACCTTCCCGCTCCTTCATTTAAACCCATCCTTGCGAGTCCTTTCCTCTGCTGCCAACAGGAACAACTCCCTGCCCTCCTCTACAGCCAGTTTGGTGTAGTGGTTAAGTGTGCGGACTCTTATCTGGGAGAACCGGGTTTGATTCCCCATTCCTCCATTTGCAGCTGCTGGAATGGCCTTGGGTCAGCCATAGCTCTTGCAGGAGTTGTCCTTTAAAGGGCAGCTGCTGTGAGAGCCTTCTCAGCCCCACCCACCTCACAGGGTGTCTATTGTGGGGGAAGAAGATGTAGGAGATTATAAGCCAGTCTAAGTCTCTGTTTCAGAGAGAAGGGCGGGGTATAAATCTGCAGTCTTCTTCTTCTCCTTCCTCCTCCTCCCTTCTCCTCCTTCTCTGACAGCCCTTCAGATACCTCAAGAGAGCCAACCTGTCCCCCCTCAACCTCCTCTTCTCCAGACTGAACATCCCCAAGTCCCTCAGCATTTCCTCAGAGGGCTTGGTCTCCAAGTTTAGGATTGCCAGTTCTGGGTTGGGAAATACCTGGAGATTCTGGAGGCGGGGCCTGGGGAACATGGGGAAGGAAAGAACCACCGCAGGGGACAATGCTGTAGAGTCTATTCTCCAGGGGAACTGGACTTGGTTGTCTGGAGATCAACTGTAATAGCGGGAGAGCTTCAGGTGCCACCTGGAGGTTGGCAACCCTAATTGGGTTCCTTTCCTCTGAAATTGCTCTTTGGCTCTAAACAGGCCTCTCTTTACTGAGGATGAGGGTTGCCAGTCCCCAGGTGGGGGCAGGGGATCCCCTGGTTTGGAGGCCCTCCCCCTGCTTCAGGGTCATCAGAAAGCGGGGTGGGGGGGCATGTCTGCTGGGAACTCCGTTATTCCCTATGGAGACCGATTTCCATAGGGCAGTGGTGGCCAACGGTAGCTCTCCAGATGTTTTTTTTTGCCTACAACTCCCATCAGCCCCAGCCAGCATGGCCAATGGCTGGATCTGATGGGAGTTGTAGGCAAAAAACTTTTGGAGAGCTACCGTTGGCCACCCCTGCCATAGGGAATAATGGAAAATTGATCTGTGGGTATCTGGGCCTCTGGGGGGGGGCGTGTTTTGAGGTAGAGGCACCAACTTTGCAGCACAACATCCAGTGCCTCTCCTCAAAACACCCTCCAAGTTTCAAAAAGATTGGACCAGGGGGTCCAGTTCTATGAGCCCCCAAAGAAGGTGCCCCTATCCTTTATTATTTCCAGTGAAGGGAAGACATTTAAAAGGTGTGCGGTCCCTTTAAATGTGATGGCCAGAACTCCCTTTGGAGCTCAATTATGCTTGTCACACCCTTGTTGCTGGCTCCGCCCCCAATGTCTCCTGGCTCCACCCCCAAAGTCCCCAGATATTTCTTGAATTGGACTTGGCAACCCTACTGAGGACAGTCCCTGTTTTCAGTCCCAGGCAAACCACTGTCCACGTTTCTCAGGAAATGCCATCTGCCCACCTTATCTATTTTGACAGATTTCATCTGCTTAACTTATCCAGTGCGCAACATTTGGGATTGCGCTTAAATTCCGCACGCCCCCTGCCAGTGTTTTCCTCTGCGGCTCCACACGGCCTTTGCAAGCAGATCACGGGCGCAGGGAAGAATCCAGAGGTCAGAGCTGGAGCTCTGGGCCCGCTGATTCCCAGCACCCACGTGTCCCGGAGGGTCCACGTCATTCTGTGTCGAGCAATTTCCGCCCTCGGCCAGCGAAAGCCCCGCTCCGAAATTTAATCGAGCCAGAATTTCAGGGTCAGCACAGACCTGAGAATGGATACCTTAATTAAAACTGTTATTAAAGGCTATACCGCGGTGATTAAACGCATCCCCCAGGGCAGTTCTGCCGCACTCTTAATAGCCTTGGTTGGTCTCCAGTATTTAGAAGCAAAACAACTCCAATTAGATTAAAATCCAGGAGAGCCCTGGCTCCGGGCGCACGGCCTGGCCTCATCATCAGGCTGCAGGAGTTCAAGTCAAGGTTATTTGCTTGCTCCGGGGGCCCAGAACTGAGAAGCCCACTCATATTTCCGTTCCAGGAATGCCTGCACCAAAGCTTAGCTTGAATTTGGTCTTTTTTAGCTGAACAGGGGCCTGGAGCAGGTCTTGAACCTGGGACCAGCAAGCAAGGGACGCAAACCTGAGCACCACCAAAATGCTGTGGCCAATATAAGGACTAGGGTTGCCAGCTCCTGGTTGGGAAATTCCTGGAGACCCGGGGAGGGGGGCGTGATAGCTGTTGGTGGGGGGCAGGGCTATTTTTGTAGAAAAAGTCCAGCAGGCACTCATTTGCATATTAAGCCACCCCTCTGACATCTCCATTGTTTCACACAGGGCTTTTTTGTAGAAAAAGCCCAGCAGGAGTTCATTTACATATTAGGCCACACCCCCTGGCATCACCATTGTTTCACACAGGGCTTTTCTGTATAAAAAGCCCAAGAGCTCATTTTGCATATTAGGCCACACCCCCTGACATCACCATTGCTTCGCACAGGGTTTTTTTTGTTGAAAAAGCCCAGCAGGAGCTCGTTTGTATATTAGGCCACACACTCCGACAACACCATGGAACATATTTTCATATTAGGCCACACCCCCTGGTACCAAACCAGCCGGAACTGTATTCCTGCTCAAAATGGGTATAATACCATGGAGTCCACCCTTTAAAGCAACTGCTTTCTCCAGGCGAGCTGATCTTTGTCAAACGGAGGTCAGCTGCATTTCTAGAAGGTCTCCAGGTCCCAACTGGAGGTTGGGAGCCCGAAGGAGGACCTCTACAGGCTATCCAGGCGGACTGGCAAAGATGCCTTTCCTTGCAACAGGCCAAATCCAGGTTGGGAAGGTCCTGGAGATTTGGGGATGGAGCCTGGGGAGGACAGGGAACTCAGTGGGGTGCAGTGCCCTACAGCCCACCCTCCAAAGCATGTTTTCTCCAGGGAGACTGATCTCGGTAGTCTGGAGAGGAGCTGGAATTCCAAGGGATACTCATAAGAACATAAGAGAAGCCATGTTGGATCAGGCCAGTGGCTCATCCAGTCCAACACTATGTGTCACACAGTGGCCAAAAAACCCAAGCGCCATCAAGAGGTCCACCAGTGGGGCTAGAAGCCTTCCCACTGTGCACCCCCCAAGCACAAGAATACAGAGCATCACTGCCCCAGACAGAGAGTTCCAACAATAAGCTGTGGCTAATAGCCACTGATGGACCTCTGCTCCAGATGCTTATCCAATCCGCTCTTGAAGCTGTCTATGCTTGTAGCCACCGCCGCCTCCTGTGGCAGTGAATTCCACGTGTTAATCACCCTTTGGGTGAAGAAGTACTTCCTTTTATCCGTTCTAACCCGACTGCTCAGCAATTTCATTGAATGCCCACGAGTTCATTTACTGTGAGAAAGGGAGAAAAGTACTTCTTTCTCTACCTTCTCTATCCCATACATAATCTTGTAAACCTCTATCATGTCACCCTGCAGGTCCCACCTGGAGGTTGGCATTCCTATTTTGGGGACAGATTTGCTCACTGGACTCACTAGTGCTCCTTCAAGATTTGCCCAAGACCGCTACAGCTTTTTTTTTTTTAAAGAGTATTTTGCCACCATGAGGACCTTTGCTTTAAAAACATGACCCCCCCCCCGCCTTCCAGAGTCTCAGAACAGCCAAATTCTGTGATCGAATTTCACGTACAGCCACACTGCCATATATTTATCTAGCCCTTCTTTCTGCTGCCGTATTATCAGCTGCAATGCTGAAATCTGCATACATTTAAAGGGATGTTTTAAAAACACAAAGTACCACTATATTTCCTGTCTCCCATGGTTTTTTTTTTTAAGTTCCAAATTAGTGTTTTTTTTTCTTCTTCCAGAGCAAGCGGGAAAGTTAATTTAGTTAATTTTCTCTCCCCTTTTTTGATGAACTGCTCTGGCCTGTTCTGTGTGCAGACTCTCCCCTCCACAAACCCAACTACCCCCCTCCCCACATAAACCCCTGAGGTCACCCAGAGATGGCCAAGATTTATTGCGTTAGCCAGATGTGAACGTCCTAATCAACGCAGGGCCATCTGGTGTGACTGCAACCCCTCGCTTTTGGAGAGTCTGTCTCTGTGGCAACATCAGGCCTCTATGCCACAAGCTGGCGAGCGGCCCAGTGCTGTTTGCCTTAACGCTCGCTTCAGTTCCCTTTAATCCAGTACAGGGAAGGAAGAGAGGATATTCCGGGAGCCAATCTCTTTAGGAGATTAAGCGGTGGGGCAGAAGCATCCAATTGACCAGGGCAACTCCCCATGCTCTGTACGCAAAAAGTGCTAAGAATCCTTTGCCCAAGACATTGGAGAGCTGGAGAATGTCTTATCCAGTACTGGAGGTCCTTCAAGCACCAGGATTTGAACCGATGACCTGCTGCTGCCAAACAGAGGCTTGACATCTGGACCACGGTCTCTCCCTCACTTAGGGTGGCCCCCTTAGAGTTTTCAGGGTAAGAAACAAACAGAGGTGGTTTGGCCCTGACTGCCTCTGGTCTCCCATCCAAATTCTAACCATGGTCAACCCTGCTTTGCTTCCGAGATCTGACGAGATCGGGCTAACCTGGGTTATCCAGGTCAGGGTGGAGTGAACAGAGTAGCCAAAACCCAGGGCCGGCTGTGAGGCGCTTAGCACCCTAGGCAAACTCGTGGCCCGCTTCCCTGCCGTGCTGCCCTCCCAACACTAGCACCGCACCCCCCTGCCTCCTCCTGCCCCGATGCCTCCTTCTCCCTCCCCCATGAGGTCTAGTTCAATGCCCGAGAACCCGTGGTCAAATGCCGTGCTCCCTGGCTATCTGGGTGCCCCCTCGGCTATCTAAAGGCACGCCCCTCCCCGCTGATCAGTTGACTCCTCCCCACTTCCTGGAGCGGGGAGGAGTCAGCGGTGGCGTGCCCTTACAGACTTCACAGGCCTTCCCGCTGCTGCTGGCCTGCCCTGTACTAATAGTGAGAGTGCCGCCTGGTTTTACTCGCCAATCAGTTGATCAGGAGGCACGCTTTTAATAGCCGGGAGCACGGCCCTTGACTGCAGGTTCCCCGGTGTTGAACTAGACCTCGTGGGGGAGGGGGAGGCAGCAGCGGCTGGGGAGCAGGCAAACTACGCATTTGCCTAGGAGGGAAGGGGGAAGGCCGAATTCGGCATTCCCACCCTGCCAGCAACCTAGGCAACCACCTAGTTTGCCTAGTGGGCGAGCCAGCCCTGCCAACACCAAACAATCTTTATGCCCCTAATCAGCCACAAAGCTCCCTGGGCCACTGTAGATCAGCCATCCACTTTATCGGTCGATTTATTTCGATCTCTCTCCCAGTTTTGCCTCTTGAAAAACAAACGCTAAAGGAGGGCTAGCAGAGAAAGCATCGGACAAAATATCCAACAACAAACACGACCAGGGCTTTTTTTCTGGAGCAGGAATGCAGTTCCAGCTGGCTTGGTATCAGAGGGTGTGGCCTAATATGCAAAAAAACTCCCTGCTGGGCTTTTTCTACAAAAAAGCCTTGTGTGAAACGATGGTGACATCAGAGGGTGTGGCTTAATATGCAAATGAGCCCCTGCTGAGCTTTTTCTACCACAAAAGCCTTGAGCATGACGACCTCCTCAGTCAATCAAAACCAATTATCTTCAGCACTGGAAACACTGACGTGGCACCATAAATCTCAGGATGACATGCCCGTAGGTTTCTCTCGCGGCTTCCCAGAACAAGGTCGTTTTCAAGTGATGTCAGATCTGTACAGATCGCAAAAAAATCCACATGGGAAAAGGCCACCCCCAGGGGGTAGGGTACACCTTTCTGAAAACCTGATTGTCTAGAGGTCACGGGGAAAAAAGAAAAACAGCTGCACACTAATGTTTAAACTGAAACTTTTCTCCCTTTCTCACAATACAAGAATTTGTGGGCATTCAATGAAATTGCTGAGCAGTCGGGTTAGAACGGATAAAAGGAAGTCTTTCTTCACCCAAAGGGTGATTAACACATGGAATTCATTGCCACAGAAGATGGTGGCAGGCTGGCAGTTACATGCATAGACAGCTTCAAGAGGGGACTGGATAAGCATATGGAGCAGAGGTCCATCAGTGGCTATTAGACACAGTGTATTGTTTGAACTCTCTCTCTGGAGCAGTGATGCTCTGTATTCTTGGTGCTTTTGAGGGGGCACAGTGGGAGGGCTTCTAGCCCCACTGGTGGACCTCCTGATGGCCACTGTGTGACACAGTGTTGGACTGGATTGGCCACTGGCCTGATCCAACATGGCTTCTCTTATGTTCTTAAAAGCAGAGAATGAGAGCATTCTCCCAGAAGCTGCCCTTTCAAGGACAAACTCTGCGAGAGCTATGCTTGACCCAAGGCCATTCCAGCAGCTGCAAGTGGGGAATCAAACCCAGTTCCCCCCCAGATAAGAGTCCATGCACTTAACCACAACACCAAACTGGTTCTCAATGTTAGATTTGAATTCTACACACGGTGGAAACAAGCCTCACAAGCAAGCTGACTGGGATCGTGGAAGCGTTTTAAACTCAGAATCGAGTGATCTGCGATCTGAAGCCCCAACACAGGTTCACTGAGTTCTAGGCCAAGGTTTCACAGCCGGCTAGGTCCGCTAGATCTCAGTGGTGTCCTTCACAGAGCAAAAGCATGGCTTAAAATGGCACCACTATACAGAAGCAAAAAGCTCACAGTACAATACTGCAAATTAATGAGAGATATATATAAGCAAACAAAGCTTATCCACCCAGAGCTGCCAAGCCCCTGGGCCGGCTGGAAGTGCTCCTGCCCTGGAGGTTCCCAACCTACCGCCCACATTGGGCCGGCAGAGGGAACCTCCCCCGATGTCGCTGACACGATGACATTTATTTATTTACTTTGGATTTACATGCCGCCCTCTCCACAAGTGGTCTCTGGGCAGCTAACAGTAATAAAATTAAAATTACAATCAAAAAAGATAAAATATATATAGACAATCAAAAAACTAACCACATGGTGCTATAAACATTTTTTTTTACCGCAGGCAATCTATAAATATCTCAGCTCTTGCCATCACTAGCGGGTGACGTCATTGTGCTGGCGATGTTGCATGTGGCCGCTCTAGGTGTTCCTGGGGAAACTCTATGGCTTTCCTGGATGCTCTAGCAATTTGAGAGGGTAAAACTCCATGGTACCTATTGTACCATAGAGTTTTCCCTCCCAAATTGCTAGAGCGTCCAGGGAAAACCATAGAGTTTCCCTGGAAACGCCTAGAGCGGCCAGCACGTGACATCGCCAGCAGGATGACGTCACTTTTGGGTGACATCATTGCGTCGTGCGCTCACGCGGAAGTCCCTCGTCAGAGGACGCGGGGGATTTGGCAACCCTAGATCTACCTGTCTAGGTATCGTCTACTCTGAGTGGCGAAGTCTTAGCAGTGAAGGGTCTTTCTAAGCAGCTTGGGCACTGTGGAAAGGCAGGATTATAAATATCTTTAATAAATGCACACACTAAGGCTGCCAATCTCCCGGTGGGACCCAGGAACTCTCCTGGAATTACAACTGATCTCCAGACCACAGAGATCAGTTCCCTGGCAGACAGTGCCTCCTTTTGAGGATGGATTCTATGACATTGCTGAGGTCCCTCCCCTCTCCAAACACCGCCTGCCTCAAGCTTCACTCCCAAAATCTCCAGATGTTTCCCAACCCAGAGGCGACTACCCCACCATGGCTGTTTGTGACTGGAAACACCGGAGGGAACAGGCTGGGGACCTCGTCTTAGAAATACCGTATATGAAGTCGCCTTTTACCAAATCAGACCACTGGGCCCACAGAACCCAGTTTTGCCCACAGCAGTTCCTCGGGCACGGATCCTTCCTAGCCCTGCTGCTCCTTTTAGCTGGAGCAGGGACTGACCTGGGACCTCCTCCACCGAAAGCAAGTGCTTTTCCACTGAGCCAAACAATAAATAACCTCTATAACATTGCTCTGTCAATACCTCATTCCGGTTTGAGTTTTCCTGCTGTGAGAAATTCAGCAAGTGGCCATGAGGGGAAGGGCCTTCTTGGTAGTGACACCGCGATTCTCAGAATTCTCTCCCTGTTTTCAGAAGAGTGGCTTAAAGCAATTGGGCTTTGCAGAGCTTTCAGTTAAAGCCCATTCCGATCACTATGGGGCCGCGCCGAGCTGATGGATGGAACTGTTGATTCCATTACCTGCCGGCTGCTTTTCTTCCCTTTTGCCAGTTTTATTGTGATTGCATTTTAAAATGCTATTTCAGCTCTCTCGCACGCCGAGGGGGTCTTGTGAACAAACTGCCCTTCGACAAGCACAATACCTAGTTAGCAAGAATCTATTAAAGTGCAGAACAAAAAAACATTAGATTTATTGCATTATTTTCCAGGGAAATGGCTTCATTGCGGGGGGAGAAGAAAAGCGTTCAAGGGCAGATCATCCAGATATAAACCCTACTCTGCCTTAAATCCCTGTGTTTCCTCTGGCATTGCTTTTAGGGCGCAATCCATACCTCACCTACATTTTTCAGACAGGACCGGGGCTGCAGCTCAAATGCAATTATTGACCGTTCGTGGGAGAAAGCTCATTGTGCATTCTGCACAGAACCGGGACGAGAGAAGGAGGCGGGAGCTCCCTCGCCTTCTTCGTAGAACGAAATACCGGATTTGTTTGGGAGATTTCTCTGGGGCTCAGCCCAGGTAATCACCAGGTACCTTCTCTTCCTCTGGAAGCCATCCAGCACCAGAGGGCATTTAGCCCCTCCAAGAACCTAGCTTTTCTGTCTGGATTTGGAAAACAGGCCAAGCTGGAAAAGGAGATTCTTTGTAGGAGTAGCTTGGTCTCAGGGGTCATTTTGTGGGAAAAGAGATGCCGGAGCTCATTAGCACAACTCATCTGCATAACTCATTTGCATATGCCAAATGCCCCGGCATCACAGGAAGGTATATGAAATTAAATCAGTTCAGCAGCTACCTTAAAATGCTTGTTGAACTATAATGGCTGTAGTAAAACCTTTTTATGGCAGCTATTGTACTTTTATAATTACTTTCTCCTATGTGGCCACAGTGGCATGAGGAAGATTTCCATCTTAGAATCATAGAGTTGGAAGGGACCTCCAGGGTCATCTAGTCCAACCCCCTGCACAATGCAGGAAATTTACAAATACCTACCCCAAATTCACAGGATCCTCATTGGTGTCAGATGACCATCTAGCCTCTGTTTGAAAACCTCCAAGGAAGGAGAGCCCACCACCTCCCGAGGAAGCCTGTTCCACTGAGGAACTGCCCTAATGGCCAGGAAGTTCTTCCTAATGTTGAGCCGGAAACTCCTTTGATTTAATTTCAACCTGTTGGTTCTGGTCCTACCTTCTGGGGCCACAGAAGACAATTCCACACCCTCCTTCTGTGACAGCCTTTCAAGTTCTTGAAGATGGTGATCATCTCACCTCTCAGCCACCTCCTCTCCAGGCTAAACATGCCCACCTCCTTCAACCTTTCTTCATAGAACTTGATCTTCAGACCCCTAACCATCTTTGTCATCCTCCTCTGGACCTGTTCCAGCTTGTCTATATCCTTCTTAAAATGTGGTGCCCAAAACTGAACACAAGACTCCAAGTCAGGTCTGGTTTATGCGTTTTGGTTACTTTCCCATTTTTCGTGGGGAAAAATATTAGCAAGTTTGTGAAATTTTAGAGCCCATCAAAGTTCCCGCAGGGGGAGTTTGAACAATGGAGCCCAGAAGCAAGTATTGGGGGGCAGGGTTAAGAAAGAAAGAGCACAATAGAATTTAGAGGTTCTGGAGTTCTGCTCCTGTGAGCTCCTGCCCCAAATGAGGTCTGCTTGGTCTCCTTAAAATGCAAAGCCACTCATCGGCTGAAGTTTCATGGAAGAACAGGACGTTGTGGCAAGGAGGGACTCTGGTCCTGAATAAACCCTGCCGGCGCCAGTTTGGTGTAGCGGTTAAGTGTGCGGACTCTTATCTGGGAGAACCCAGTTTGATTCCCCACTCCTCCACTTGCGCTTGCTGGAATGGCCTTGGGTCAGCCATAGCTCTGGCATGGGTTGTCCTTGAAAGGGCAGCTGCTGTGAGAGTCCTCTCAACCCCACCGACCTCACAGGGTGTCTGTTGCGGGGGAGGAAGGTAAAGGAGATTGTGAGCCTCTCTGAGACTGAGATTCGGAGTGGAGGGCGGGATATAAATCCAATATCATCATCTTCTTTCTTTTTAAAAGTCAGCCTCTAGCTTTCACGGTGACAAAGCCAGGCTTGGAAGTCCATGGGAAATTCCCGGTGGGAGTGGCAAAAGCCAGAGAGATGGCTGAATCTTGCTCCAGAGTAGTGGGATGGAGGTTCAAACCCTCGTATAACCTTGACTTTCCCCCGAGGACTAGTTCCGAAAGGGGATTAACACAGATGCATGGAGGAGAGGTCTATCAGTCTGAAAGCAGACTAGGCTATCGGTGGAAGCAGGAAAAGGGTGGCAACAGACGGAATTGTTTCCTGTGTGACAGACACATTCTAGGATGCGTTCTGGGTTTATGAAATGTGTACCTTCAGGGGCACAAATTTATGTGTGCTCAAACGAGCCACGGTCAGACCGCCCCAGGGCTCAAATCGCAGTTGGCGAGCTGATACCGGCAGAATTCAAGAGATAAGATAAGTTCATGATAGATAGGTCTTATCGGTGGCTATTAAGCAGAACAGAACATCCGTTATCAGAGAGGTTCTACCCCTTATTGCTAAAGACTGGAGTTTTTAGTGGAGCAAATAACTGGAAACAGAAATGCTGAACTACATCGGGAGTAGCCCAACCGCAGCTCGGGAACCAGATGTGGCTCTTTCACACATATTCTGAGGCTCTCAAAGCTCCCACCAGCCCATCAGCTGGCTTGAAGAATGCATTTGAACAATGGAGCCCAGAAGCAAGTATTGGGGGGCGGGGTTAAGAAAGAAAGAGCACAATAGAATTTAGAGGTTCTGGAGCTCTGCTCCTGTGAGCTCCTGCCCCGAATGAGGTCTGCTTGGTCTTCTTAAAATGCAAAGCCACTCATCGGCTGAAGTTTCATGGAAGAACAGGACGTTGTGGCAAGGAGGGACTCTTTAAATCACTTCTCCAAGCCAAGCCAGCTGGCAGCTTGGATGCTGCATTTGAAGTTGCTTTCTTTCCACCTCTCCCTCTCTCCATCTATTTTCCTTCCTTCCTTCTTTCCTCCCTTCCTTCCTTCCATTCATGTCTTGTGGCTCTCAAACATCCGACATTTATTCCCTGTGGCTCTTACGTTAAGCAAGTTTGGCCACTCCTGAACTAGATGGCCCGCCGGCCTGATCCAGCAAGGGAATTCTCTTGCTTGGTTTGAAGGGCTTCCTTTCCTCTGCCCTGAACATCATTATGCGGTCGCCAAGTCCCTCCAGCCACCAGCAGTGCGTTCGAGGGGGATGGAGTTGCCGGATCCAGGTTTAGGGGCAAAGCCTGGGGAGGACAGAGACCTCAGTGGGATACAATGCCCTAGAGCAGGGGTGTCAAACTCATTTGTTATGAGGGACGGATCTGACATAAACGGGACCTTGTCGGGCCGAGCCGTGTGTGTCATAAAATGTAACGCCAGGAAGCAGAGATACAAACTTTATAAAGGGCACAAACACAAGGATTTTTTTAAAAACTTAAAATAAAACATGCTTAAAGCATTAGCCCACGTTGGTCTTAAAGGTGCTTTCTTTGTATCTCTCTTGTGCAACACAGGGAACTGGGCAAAGGAGGCTCTGGCTCTTTCCTTCCATCCCCAGGAGACCAGGCGGGGGAGGAGCCTCAGTCAACAGAAGGAAGAGAGGCTTGGCTCAGTAGCGCTGCTGTGCGATTGAGAGAGCTCGGTGACGCAAGCTATTCCTTTTTCCTTCGTCCCCAAAGGAGGAGCCTCAGCCAATGGAGAAAATAAAGGCTTTGCTCTGTAGCTCCTGTGCGATTGAGCAAGCCTGGCAAAGCAAGCCAAGATGCAGAAGGAATCGAGAGAGAGGGAGAAGGAAGCAGATGACAGCCAGTTGCTCGAGGGCCTGATTTGGAGCCCTCCGGGGGCCTGATTTGGCTCCCGGCTCGCATGTTTGACACCCTTGCCCTGGAGTCTGCCCTCCAAAGCATCCAGTTTCCCTAGGGGAATAGATCTCTGTAGTCTGGAAATAAACTGTAATTCTGGGGGATCCCCAAGTCCCCCCTGGAGGCAGGCAATCCCTCTTTATGGCCAATCTGTTCTCAAGCCACAAAACACCATCTCTGGCAGAGCCGGATTAACAATTAGGCAAAGCAGGCACTGGCCTATGGGCCCCTACACCTTTAGGGGCCCCAGGCTGGCTCCCCCATCCATTTCCCCCCTGCTTGCAGCCCTCCCAGCCTGCATGAGCAGTCAGCAACTGAGCCGCTCTTTGCCTGACTTGCCTGGTGCAGCCGCTGCCGCCAAATTTGCCTCTCTCTGCCTCTCCCCCACAGCTTCGTCAAAGGGGCTTTTAAGAAGGTGCCTGCAGGCTGCAACGGGGACCATGCGTAGTGGGGCAGGTACTCAGACTCTGAGATAATTTGTGAGGGGGCCCCCCAAGATTTCGACTGCCTTGGGGCCTCCACAGGATTTAATTTGGCACTGATCTCTGGCAAGGCTAGCCTGAACCGTACCGAGCCGTCTTCCTTTGGGCCTCTCACCTTGGACATGACAAATGCCCCCAGCTAATTGGTCTTTACTGCTCTCCACCTGGCCTCCTCTGGTCCTTCGGTTTTTCAACATGAAAGGATTCATTATTGGAAAGAGAAGGGAGAGGGAGGGGGTGAAGAAAAGAGAAGGAGCATCCCCCCTTCTCCAGATTTATGCCCACCACAGTCCGATGCTCGCCAAGTCACAGGAAATTCTCAGCTGGACGCTTCAGAGGTTTCTCCTCATTACCTTGAAGCGCAAGTTGCAGGGGGGGAAGCGATATAGAGCGGCGAAAGCCCCAGAGAGATACGTTTACTGTTTAAAAATAAACCCAAACGATGCTTATCCCCTGCAAAAGGGGTCGACCTAAAAATACAAAATGCAAAGCCTGCGAATGCACCAAAAATGCAGGGTGCAAACGTACCTCTACCGAGGAACTAGGATTTCCCGGGGCTTCCTGGATTTGCTCCGGTGTGATGGGTGGACTGTCCCACCTTGCGCAAAAGGGTTGTTGGTACGGCGTTCGGATGCCTGCATGTTGACATTTCTACGAAAGATGGCTCATACCCGGGTCTCAGCCATGTTTTAACAATTTTGCAACAGAAGAGACGAATTGCAGATTTATACCCCGCCCTTCTCTCTTACAATGTCCTATATCTTCTCCCCCCACAACAAACACCCTGTGAGGTGAGTGGGGCTGAGAGGGCTCTCACAGCAGCTGCCCTTTCAAGGACAACTCCTGTGATAATGATGGCTAACCCAAGGCCATTCCAGCAGCTGCAAGAGGAGGAGTGGGGAATCAAACACCAGTTCTCCCAGACAAGAGTCCATGCACTTAACCACTACTCTTCCAATGGTTGTAAGCAAAAGAAGATGATAATGATATTGGCTTTATATCCCACCCTATACTCTGAATCTCAGAGTCACAGAGCAGCTGACAATCTCCTTTACCATTCTTACCCCCCCCCACAACAGACACCCTGTGAGGTAGGTGGAGCCGAGAGAGCTCTCCCAAGAGCTGCCCTTTCAAGGACAACTCCTGAGAGAGCTATGGCTGACCCAAGGCCATTCCAGCAGCTGCAAGTGGAGGAAGAAGAAGAAGATGATATTGGATTTATATCCCGCCCTCCACTCCGAAGAGTCTCAGAGCGGCTCACAATCTCCTTTACCTTCCTCCCCCACAACAGACACCCTGTGAGGTGGGCGGGGCTGGAGAGGGCTCTCCCAGCAGCTGCCCTTTCAAGGACAACCTCTGCCAGAGCTATGGCTGACCCAAGGCCATGCCAGCAGGTGCAAGCGGAGGAGTGTCACACAACCTGGGCCAGTCTGCATCCTGGTTTTGCCACTGGATTTCTAGGAAGGAGCCATCCTTCCTCCTCCATACAGAGAAGACCCCAGGACAAGGGTTGCCAGCTCCAAGTTCGAAAATTCCTGGAGGTTTTTTTTTTGCGGGGGAGGGGGGTGGCACAGCTTGGGGAGGGTTGGGTTCGGGGAGGGGAAGGGAAGGAGTTCAGCCTTCACCCTCCAAAGCAGCCATTTTCTCAAGGGAAACTGATCATTGTTGTTTGGCAAACAGCTGTAATTCTGGGAGATCTCCAGCTCCCTCCCTTCCCGGAGACTGGCAAAACTACCCAGGATGCAAAGAGGGCAGCTTCGTTTCAACTGAAGCAATAATAATCCTTTTTCCTCCCCCAGTCAGGCAGACGAAGCCCTGGGGGGGCATTGTGCTCAGAGCCCCAGGAGGATTAATGGGGAGTGTGGAATCGATAACGGGATGAACCGTCTTGCGGAAAAACTCTTCCGCCGCCAGGAAGCCTCATGGCGCAAAACGGTGAACGGCAAAGCCCCTGAATCACACGCAGTTTCCCCCGCCCCCCGCCCCACCTCAACAGCACCGACTGCAAACTAAAATCACTACAGCCCGAAACAAATCGGGGGAGACAGGAGCAACCAAACAGACTGTCTGACATTTGCAGCCGATGTTGGTTCACAGCCCGGAAGGAATTATCTAGAAACTGGGACTGTATGAATGTTAGGGTTGCTAACCCCCGGGTGGGGGCAGGGGATCCCCCAGTTTGGAGGCTCTCCCTCCGCTTCAGGGTCATCAGAAACAGGGAGGGAGAGGAAAATGTCTGCTGGGCGCTCCATTATTCCCTATGGAGACCGATTCCCATAAGGTATAATGGAGAATTGATCCATGGGTATCTGGGGCTCTATGGGGGGGAGGGGCTGTTTTTTGAGGTAGATGCACCAAATTCTCAGCACAGCATCCAGTGCCTCTCCCCAAAATACTCTCCAAGTTTCAAAAGGACTGGACCAGGGAGTCCAATTCTATGAGCCCCCAAAGAAGGTGCCCCTACCCTTCATTATTTCCCATGGAGGGAAGGCAATTAAAAGGTGTGCAGTCCCTTTTAAAGTGATGGTCAGAACTCCCTTTGGAGTTCAATCATGCTTGCCACAACCTTGTTCCTGACTCCACCCCCAAAGTCCCCTGGCTCCACCCCCAAAGTCTCCTGGTTCCATCCCCAAGGTCCCCAGATATTTCTTGAATTGGACTTGGCAACCCTAATGTGGCTCTCTGGTGTGGGTGAAGACCACTTCCCGGACTGGCTGGATCAACCACCCACCCAACAAGGGGCTGTGTATACCAGCCTCTCCGGAGGTACCCACTGTAGAGCCAGATTAGTGGTGAAGGAGAACAAACTGCCATTTTACTTTGTTCTCAATGGGGGGGGGCAGGGGGGAGAACAGCATTTCTTCATATTTGGACCAAACAACACAAAGGCCCGGGAGGTGGGCAGGGGAGTGGATGGAGGCAAGATGGAGCAAAGAACAGAGTCAAGATTTACCAGCAAGGCATGACGAACGCCTTCTCGGGAGGAGACGGCGTTGGTGACTAGGTTGCCTGTTGCGTTAATTTCTTTTTGGATTTGCCCCCACGCTGTCCATCAATTGCAGAGGAGCTGCGGATGGAACAGCAGGACGCCCCTGATGGAGAAGAAAACGTCAAGATTCTCCTCCCCCCACCTTGCATGGGGAGGGAAGTGCAACGTAAATTTCAGTGGACAAAAAACTGGGGGAGGGAAAGAAGGAAACATGCTCAGAGCAACTGAAAAGTCCTTTTAGTAGGTTTTTTTTTTTAAGTCTTAAAACAACAGCTGTTGGCTACTCAAACTTCGGGGCTATTCCTTCACAACCTAGCCTATAATATTTATGAATACTCAATAGATTGCTATGAACAAAGATTTCTATCTGTCTGGTTCCCCTGAACATGAAATTTTACCTAATAATCCATTTTACTGGAGTCTGATCTATTTTTGACCTGTTAATTAACACCCCCCCCCCTTTTTAAGAGCCCCATGGTGCAGATTGTTAAAGCTGCAGTCCTAAACTCTGCTCATGACCTGAGTTCGATCCCTGGTGGAAGCTGGGTTTTCAGGTAGCCGGCTTGAGGTTGACTCAGCCTTCCATCCTTCCAAGGTCGGTAAAATGAGTACGCAGCATGCTGGGGGGAAAGTGTAAATGACTGGGGAAGGCAATGGCAAAGCACCCTGTAAAAAGTCTGCCATGAAAACACTATGAAAGCAACTTCACCCCAGAGTTGGAAACGACTGGTGCTTACACAGGGGACCTTTCCTTTCCCTTTTTTAAGGAGGGGGGAGAGGGAAGGGCCGAATTGCGTATATGTAAGTATATCTTAAATCTCATGAGCCTGTGTACTGGTTTTATACTGCTCTAAATTGCAGTATTTTTTTATTTCTTGTAATGTCTTATTTTTTTCTCAATAAACTTATTATTTATTTGTTTTAAAAAAAACAAAAAAAAAGTTCAGCAGTTTTGGTATTTCTTTTAGGCTTAGTGTTAACAATGTTTCTTTTATTTTTTGCCATCTTGGGTTTGCTTTGCCTATCACCTTGGGTTGTTGAAGGAAGGGAAAGCAGCTGATAAATAAAGACCTTATATTTAAGGTTTTAATTGCATGCTGTTTTAAGGCAGCATGTTGGTTTTTTAAAAAATGTTTCTTTAGGAGTGCTAAAAACACAGGTGAAGACCTCCAACCTCACTGTCTACCACACTTAAGAACATAAGAGAAGCCATGTTGGATCAGGCCAATGGCCCAGCCAGTCCAACACTCTGTGTCACACAGTGGCCAAATATATACATATACACTGTGGCTAATAGCCACTGATGGACCTCTGCTCCATATTTTTATCCAATCCCCTCTTAAAGCTGTCTATGCTTGTAGCTGCCACCATCTTCTGTGGCAGTGAATTCCACATGTTAATCACCCTTTGGGTGAAAAAGTACTTCGTTTATCCGTTTTAACCTGACTGCTCAGCAATTTCACTGAATGCCCACGAGTTCATGTATTGTGAGAAACACTTGCTCCCACATTTGGAGGAGGAGGAGCAGAAGGAAGAGAAAGAAGAGAGTTGTTTTTGTACCTTGCTTTTCTCTAGCTTGTAAGAGCCCTGTGGTGCAGAGTGTTAAAGCTGCAGTACTGCAGTCCTAAGCTCTGCTCACAACCTGAGTTCGGTCCCTGGTGGAAGCTGGGTTTTCAGGTAGCCGGCTTGAGGTTGACTCAGCCTTCCATCCTTCCGAGGTCGGTAAAATGCGTCCCCAGCTTGCTGGGGGGGGGAAGTGTAAAAGACTGGGGAAGGCAATGGCAAACCACCCTGTAAAAAGTCTGTCGTGAAAATGTTGTGAAAGCAATGTTACCCCAGAGTTGGAAACGACTGGTGCTTGCACAGGGGTGGTCAAACTGCAGGCCGGGAGCCACGCGTGGCTCTTTCACACGTTTTGTGTGGCTCTTGAAGCCCCCACCATCAGCCAGTTTGGAGAAGGCATTTCTCTCTTCAAATCGCTTCTCCAAGACAAACCGACTGTGTCGAAAATACAAGATACAATTTACAAATTTTACAAAAATTTATGTAATATATTGCATTCCGAAAACATGAGTCACATAGAGAGCATAAAGTCCCAAACACGAATACGATTCTCAAGGATGATTCCGGAAAATTCCAAAAAGTCTATAGGGAGTATTACTACTCAGAAGTAAATTCTAAATGGAGTCCTTCCACTGATGTCGACTTCGGAAGGAGAAAATCTTGCCTTCACGCAATCACCGGCTTAATTGAAATATACAATATGGGTGTTTAAGAGAAGCCGGTCTGAGGACCTTTGTCAGTTGGCTTGTGAAGAAGCTGCAAATGCAGCGGAACACGATTTAAGCCGATGATTGCGTGAAGGCAAGATTTTCTCTTTCGGAAGCCGACATCAGTGGAAGGACTCAGTTTGGAATTTACTTCTGAGAAGTAATACTCCCTATAGACTTTTTGGAATTTTCTGGAGTCATCCTTGAGAACTGTATTCGTGTTTGGGACTTTATGCTCTCTATGTGATTCATATTTTTGGAATGATTTTTGGATGCTATTGCACAATATATTACATAAATTTTTGTAAAATTTGTAAACTGTTTCTTGTATTTTTGACATAGTTGTTTTTCAGAATTCTGGATATACTGTGCTACCATTGTTTATTTTGTTTAGCAGCTTGGAGAAGGCATTTAAAGTTAAAATTGCTTTCTTTCTACCTCTCCTTCCCTCCTCTCCCATCTATTTTCCTTCCTTCCCTTCCTTCAAACATCTGATGTTCATGACTTGCTGCTCTCAAACATCTAATGTTTATTCTATGTGGCTCCTACATTAAGCAACTTTGGCCACCCCTGATGTAGACAGCATTCATCCCTCCCAGTCTTCCTTCAAAGAGCTCAGGATGGAAGACATGTTTCTCCCTCTCCCATTTTATCCACAGAACAACCCTGCGAGGTAGACAGGCAGCCTTGACAGAAATTGCTAGTTATAAAATATATATGTAATAGGGAAAACCCTTTTGGCCTCTACTTCTGAGTAGACTCTGCTCCTAAATAAGCTAAGATGAATAATATAAATGTGCACAAAAGGCTCTTTAATATTCCAAAGCTTCTACCTTAAACAGACTGCAATATGAAACACGAGAGTGCACGCAGGAACTTAGACATAACATATGAACATATGAAGCTGCTTTATACTGAATCAGACCCTCGGTCCATCAAAGTCAGTATTGTCTACTCAGACTGGCAGCGGCTCTCCAGGGTCTCAAGCTGAGGTTTTTCACGCCTATTTGCCTGGACCCTTTTTAGCTGGAGATGCCAGGGATT
Source organism: Heteronotia binoei (assembly GCF_032191835.1). Taxonomy (NCBI): domain Eukaryota; kingdom Metazoa; phylum Chordata; class Lepidosauria; order Squamata; family Gekkonidae; genus Heteronotia; species Heteronotia binoei. The sequence continues at coordinate 11,305,671 of NC_083240.1, read as the reverse complement.
GAACCTGGGACCTTCTGCTTACCAAGCAGATGCTCCACCACTGAGCCACCGTCCCACCTCTAGTCCCAAATAGTCTGCACTAAAATGAATTCAAACAGTCTGCAGAAAAATAAATCAAAGTGCACACAGACACTTTTAAAGGGCACGCAGGCACTTTTAGAAGGTTGAGAGCCTGCTATTGACTCGGAAACCAAAATCATGAGAAAACAGTCTGTAATGAATTCTTTCATCCAGATCGCACACAGATACTTTACGAAATGAATTATCCCACTTCACAATCTTGCACGTTCAGTCCACTGTTTTTTCAGTGAGGTGTAGGATAAAGGATAAAATCTTAGCCAGGCCACTGCTTGTCCTGCACAGATCCCCATGGGGCATCGCTGAATGAGGGAGAATCACGTTATGAGTTCCTGCCGGCAAAGATACGCATGAAACAGAGAAAATGCATGACCTCTGCCATAGCACCCAATGCCATTACCAACTTTTTACACAAGCACGATTCTTCAGCTGTGGACAAATCCTGTACACACAGCCTTTTAGGACTCACTAAGCCTTGACAAACACAGCGGGACTTAGACATGTGTGGAATCAGAGCGTAAGACAGACAGAACGATCCTGCCAGGAGGCAACAGAAAAGTGAGGGACTTACGGTCGCGAGTGGGCAGTCTCGTAGCGCTCGAAAGCATGGGCGAGGTCGTGCTTGTTGTTCATGTAGCACAGCATGCACAGGTCATAATCAAAGCAGATCTTGCACTTCCAGCGCATCCCGCGGATCCCGTGCTTCTTGCAGCAGTCGCAGATAATGTTGGGGTGCCGGACGCCTGACAATGAGAGAAGACAGATTCAGGCGGGTGGCCGTGCTGGTCTGAAGCGGCAGAGCAACGTTTGAGCGCAATGGCGCTCAAACTGGAGAGCCAGTTTGGCGTAGTGATTAAGTGTGCGGACTCTTATCTGGGAGAACCGGGTTTGATTCCCCACTCCTCCACTTGCACCTGCTGGCATGGCCTTGGGTCAGCCATAGCTCTGGCAGAGGTTGTCCTTGAAAGGGCAGCTGCTGTGAGAGCCCTCTCCAGCCCCACCCACGTCACAGGGTGTCTGTTGTGGGGGAGGAAGGGAAAGGAGATTGTGAGCCGCTCTGAGACTCTTTGGAGTGGAGGGTGGGATATAAATCCAATATCTTCTTCATCTTCAATATCTTCTTAAAGGCCAACCAAGATTGAACGTATGAACATATGAAGCTGCCTTACTGAATCAGACCCTGGGTCCATCGAGTCAGTATGGTCTACTCAGACTGGCAGCAGCTCTCCAGGGTCTCAAGCTGAGGTTTTCACATCTATTTGCCTGGACCCTTTTTAGTTGGAGATGCCGGGGATTGAACCTGGGATCTTCAGCTTACCAAGCACTGCCACTGATAAGATTTATTCTGGGTACAAGCTTTTGGGCGTGCCTGAAGAAGTGTGTGTGCACACGAAAGCTTATACCTCGGATAAAACTTTGTTGGGTCTTAAAGGTGCCGCTGCACTGTACTCAAAGAGAGAAGACGTGAGAACCGGGTGGTTGGGGCTTTGAGAGCCACGTAATGTGTGTGAAAGACCCGCATGTGACTCCCGAGCCACAGTCTTCCCCCATTCCCCCCACCCCTGTATTATGTATATGGATTGTCTGCTCTGCCACACAGAGGCAGGCAATGGCAAACCACCTCTGTTTTGTCTCTTGCCTTGAAAACCCCAGGGTGTCGCCATAAATTGGCTCCGACTAGATGGCCGTTTCCACCACCTTGAACTTATTGCAACTCAGTTTTCACCGGGAGAATCTGAGTTCCTTCCCTCTAGGTCAGTCTTCATTTTAGAAGCCTCTACCATGCCTCTCTTTGTCCTCTTTTTCTACATTAAAAGGCTCCAAATGCTTTTGTCTTTCCTTCGAGCGATCAAACCCATCAATGCTTTCAGGTCCCCCCAGTCCAAAGACACTGCATAGAAACGGGGCTGAACAGAACTATATTTTATTGCATTCTGCAAATATAAACATCCTTTGGCCCATGCTGCTACTGGAGCGGACAAACAAACAAGCCAACCGATTCATCTGCTCTCCAAGGAAATGAAAGAAGAACACTTTAAAAGGCTGTATTTCAGGGCAGGGAGACATCACTTCCAGGGAAGAAGAAGATGAAGAAGACGACCGCAGATTTATACCCCACTCTTCTCTCTGAATCAGAGTCTCAGAGCGGCTTACAATCTCCTTTATCTCCTTCCCCACAACAGACACCCTGTGAGGTGGGTGGGGCTGAGAGAGCTCTGACAGAAGCTGCTCTTTCAAGGACAGATCTGCGAGAGCTATGGCTAACCCAAGGCCATTCCAGCAGCTGCAAGTGGAGGAGTGGGGAATCAAATCCGGTTCTCCCAGATAAGAGTCTGTGCACTTAATCTCTACAGGGTGTCGAACTCATTTGTTATGAGGACTGGATCTGACATAAATGAGACCTTGTTGAGCCGGACCATGTCAAGTTGGGCCAGGCCATGTGTGTACCTATTTAAGATTAGGTATCAGAGATATAAATTTTATAAAGAACACAGACAAACACAAATATATTCTAAAAAAAACTTTAAAACATGCTTAAAACTCACTGGTCTTAAAAATGCTTTCTTTGTATTTCTCCCATGGGATTCAGGGAACTGGGCAAAGGAAGGTCTGGCTCTTTCCTTCCTTCGTTCCCCAGGGAACTAGGGGGAGGAGCCTCGGCCAATAGAAGGAAGAGAGGCTTGGCTCAGTAGCTCTGCTGTGCAATTGAGAGAGCCTGGCAAAGCAAGCTATTCCTCCCCCTTTTCCTCCCCAAGGGAGGAGCCTCAACCAATGGAGAAAATAGAGGTTTTGCTTTGTAGCTCCTGTGTGATTGAGCAAGCCGTGCAAAGCAAACTGTTATGCAGAAGGAAGCAAGATATAGCGAGAAGGAAGCAGATGACAGCCAGTTGCTCGGGGGCCTGATAGGAGCCCTCCAAGGGCCTGATTCGGCCCCCAAACTTAATGTTTGACACCCTGCTCTAAACCAAACTGGCTATCTGGTGGAGGCGACTGCTTGTCGGAAATATGAATCCTAGATGTAGGAAAGCTTGTGCCAGAAGAGAACAAACCTACCTATTTGTGCATTATCATACAACAGAAGGTCGTATGCTCCTTGGAATCCCGTCCGATAGTTGGTGCGGGTGCCCTGGTCCCACTGCACCACCACAGTCTTATCTGGCGTTGTCGGGCTCCCTTGCCGGCCAATCTCCACCACCGTCCCAATGTTCCCTTCGCCATTGTCCTGGTTGCCCCACTTCCAGTCCATGCCACGGACCACCCGCATTCCAACCTGCATGCTTGCGTAGGGGTCCAAGTCCATTGCGAGACGGGGGCAACCTCAGCTCGATCGCCAGTCGGCTGGCTCAAGGGAGGAGCAGAGCAGGCAATGCATTGGCAAAATCTAGAGAAAGGAGCAAACGGCTCTTGTTAGAAATGGATGCAAGAGAGGTGGAGATCCAGAAAAGAGGTCCAATTCAAGAAATATCTGGGGACTTTGGGGGTGGAGCTAGGAGACATTGGGGGTGGAGCAAGGAAGAAGGTTGTGACAAGCATCACTGAACTCCAAAGGGAGTTCTGGCCATCACATTTAAAGGGATTGCCCATCTTTTACATGCTTTCCCTCCATTGGAAATAATGAAGGATAGGGGCACCTTCTTTTGGGGCTCACAGAATTGGACCCCCTGGTCCAATCTTTTTGAAACTTGGAGGGTGTTTTGAGGAGAGGGGTGGAATTCTAGCAGGAGCTCTTTTACATATTAGGCCACACACCCCTGATGCAGCCAATCCTCCAAGAGCTTACAAGGCTTTTTTTTGTAAGCTCTTGGAGGACTGGCTACATCAAGGGTGTGTGGCCTAATATGTAAAAGAGCTCCAGCTAGAATTCCACTCCTGCCACCATCCCATGTCAGAATTACAATCACAGTGCTGCCTGCAGGCTCAAAAATGTTGGGGACTCCTACTCCACTCTAGCATCTTATTTTATGCATAATATTTATTTTAGAAGATGTCTTTCCTGCTTTTCCACCCACTGTCTCCGTGATAAAATCAACACAATATGAGGCTAAAATGCACAATAGACTTAAAAAAAAAAGCAGTATTCATAACAATTATAAACCATACAGTTAGATAACAGCACCCCAGCGGAAATTTGTTCTCTTGTACTGGTGAACCGTGCCTGTAAGAAACTGCCAGGGAGTACGTAACAGAATATGAGAGAGTTCTGTCTGACTCAGAAGCTGGTGTGGCCCTGCCCCCTGAGAAAGCGGTGCTAAAAAGATCTTGCCATATTTATCTATGCAGCTGCAAATTATCTCTAAAATACTTTGACGCATGGCTTGCAGGCTGTTAAGTTAGAGGGAAAGGAAAGGAAACGAAACTGGTGCTAAACAGAGATGGCATTTTTTTTTTGGTCCTGTTAAATAGCGCTTTATTAAATTTGCTAAAAATGGAGCATACGTTGGCTGTTAGCTGATTCATCTTCAACAGCAAGCTGAAAGTAATAACACAACCTCACTTTGCCTCCAAGATTGTGATCTGAAACTGTAACTGGATTCTTAGAAAGGGTCACCACTTCAGTATGCCCTGAGAAAGGGATGCCAGCCTCCAGGTGGGACCTGGAGATCCCCTGGAATTACACCTCATCTCCAAAAATCAGCCCCCCTGGAGAAAATGGCTGCTTTGGAGGCTGGGCTTCATGACATTGTACCTCTGTCCTCCCCAGGTTCCATCCCCAAATCTCCAGGAGGTTCCTGACCTGGAGTTGGCAACACTACCTCCCCATCCCCCACCAGTGGCTGGAGGAGGGGGAAACTGGCAACCCTATCCAAGCATCAAACTAGGCTTACAGGTTGCACTAAGACATCAAAAAGAAAAGGTTCCTTAACAGGCAATTTCAAGCCCTTTTATCAGCACCTTGAGGGATAGAATGCGTGTGTGTGGGTCTAGATTCATAGGAATTCTCCTACCAATATCAAACTACATTTTTTCTGTATAGGCCCAGGTGTGGGGCGAGGGGAAACAACACACACAGAGATCTATATAAGGTCTGTTAGTGCCAGGTGCCTATATACACACTGAACCACAGTTTTCCCCTTCCTTCCTCCAAGGAAAGCATATAGAGGTCCTACTGTACCCTCACAAAGGCCCTGCCAGAGTGTGACTGATCCACGGTTGATTTGAACCCAGTTCTCCCAGGTTTTCACTCAACACTTTAGCCATTTCACCACACTGGCCCTGGTTTTTTGTTTTTTTTTTACTTCGAACCCACTCTTCTAAGTAAAGTTTCAAGAAGGACATAACTGTACAGAACAAACATAAATTTCAGCCTTTTGCTGTCTGTCCTGTTAGCACAGTCTAAAATTAGACAGGAAACTAAAAATACTTTCACAGCGGAGAATGAGTGTCTCTCGCCTCGTTTCCATCAAAGAGCACCCACCCACCACAACCAGGCACACACACACACAGAGCCACATTTAACAACTCATTGGGCTGAGATGGTGGAAGGACCAGCGGAGGGGGGGGAGGTCTTTTAACCCAGAAAAGGGGAGCATCATAAATTAAACAGCAGGATAGTTGCTATGGAAATTTATTGTTCCAAAGATCCAATTTTGACAAAAATACATGGAGGGTGGGGGCAGACAGGAAGGGCACAATGTTCTGAAAGAAACCGCAGTTTCACACATGCTAAATATCGCACTTTCAATCCACTTTCAACGCACTTTGCAACTGGATTTTATTGTATGAAATGGCGAGATCCACTTGCAAGTGGTCGCTGAAGTGAACTCAAGTGGCATTATTTAGCGTGGGCGAAAGTCTGTGGTGGCATTATGAATCTAAAGTGTGCTAACAGGCATTCTGAGGGCACTTCTGGCTCCCCCACAGAGGATAAGAACGTAAGAGAAGCCATGTTGGATCAGGCCAATGGCTCATTCAGTCCAACACTCTGTGTCACAGTGGCCAACCCCCCCCCCCCCCCCCGGTGCCATCAGAAGGCCCATCAGTGGGGCCAGGACACTACAAACCCTCCCAATGTTTCACACACACACCCCCAAGCACACACAGGATTACCTGTGTTGAAGTCAAAAGAATCACCAATGTTTGAAATGTACTGAAGTTTCCAGTTTCTGTCATTTTGTCTGCGATTTCTTTCTCTTACCTCAGTATCTGAGTGCTTTTAGATTCTCTGGTTTCTCTTGAATGCTTTGGCCTCAAACTTGAAATTTCACACAAGCTGCCAGATGTCAGTGGGCATATGAGTTAGCCACCTGGCATGGAATACTAAACAATATTACTGGTCTACTCCCGCAGTTCACTTTCACACACACCAAATCACACTCTTTTAACCCACTTCCAACTGGATTTTAGAAGAAGAAGACTGCAGATTTATTCTCCACACTTCTCTCTGAATTAGAGACTCAGAGCGGCTTACAATCTCCTATATCTTCCTCTCCCACAAGAGACACCCTGTGAGGTGGGTGGAGCTGAGAGGGCTCTCACAGCAGCTGCCTTTTCAAGGACAACCTCTGCCAGAGCTATGGCTGACCCAAGGCCATTCCAGCAGCTGCAAGTGAAGGAGTGAGGAATCAAACTCGGTTCTCCCAGATAAAGAGTCTGCACACTTAACAACTACACCAAACTGGCTCTCTGTGTGAAATGGTAAAATCCACATAAACAGTTGCTGAAGTGGACTGAAACTGCATTATTTAGCATGTGTGAAAGTGCTCATGAAGACCACCCTGACCTACGATGCAGGATTCATCTTTTAAACTCCACACCTTAGGCCATCTCTAAGGTTTCTCTCTGCCGGCTTTTCTTCCTCCACTCCCTCGTCTCCCTTCCCTCCATTTTTATCATCGCTCTTTCTATTTTTTTGAAAAAAAGAATAACTTTTAGAAAAGAAGATAAATTCTTTCACATTTATATCCTCTGCCCTTCCTCCAAGAATCTAAGCCAGTGTATGTGATTCTTCCTTTTGCCTTCACAACAACCCTGTGGGGTACATTAGGCTGAGAGAAAGGGGCTCTGGCCCAGGACCATTCATTGAAGTTTATGGATGGGTACAGATTTGAACCTGGAACACCACTGGTTCCAAACCAGGGCCTCTATTGAGACCCGCCTTGTAACCCCCTTGTGGGTAGGGATGCCTGCTACCAGGTGGTGGTTGACGACTTCCAGGGATTACAACTGGTCTTCAGGCAACAGAGATTAGTCCCCCTGGAGAAAATGGGCACTTGGAAAGGTGATCTCTATGGTATTACCCTACACTAAAGCCCCTCTTATCCCCAAACTCCCTCCCTCCTCAGATTCCACCCCCTCCCCACCCCCCAATCTCCAGGTATTTCCCAACCCAGAACTGACAAACCTTACTTGTCGGTCAAGATCCACCAGTTGTATACAACACCATCACGGATCAGATACCAAACTGCGAAACAAAATCTGAAGATTCATGGACCGAAGCTACAAATCCATTGGGTCAACCGTCCGAAAATATCGATGCATTCTGAATATGCAACAGCAAAATGCCAAGAGGAGGCTCTAGAGGGTAAATTCTGTCTGCCTCTAGCCTTCCACGGACCACAGACCTGCCTAACTGTTTCTCCAGAATCTCCCAGAAAGGACATTCCACAGCCTTCCTGGAACACAAAGTGTTCTCATAATTAAGAAATTTGCCCCTTCTTGTACTTTAAATTCATCGCTTCAACCCTCAGGTGAAAAGACTCCTGTAGATACATTGCCTGCTATAGTGTGAAACCAAGATACTACCACAGGCAATGCTGGGCAAATTTTCATGTGAAGAAGTGCTCCGTTGTTGCCTAGCAACCAGCAGTCCAATATCAGCCAGCCCTGAAAGAAACTGCTGGGTGGCTCCCTAGCAACTCCAGCTTCCTGCCTTCACTCAGAACAAAACGTTACCATTGCTCACTTCTCAGACACACCACTATGGTAAGCTCGTAGCTGGTGCAAAGAAGTGGCTGAGAGAATGAGTAGAGATCTCTGCTACGAACTTACTAGGTGATTTTAGTCAACTTACCCCTCTCTATTTGCAACACAATGATAACAACACTGGTCTACACCCTTACTCCTGGCTCCACCCCCAAAGTCCCCAGGTATGTCTTGAGTTGGACTTGGCAACCCTAAGAGGGCAAGATGAAACAACTGCTGGCAAGGTGACACGAAGGCCCACAGCCCAGCAGAGATCTGTCAATCAGACCCTCTTGACCCACCCGTTCATATCAGGAATATGAGACCACCTCACGCTTTTATGTCCAACCAGTGCCAGCAAAGAGCAGAAAAGAGACGCACTCTACTCCCTCCCCGAGTGTGCCCACATCAACACAGTGGGGTGGCATACACAGGCTGCGATCACACACACTAACGAACGCACTTTCAATGCACTTTACAACGGGATTTTACTGCGCGAGCTTGCAAAAACCAGTCGGAAAGTGCATTGAAGGTGGGTTGAAAGTGGGTTATTTAGTGTGTGTGACTGCACCCTTAAGGGAGCAGATCTTAAGGGAGCTGCACCCTTAAGGGAGCTGAATCCCCAAACCTTGAAGACGGCCCAGACGACTGCCCTAAAAACCAGCCCATGATGCAGGCCTTTCCAATCCAGAATCTCAGATATGGAGATGAGGTGTCTCCGAAACAGCGATAGCAACAAGTGTGAGATTCCTCTAGTGAACTAATCCCAGAAAAGGAATGGAAATTAAAATATGTATTTCCCCATAAAGGGGAACAGGGGGAAAAAAATCAATTCAACCTGTTGCAAGTTACCACAGCTAATATCTAATATCAAGCTGGTATCCAGTCATTCCAGAATGAAAGGTAACAGTTCCCAAAACCTATTTCTCTTGTTAATTTCTGCTTCGGACATTTCTTTCAAATGGAAAACAACAGTTAAAAGCCCTTTCCTTAAGACGATTATGTCCATCAGTCTCAATTAAGGGATTAACAGGCTTTAAAAAAAAAAAATCTAGCAAACACAGACATCATATTTAGCACAGAAGAGCACAGCAGTGGGAAACAGACCACCATTTCTGTGATGTCAGAAAATAATACAAAAACCCGCAATAAAAATGAACACTTGTAATTAAAAATAGTGCAGACAGGACACTCAGCGCTCCAAAAATCTCCTACACACTTCTAGACTATGGAGGCGGAATGCCTGGGATAGGAAAAGATACAATTTAATAACTGCCCTTTGAGGCAGTTGGCATTTAAAACTTTACTGAAGGGAGGGGGAGGGAAGGCCCACGGTTTCCGATATAATTTCAGAGATAAATCTTTGTGGTCAGTGTGGAAACGCTTATCTCATGGCAAAGTACAAATCTTAGGAAACTTATCGAGGACAGAATTTCCTGAGAATTGCGGACAGTCGAGAACAGCTTTTACCAAGTCACATTCAACGGCCAAGTCACACTCAGCTCCTTTCATGAGTCACTGCTTGCTTCTTCTGAACTAAGCAGTGACTCACAAAAGCTCATCCTCCATCCCAAACCCTGTTAGTCTAAGGTGGTACTGGACCTCTTACTGTTCTGTATTGCTACAGACAGGCTAACACGACTACCCATCTGGATCTAGGGCCTAGAAACTGGGCTCATTCTAAAGCGCAAAGTCTTTGGACATGGAAACCACACGCTCAAATTCCATCCTCGGGCAGAGTTGCGGGGGGCACGCACTAGGGTTGCCAAGTCCCCTTCGTCCTGGAGAGGGGGACCTGGAAGTGACGTCATTGCCCGGCGCTGCCACACACGGCCGCTCTAGGAATCTCAGGGAAAACTCCATGGCTTTCCTGGACACTCTAGCCATTTGGGAGGAAAAAACTCTATGGTACCTATTGTACCATAGAGTTTTCCCTCCCAAATGGCTAGAGCATCCGGGAAAACAACAGTTTCACCGGAAACGCCTAGAACGTCCACTGCGCGCTGGTGTAATGATGTCGCTTCTGGGTGATGTTATCGCACTGGCGACGTAGGGGGAGGTTCCCCCCCATTGGCCCAATGTGGGCCAGTGAGTTGGTAACCTCCCGGGTGGGGGAACCCCCGCCTGGACCGGGGGCTTGGAAGTCCTAGCACGCACAGTGGAGGTTAAGGTATAGCTTGTTGATACAATCTTGGCCATTTGAAGCTGCCAAGCCACTATGGCCAAAAGACCAAAAATTTCTTCTGTGTACAGATTCAAAGTGGGAAATTCAAAGAGGGAAGAAGCATCGTATTACTGGAGCCCAGCCAGCAAAGTGACTACATCTTTATGGTCATCCATGCAATTTGCACCATCTAGATTGATGTTAGTTAGTTCCCCAAACTCTCCCCCACTCGTTGCTGCATTTCCCCCAAATTGCTTTCAGTTTTGACTGCCTAATGACTGCAAACTAGTTTTGTTGGCTAAGCAGACGGTAGAATAGGGTTGCCAGCAGTTCTGGGTTGAGAAATTAGGGTTGCCAATTCCCAGTTGAAGGCAGGGGATCCCCCAATTTGGAGGCCCTCCCCCCACTTCAGAAAGCAAGGGGGGAGGGAAATGTCTGCTGGGAGCTCCATTATTCCCTATGGAGACCAATTTCCCTAGAATATAATGGAGAATTGATCTGTGGGTATTTGGGGCTTGGGGGGGGGGCTGTTTTTTGAGGTAGAGGTACCCAATTTGTAACATAGCATCCAGCGTTACTTCTCAAAACACCATCCAACTTTCAAAAAGATTGGGCCAGAGGTGCAAAGAAGGTGCCTCATCCATTATTTCCAATGGAGGGAAGGCATTTAAAAGGCGTGCAGTCCCTTTAAACGTGATGGCCAGAACTCCCTTTGGAGTTCAATCATGCTTGTCACAACCTTGCTCCTGGCTCCACCCCCAATGTCTCCTGGCTCCTCCCTTAAAGTCCCCGGATATTTCTTGATTGGACCTGGCAACTGTAGTCAGTTATAGGTTGCTGCTCTCTGGCAGGAAAGGGGTTAAGAAGCACAGAGGCAAGAAAGAGCCTTAAGGACTAGCAGCATGTGCCTTTCCTTCAGAAAATTAAATTAAGACAGTCCATGTGTGCTGGAAAATTGCAAGGTGTAAAGATTAGAGGTGCAAGCTAGGATCTGGGAGGCCCAAGTTCGAATCCCCCACCCTGCCCTAGATGTCTGATGGGGGACCTTGGGCCAATCACACTCTTTCTCAACCGAAGCTACCTCAGAGGGTTGTTGTCAGGGCTTTTTTTGTAGCAGGAACTCCTTTGCATATTAGGCCACCCCCTCTGATGTAGCCAATCCTCCTGGAGCTTACAGTAGGCCCTGTACTAAGAGCCCTGTAAGCTCATGGAGGATCGGCTACATCAGGGGTGTGTGGCCTAATATGCAAAGGCATTCCTGCTACCAAAAGCCCTGGTTGTTGTTGAGGGGCTGAAAGGGAGGCAGAGAGAGCAAACTTGTAAACTGCTCTGGGCCGCCACTGGGGCAGAAAAGCAAGGTATAAATAACTCAGTGAACGAACAAACACAAATCGCAAAGAGCTCCTAATCTTCCTCCCAACCTGAAGTGATGGCAAAATACACACAGCCACAAATATTGCCCAGAAACCTTCCCCTTCCAATAGGGTTGCCAATCTCCAGGTTGTACCTGGAGATATCCTGCTATTGTTCCCCAGGGGACCCAGTTTTCCTGGAGAAAGTGGCTGCTTTGGAGGGGTGGACTCTATGGCATAATACCGTGCCAAGTTCCCTGCCCTCCCCCAAATCCCACCCTCTGCTCCCAAAATCTCCAAGTATTCCTCAATCCAGAGCTGGCAACCCTACTTCCTAAAACCATATCAGTTTCACTCTCTGCACAGAGCAATGGCTTTGGGACCTCATATATTTGCGTTATTCGTTCCTGCCTTCCTCCCCAAAGGAGACCCAAAGCCGCTTGCGTCATTCTCCTCTCCTCCGTTTTATCCTCACAACAACCCGGCGAAGTAGGCGAGGCTGAGAGTGTGTGACAGGGCCTAGGTCACCCAACAAGCTTCAAAAGCACGAGTGGGAATTTGAACCTGGGTCTCCCAGAGCCTAGAACAACAACACTTTAACCACTGCACCATACTGGCTCTCCTGGAATTCCGGCCCACCAAAAACATTACATTCTGGAACTTCCACCTGTCTCCTCTTCGCACGTACCTGAGATGAGTTTCCATTCTATTCCCCCTCTGCTGGCCAAGACGACCCCATGAGCATGAAACCTTCAGTGCCCACACAATATCTATGCTATGACCTAAACAACAACCCCCTTACTTTTAGAGTGTTTCCTTTCCTGCTCACCTAGGGACGATTCAGACGAATAACTGTTTGCAAGCCTATAACCCCGGAGTGGCTAAACTGTGGCTCAGGAGCCACATGTGGCTCTTTCATATATACTGTGTGGCTCTTGAAGCCCCCACCACCCTGTCAGCCAGCTTGGAGAAGCATTTTTCTCTTTAAATCACTTCTCCAAGCCCAACCAGCCGGCAGCTTAGAGAATGCATTTAAAGTTGCTTTCTTTTCACCTCTCCTTCCCTATCTATTTGCCTGCCTCCCTCCCTCCCTGTCTTGCAGCTGTCAAACATCTGACATTTATTCTACATGGCTCTTACATTAAGCAAGTTTGGCCATCCCCGCTATAACCTCAACGCCTTCTCCTTTGTGGCTAAAATGGCCAAAGCCGCACAAGTGAGAATAATGAGAACAGCTTCCAGGTCAAATAAGTGAGCACTTCCAGAAAACTCTGATACATAAATGTATGAAGCTGCCTTACATCAAATTAAACCATTGGCCCATTTATTTCAGAACAGAAGAAGAAGATAATATTGGATTTATATCCCGCCCTCCACTCCGAAGAGTCTCAGAGCGGCTCACAATCTCCTTTACCTTCCTCCCCCACAACAGACACTCTGTGAGGTGGGTGGGGCTGAGAGAGCTTTCCCAGCAGCTGCCCTTTCAGGGACAATCTCTGCCAGAGCTATGGCTGACCCAAGGCCATTCCAGCAGGTGCAAGTGGAGGAGTGGGGAATCAAACCAGGTTCTCCCAGATAAGAGTCCACGCACTTAACCACTACACCAAACTGGCTCTCCTACAGTCCACTTCTACAGGCATCCGCTTTCCTGGCCCCGAGAAAAATGGAGACCTTTCCCAGCATCCATGATCCTCCTACCAAGAGATGCCTAGAGTTGAACCGGAGTCATTCGACATGCAAAGCTGGTGCTCTACCCCCGAGCCACGGCCCCACCCCAGCCGTTGCTTCTCAGCTTAAAAAAATTAATTAAATAGTGCTCAAACCTCAGGTTGAAGGCAAGAGAACCCTCCCGTCCGAGCACAAGAGAATGCCCGACGTTCTTTAGACGCCAAGCGTGGAATCACCATTTAGAACTTTCCCAATCAAATTATATGATCTAGTTAAAAGGAAAGGGGCGGGGGACAGAGAAGCTGACACATTCATCAGCGCTACAGAACTTAGCAACAGGAAGATTCCCCCAAGGCAGCATGCACTACATGCTTAAATAAATATTCGGGCATGCTTAAATAAATATTCAGACACTAGAGCACCTGCTCTGTGCAAATTAATTTTCATTTTGCTAATCTGTGCTACTGTTGTTGTGCACATAGTCGTGCTATTTCTCTCATAATAATAATAATAATAATAAATTTTATTTGTATCCCGCCCTCCCCACCGAAGCAGGCTCAGGGCGGCTAACAGGACATGGTCTACACCATGATTTGTATAAAACAATTTTAAAATACAGTTAATAAATACATTTAAAAACAGTTACATAAAAATTTAAAACTACAATAAATTAAGGTGCTATGTTCAGTAGATGTATTCCGATGGCTAGATATCGCTTTCAGGGTTCCTTATAAGCGTGCAGAAAGAGGGTGGTTTTGCAAGCCCTGCGGAACTGATTAAAGTCCCGCAGGGCTCGCACTTCCTCCGGTAGTTGATTCCACCAGTGGGGGGCCATTATAGAGAAGGCCTGCTCCCTCGTTACTTTCAGTTTGGCCTCCTTTGGTCCAGGGATCCTTAAAAGGTTTTGGGAGCTAGATCTTAGTGCTCTCTGGGGAACATGTGGAGAGACACCCATGAAAGATATAGGACAGAAAAGATGTCTAGGGCAGCGAGGCCCAGCCCCCTGGAAACCCCGCTTGCTTCCATGGGTCATCCCCCCCCCCCACCTTCATACCTTCCATCTTTGCAAACCATCAGGATTAGAAAGGTTTTTTCAAACAAAGGCCGGGGTTTCTAGATTTCACATTCTGCATGCCCCCCCCACCCCACCCCGGACCACTGCTTTGCCTACAGTGTTTGTAAGAAAATCCCTCTCTGCCGAAGTTCAAACATGGTGATGACAGACAGAAACTCATCCAGAAGTTACCCGTGAGCGTTGCCTGTATTTAGAGGGAGTCTTCGGACGTGGATGTAGAGACTTCCCAACCTCGTGGAAATCTGTGTTTTGGGAGTGTAGTGCAGGCAGCTTTCACCGGTCACAGAGGGCCCATTTCGTTCCCTGTCCGTTTTAAGAAACAGCCCCCGAATCCTGCCACGGCTACAACTGTAACGGGATGAGAAATCTCCAGGAAGTATCAAGGCTGAAGCTCAAAAACTCAGACGCTTCTACAAGGGCCCGTGCCTTCCAAAGCTGGAAGAGAGAATGTGGGTCTGCGCTTGCTGTTTGCTTCGGAAGGTGCTATTTCGAGGTCTCCAAAGCCAGAAAAGCAGGTTTCCTTGGACGATGCCACATGATAATTATTTTGGTTGACCTGCCGTTTCTTCTGAGCTAGTTGTGAATCCTGTAGCACCTTAAAACTCAGTGGGATTTTCGAGGTATCAGATTCCAGGAGCCAACACTCTTGCCTTTTGGAAGCTTGAAGCCAGGCAGCAGAGGCGGTAGTTTCCAGGTCCCTGACGGTTTCGAGGTCTCCCGGGAGGAAAAACCAGCTGCTACCAGAGGCTTTCCGCTGCGATCGGATTATTTCCCTGGGGGTACATTAGGAGCCGTCTACATTAAACCCAATAACAACGCAAGAAGATAAAGAGGTACCTCTCCCATCGCAGTCTCTGGGGTCGAAAGAGCAAGGACTCTTATTTTCCTTCAAGAGCCTCGGCCCCACTGAAATGCTCCCATCAGTCTTTGGCCTGAGTCCGGGGCCCGAAAAACGACAGCTCTGCTTTCTTTTTGAGACAAACACCCCCTCCCCCGCACCTGGAAAACTGGGTCTCCTCCCTCAGCTTTGCTGGTGATGTTTCAGCGGAAGAGTGTCGCGGGCTCTGCTGAGATTGGATCTGGCAGTGGCAGAGAGGCAGGTCAGAAATCCGCGCTCTGTCCCCTCTCCGCGATGGTGGCGGGGACACTTTAAACAGCCACCACGCAGCCGCCTCCCGTCTCCCTCCCCCGAGGCTGCATTGAACGACAGCAGCCAAAAGAATGGTGACAGGCACTTAAAGCCGCCCTGTCTCCCTGCCAGGCAAACGAGGCTGAATAATGGAACAGATGGGGTGGGGGGGGGGAGGGATGAGAAAAAGGGAAGCTCCGCCCCCGCTGGCTCCAAGCCCGCAATCCATCGCTATGGCTCAAATCCATCCCAAGAGCCCGGAGAGAGGAGTCTGGATTGCCAGACTTATGTTCCCCCTTCCCGGTGCCTCCAACTCCATCGCAGCTGTCCTTCCCTGAACGTACAAAGCAGCCCTGCGCAGAATCCGGCCGCTGCCACCCTTAGCTGGAGGTTGTCCACTGATTAAAGTGGCCCTCGGGCACAGAAAGGGCTTTCCCAGCACCAGGGAGCCTGGAAAGGGGAAGGCCGGAGGAGTGAGCTGAGCCATTTCTGCATGCAAAGCGGGTGGCTTACCCTTGCGTGGTCATGACTTTCAAATTAGGGGCTTTCCTCTGTGGTCTGAAGCTTGCTGGGGGAGGGGGAAAAACCGGGTGGCCTGCTTTGCTGCCCCAACTCCCAAAACGAAGTTCATTCACCGAAGATGAGGGTGCAAATTATTTGCAAGCCAATTTACAATGGGGTATAGGGGTTAAAAATGTCGGACAAGGATCTAGGAAACCCAGGTTCAAATCCCCACTCTGCCATGGACGCTTGCTGGGAGACCTTGGGCCAGTTTGGTGTAGTGGTTCAGTGGGCGGACTCTTATCTGGGAGAACCGGGTTTGATTCCCCACTCCTCCACTTGCAGCTGTTGGAATGGCCTTGGGTCAGCCATAGCTCTCGCAGAACTGTCCTTGAAAGGGCAGCTTCTGTCAGAGATCTCTCAGCCCCACCTACCTCACAGGGTGTCTGTAGTGGGGGAGGAAGACAAAGGAGATTGTAAGCCGCTCTGCTTCAGAGAGAAGAGTGGGGTATAAATCTAGAGTCTTCTTCTTGCCTTGCCTACCTCACAGGGTCATTGGTAGGATGAAACGGAGGAGAGGAGAGTGAGCTAAGCCGCTTTGAGGCCTCCGTGGGGAGAAAGGCGGGGTATAAATAAATAAGTAAAGTAAATAAATAAAATGAAAAGACCCGGGTAACTTCTGAGCGTGGGCAAACTTCTTAAAGGCCACTCGCTAACTGCACACACAGTGTAAAAACAATGCGTATATTTACACTCTAACCGAACTAAAAACTCCTTCTGCCTTGCACATGAACAAGCCCAGGCTAGCCAGATCTCGGACGCTAAGCAAGGTCGGCCCCAGCTACTAGATGGAAGGGCAACCTCCAAGGAATCCCAGGGGTGTGACGCAAAAGCAGGAAATGGAGAACCGCCTCTGAAATGTCTCTTGCCTAAAAAACAAATCTAGCTCGCCACCTAGTGGTGCTTAACACTAAAAAGCCCGCTTGCCGAAAGGGCGGGATATAAATATAAAGTAAATAAATAAACAGAGCTAGAACTTCTGGCTGCCAGACAATCTTCAGATCTCCTGACTATTCTACACAAGCCGGATGATATTATCCCCAAGGCACGTGTAAGTGAAGCTACTCAGCGCATTGTGAGCGCACAGGGGGAAAGGCTGTGGCTCAGCGGAAGATACTCTGCTCTGCACGCAGGAGGTCCCAGATCTAATCCTTGGCACCTTCAGATTCATTTACTTCATTTATACCCAGTCTTTCTCCTCGGTAGGGGACCCAAAGCAGCTTAAATCATTCTACTCCCCTCCCTTTTAACCTCGCAGCAACCCTGTGAGGTAGGTAAGGCCGAACTGGTGCGTCCCCAACAAGATTCCATGGCAGACAGGGGCTATGAACATGGACCTCCCAGATCCTAGTCCAGGGATGGCCAAACTGTGGTTTCTGGAGCCACATGTGGCACTTTCAAACATATTGTGTGGCTCTTGAAGCCCCCACTGCCCTGTCAGCTGGCTTGGAGAAGGCATTTGTCTCTTTAAATCAGTTCTTCAAGCCAAGACAGATGGCGGCTTGGAGAATGCATTTAAAGTTAAAGTTGCTTTCTTTCCACCTCTCCCTCCTCCCACTCCATTTTCCTTCCTCCCTCCCTCCCAACATCTGCTGCTCATGTCTTGTGGCTCTCAAACATCTGACGTTTATTCTGTGTGGCTCTTATGTAAGGCGAGTTTGGCCACCCCTGTCTTGGTCTAATGGCTACACTATGCTGGAGGGGAAGTGGGAAAGACCTTTCTCTGCCCAAAAGCCTGGAGAGCCACTGCCAATAAAAGTAGACAATAAGGACCTTAACAGACCAATGGTCTAATTATAACTGTAGCTTCATGTGCACCCATGCGCAGATAAAGTCTACCTGTCCAGCTGCTGTACTGAACGCCACGGACTGAACCTGGCACCTTCTACCAACATAGCCTTTCCCCCAGGGGTGAAATTCTAGCAGGAGCTTCTTTGCATATTAGGCCACACACCCCCTGATGTAGCCAATCCTTTAAGAGCTTACAAGGTTCTTTTTCGTAAGCTCTTGGAGGATTGGCTACATCAGGGAGGTGAGGCCTAATATGCAAAGGAGCTCCTGCTAGAAAGCCCCTGCTTTCCCCTAACCCACAGTAGCTTAAGTTTTCAAAACCTCTTCCCTAAATCCCCCCCTTCCCTGTTCGAACCACTGTTTAAAAAAGAAATGGAGATCTTTGTTGAGATTCAGCTTTCCGTGTCGCATGCCAGAGTGTAAAGCGGCTTAAAATAAAACATTGTGAGGACTGCAACTCTGTGCACTTACTCAGCGGTTAAGTCCCATTGAATCCCAGGGCAGGAGACTCCTGAATAAACACGCTTTAAGCCGATCCAGCTTGCTTGTTCCAGATTTCCAAAGGTGGCCTTCACTGAACACACCATGTTATAAACATCCCTCTTTCGAGAAGCAAACCCCCCCCCCCCCCGGCTTTCGTTTGCACAATCTCCTTTCCACCTGGAGAGAAGAGCAACGCGCCCCCCTCCAGGCATCGAAGAGGTCACCTTTCCACAGTTACTTAAAAAAAATCAAGAGCCCGCGGTTCGGATGCCAAGTCCTGAGCTTGCAGTTTTAAGTTTCACAATGGAGAAGGACATTACAAAAAAAAAAAAAAGAACTGGAAACTAAAATGATCAGATCTTCTTTCCTTTCAAAAAAGGAACAGCCCTGCATCTCTCTCCACACCCTCACTCGGGCCCTGGACTATCTCTCTCCTAAGGGCACCTTTCTCCTTTGCCGGCCTCGAGAACTTTCGGTTTATTTAGACAGAGTTGATCTCACCTTTCGATTTACCAGGAAGGAAGGAAAAGAATCAAGGAGGCTTCCAAAAGGAACCAGGAAACGCCAGAATCTGTTGCCAAAAGGCCCTGAACAAACACAGTTAAAATGTTGACATAAACAGCAGCTATTGCTGGAAGCAGGAATGGAACCAGATTCAGGGACTCAAAGCAACCCATACCAAATAAACATTCAGAGTCGTCTAAGTCTCTCTTTTCAGGATTGTCCTTCAACCAGTCAACAGACTCTGGAGGCCTAGTTGAGTAAGGAGGTTTCTGAAGAACGGCAGGAGGCCAGGAAACACCTTCTGGCTCTCTCAGTAGGGGTATCACAATGTCCAGGACATCAAGTTTGGACTCTGGCATTCCTCAAACTGACTATCTAACGTGGCCCATTTATCCTGACTTTCCCCAAAGGAGCTCAGCACGGTATACATGAGCCTCCATCCACGGTCTTACCCTCACGACAACCCTGTGAGGTAGAATAGACTGAGAACGCCTGGCTCAGCAGTCTTTATGGCTGAGTGTGGGATTTGAACCCAAACCTACTCCAACTGGCGCTAATCACCACAGTAGTATGAGGCCTAGAAACTCAGCACAAGGAAGATATCGCCTGCCTCTTGGTTCCTCTTCCGCAGTAATGGGTCTGGAGCAGGGAAGGCCAAACTTGTTTAACATAACAGCCACATAAAATAAACATCACATGTTCGGGAGCTGCAAAACATGAACATCAAATGTTTGAGGGAGGAAGGAAGATGGGGAGGGAGAGGGGGAAAGAAAGCAACTTTAACTTTAAATGCCTTTTCCAAGCTACTGGTTGGCTTGGATAAGTGATTTAAAGAGAGAAATGCCTTCTCCAAGCTGGCTGATGGGGCGGTTGGGGGTTTCAAGAGCCACATAACATGTGTGAAAGAGCCACATGTGGCTCCTGAGCCACAGTTTGACCACCCCGGTCTAGCAGAAGCTTTTAAGAGTCAAGAGCTCTGTTGAAGCCAGAGAATCCTACCTTGGATCTCGGAATTACAAAGGAGTTTTTACTAACACGTTTGGTGTTAGTTTTGCCAGTTCGGTGTAGTGGTTAAGTGTGCGGTCTCTTATCTGGGAGAACTGGAATTGATTATGCACTCCTCCACCTGTACCTACTGGAATGGCCTTGGGTCAGCCATAGCTATCACAGGAGTTGTCCTTGAAAGGGCAGCTGCTGTGAGGGCCCTCTCAGCCCCACCCACCTCACAGGGTGTCTGTTGTGGGGGAGGAAGATAAAGGAGATTGTAAGCCGCTCTGAGTCTCTGATTCAGAGAGAAGGGTGGGGTATAAATCTGCAGTCTTCTTCCTTTCCTTGCAATGGCGGGGCACTTGACTCTCTCCCCCCCCCCCCCATCTCCAGTGAGTCAAAATATTCTTCAACCCCCCCCTGTGGCTTCTAAGATGCTCTCGCACACCACCCATGCACTCAAGCCCATCTGAACACACAGCGCCAGTCATCTCCTCTTTTCAGAAGACGGATTCTCAGCAAGACACATCCTGGGGTCAACGTCTCATTTCTGTCCTTCTGCCCAATCCCGACACGAACCCTCTGCAAAAATATGCTCTCAAACCAGCGCAGAGATCAATGCAATTCGGGGCTAAGCGTTGGAGCTGTCAGCTTTAGAAAGCAGCACAGCTGGTGATGAAGCTGTATTGTGCCTGAATTTTTTTGCTCCAGGATATGAACGGGGAAGGGGGCAGGGAGAGAGAGAGAATCAAAGGCGGTGGAAAGCCTCACCTCCTTGTTTCATAGAGCAGGGGTGGCCAACGGTAGCTCTCCAGATGTTTTTTTTGCCTACAACTCCCATCAGCCCCAGCCAGCATGGCCAATGGCTGGGGCTGATGGGAGTTGTAGGCAAAAAAAAACATTTGGAGAGCTACCGTTGGCCACCCCTGTCATAGAGGCAACCCTGTTTGCAAAAAGGTGGCTTTGTTCCGACGGGCAACCACCACCTTGCTTTTCCTCTGGGAGGAACCCGAACCAAAGACAGTGCATGAAATACCCAAAGCAGCCAGCCTGTGTGACCAATACGTGCTTTGCCCCACGGAATTAACATTTCACAGCGTCGGGGCCGTTCTAAAGCGTTTTGTGCCCCAAAGCCACCTCATGGGTCTGGACGCCTGGTAAGCAACTTAAAGTTAAACCTTTACATGAAGAAGACAAGTGGGGTGTGTGTTGGTGTGCTGCCGCAGTAATCACGGCACACTGTTACAACCAAGTTGCAAATGGTCAGGCATCCATTCAGGCCGTAATTCAGTTCTACCTCCGCCGTCATTAGAACCTGTCAACCCCAAAGTACCCCATCTGATTTTCTCTCTGTAGCGTCCAAACAACCAGAGATGCTCCGCTATTACAGATTTTGGAGCTGACGATAAAGGAAGAATAGGTCATCGTCGAGTGTGGCGGAGTGGCTTAAAGAATATGCTTGCTCTGGGAGGCGCCGAGTTCAAGTTTTACCCCTGCTAGGAATTCAAGAGGGGGCCTCAGTCCCCTAGACTGTAACACAGTAGTCTGAGCTCTCTGCCCACAACCTGAGTTTGATCCCGGCGGAAGCTGGGTTCAGGTAGCCAGCTCAAGGTTGACTCAGCCTTCCATCCTTCCGAGGTCGGTAAAATGAGTACCCAGCTTGCTGCAGGGAAAGTGTAGATGACTGGGGAAGGCAATAGCAAACCACCCTGTAAAAAGTCTGCCGTGAAAATGTTGTGATGCAATGTCACCCCAGAGTCGGAAATGACTGGTGCTTGCCCAGGGGACTACCTTTACCTTTACCTAATGATTACAAATGCAAATTTACAGAATTTGCACCCCGCCTTTCGGTCTTCCCAAGGGCCACCAAGGCGGGTAACAATTTAAAACATACATGACAAAAATCACATTTCAAAATCAAATATGTGAACACCAAAAGTGCTATATAAATGCCACACTTAGGTGCTGCCAGAGCTCTGGGTTGGGAAATACCTGGAGAATTTGGGGGGTGGAGCCTGAGGAAGGTGAGATTTGGGACGGGGACAGATTTCAGCGGGATATAATGCCAGAGCTCACCTTCCAAAGCGGCCAGAGAACTGATCTCTGTCGACTGGGGCTCAGTTGTCATAGCAGGAAAACTCCAGCCATCACCTGGAAGTTTGGCAACCGAGTGCAATGCACAAGGAGGGGGGAAAAAACAAAAAGGCAAGCTGCTGTGCAAAAATGTCCCACAAACTAAACGCACTCTGAAGACTAGAACAGCTTATCTGATGCAGTAAACCATTACAAAAATATTTTCCTTTTACACAACAAAACTTCTTGTGGAAACAGAACAGGCAAACACAGGCAGGATAAACCCTCCGATACAAATCAACACTCTCTTAAAGGACCAGTAGTCCTTTTCTTGGTATTCTTGTCTCGGTGTCTATTCATGCTTGTTTGTAAACAAGACGAAGAAGACGAACCTCCTCCAATAGCTTCAAACATGCTGCAGCTAGTGCGAAGATTCTTTGATGTGCAATTAGTTCTTATCAAATTTCATAAGTGCAAACGGGCTTCTCCAGGGACCGTAAGCCTCATTTTCACCTTTGTAGGCTTTTCCAAAGCTTTGCCGTGTACTTCAAATTTTAATTCTAGTTTGTAATTGATCCCTTTTTGTTTTTATCACCTGGAGGTTTAGCAAAACTAGTGAGAGCGGTGGATAGTCAATGGGAAAGCAGAGCTAAGCCTCCGGGCGCAACGCTATCCAGTCGGAACTTAAAACAAAACTCATGCACAC
Source organism: Heteronotia binoei (assembly GCF_032191835.1). Lineage (NCBI taxonomy): Eukaryota > Metazoa > Chordata > Lepidosauria > Squamata > Gekkonidae > Heteronotia > Heteronotia binoei. The sequence goes on along the minus strand of NC_083240.1, from coordinate 11,283,198 downwards.
TTCAATTCTTTTAAGTACAGTGTTAATGTTCAGCACAAGCGAGAAAATTTAAACCTCAAAATACGGCACATAGGCAGCGCTGGACAGATAGACCTGGTTCAAGGTGAAATTCCGCAGGAAAAGTGCAAAGTTCACATAATGACACAGTCGTTTACTTTTTCTCCTTCCCCCTTTTTGTTGGGAAAGAGTAAGCTGTCATTAGGCGAACTTTGCACTTTACTTGTGGGATTTCGCCTTGAGTCATGGTCTATCTGTCCAGCACTGCTTATGGTCTGTATTTTGATGGTCTGCTTATGGTCTGTATTTTGATATTTAAATTTTCTACCCTATGCTTTACTTGCTTAAAAGAATTGAAGATGATATTGAATTTGTATCCCGCCCATAATTCTGAATCTCAGAGTGGCTCACAATCTCATTTACCTTCCTCCCCCTGCTGAGGTAGGTGGGCTGAGAGAGCTCTCCCAGAAGCTGCCCATTCAAGGACAGCTCTGCGAGAGCTATGGCTGACCCAAGGCCATTCCAGCAGCTGCAAGCGGAGGAGTGGGGAATCAAACTTGGTTCTCCCAGATAAGAAGAAGACGACAGTAGATCTATACCCTGCCCTTCTCTCTGAATCAGAGTCTCAGACCAGCTCACAATTACCTTCCTCCCCCACAACAGACACCCTGTAAGGCCGGTGGGGCTGAGAGAGCTCTCCCAGAAGCTGCCCTTTCAAGGACAGCTCTGCGAGAGCTATGTCAGACCCAAGGCCATTCCAGCAGCTGCAAGTGGAGGAGTGGGGAATCAAACCCGGTTCTCCCAGATAAGAGTCCGCACACTTAACCGCTACACCAAACTGGCTCTGACGTGTATATGAGTTTGTTTTTAAGTTTTGACAGGGTTTTGTTGCACACGGAGGATTTGCCTTGCTAGCCCAACCACCTGGAGGTTGGCAAGGCAACAAGCTTCCTACAGTTCTCCACATATTACATCTGGAAAAGGATTGGCCAGGGTCTCTCAATAGGTCTCATGCTGGCTAAAGAAAACACCTGAGTCAGTTTCAACATACACCACTCTGATGACTTCACGATGCCCAACAGCTGCTGGGGGAAAGTAAGGTGAAATCCTGCACCACACACTGCCTTGCTGTGTCAGGGTAATCATGTGGAAGATGGATCAAAAGCCCCACTGAAGAGGCATCTACTCCGTAACCAGCAATCGGATTTGGGGGTTTTCTGAAAAAAAAAATCCTTCCTTTTTCTTCTTGTCTAGCAAACTGCGTCCTAAACAGGCTTCTCTCTGCAAAAACGGCATCATTCCCAGCATTTTAGGACTTAGGTTTTTCTGCAACAGTCAACGGTCTTAAACAAAGCAATCCAACCAACGGGCCGATGGATGGTGCGAGAGAGAGACGGATGGCATCGACAGCAAGCCCGGTCAGGGGAAAACACGGCGTACAGTACTTGCGCCGCTCCATGCGCCCCGTAATTCCAGAATATCATTCCCACACTGCCTCAAAGCAAGGCCCTCTCTGCTTCAACAACCCGTTCCCAACAGCAGCCGGCTAGTTCCTTCAATGACCCTTCCGCGAGAACCAAAAGTGCTCGCCCTCGATAGCAAAGGTATATTGCTCGCGTAAGTGGAGGTTCCATTTCTAGCGATCGCAGGTAAGAACTACCTTGCTGGACCAGACAGCAGGTCCATCAATTCTGTACCCAGGGAAGAATCTGAACAAATGGGGCATGAAAGCAAGAACTTTGCCCTATTTTATCAGCACCAGGTATTCAGAGGTATACTGCTTCTGACTATGGAGGTTTTATTAATTTAGGGTTTGTTTGTTTTTTAAAAAAATGACACCCTTCCAGAGACCTGCTTCAGGCAGCTGACCAATAAAATCTATGTAACTTCTCAATACGCAAAGCTAAGGCAGGCGACGGCAAACCCACTTCTGTAGGTCTCTCGCCTTGAAAACCCTCTGCCGTTGCCTAGGTCCTGCCTACCTAAAGGACCGTCTCTCCCCACATGTTCCCCAGAGAGTACTGAGATCGGGAACTCAAAACCTCCTCGTTATCCCCAGGCCAAAAGAAGCCCGCTTGAAATCTACCAGGGACAGGGCCTTCTCTGTTATGGCCCCTTCCTGGTGGAACCAGCTGCCGGAGGAGGTGAGGGCCCTGCGGGACCTTGCTCAGTTCCGCAGGGCCTGTAAGACAACCCTCTTCCGGCTGGCTTATAACTAACCGGCACAAGAAACTAAGTGTGGTTTATTAGACTTCTGTTGCTCTTAATGTTTTAATGTTAAATGTTTTACATATTTTAACTGTATTAAATACCTAAACTTAATTTATGTGGGATTTTATGCTGTAAACCGCCCCGAGCCACTTGGTGGGAAGGGCGGGATATAAATCATAAAATAAATAAATAAATAGATGATAGATAGATGATAAATAGATGATAGATAGATAGATAGATAGATAGATAGATAGATAGATAGATAGATAGATAGATAGATAGATAGATAGATAGATAGATAGCAACTTGACAGCACTTTATTATCATTGTTAAAAAGATAGACCTAAGGTTGTCAGGTCAGACTCAAGAAACATCTGGGGACTTTGGGGAAACTTTGGGGGTGGAGCCAGGAAACTCTGGGGGGTGGAGCCAGGAGCAAGGGTGTGACAAGCATGATTGAACTCCCAAGTAAGTTCTGGCGATCCCATTTAAAGGGACTGCACACCTTTTAAATGCCTTCTCTCCATTTGGAAATAATGAAGGTTAGGACCACCTTCTTTGGCGGCTTGTAGATCGGACCCCCTGGTCCAATCTTTTTAAACTTGGGGGGGTGTTTTGAAGAGAGACACTGGATGCTATGCTGATAATTTGGTGCCTCTATCTCAAAAAACAACTCCCCTGGGTCCCAGATACCCCCAGATCAATTCTCCATGGCTGTTTTAGAAGCTTTTCCCCTCAAACTCTAAGGCTGTGAATCTTCCTCACCAGACAACTTGAGATTTATGTCATCCTCAGAGAGGACAGAGAAGTCAGAACACATAGGCAGGGTTCCATCCCCTGAACCAGGGCTGGCCAAACTTGCTTAACGTAAGACCCACACGGAATAAACACCAGATGTCCGAGAGCCGCAAGACACGTCGTCAGGTGTCTGAGAGCCGGAAGGAAGGAAAGCAAACAGTTGGGGGAGGGAGGGAGGGAGGGAGAAGTGGAAAGAAAGCAACTTTTAATTTTAAATGCCTTCTCCAAGCTGCCAGCTAGCTTGGCTAGGCGAAGCGATTTAAAGAGAGAAATGCCTTCTCCAAGCTGGACGACAGGGTGGTGGGGGCTTCCAGAGCCACACAATGTGTGTGAAAGAGCCACATGTGGCTCCTGAGCTGTAGTTTGGACTGCCTGCCCTGACCTTCCCCTTGTATTCAACTGGGGGGGCCAGCTGACCCTGAGCTATGGCTCTCTGATCTCTCAAAATCTATGAGCGAAGTCTCTTTTTAAAGCAAAAATATGATGCGCTTCTAATTTTTGTCCCCAAACGGTTATCGCCTGCCAATACCTGCAGATTAACCACTGACAAAAGCGAGTTTTTAGAGAAGCCGTCTCCCCGATTCGAGATGCACGCCCAGGAAGACGAGGAACATTCGAGCTGACCTGCCTGGCACCCCTCTCCCTACTCAGGAGAGTCCCAGAGCTGTTTTTTGAGATAGAAGAAGACGACGACATTGGATTTATATCCAGCCCTCCACTCCGAAGAGTCTCAGAGCGGCTCACAATCTCCTTTCCCTTCCTCCCCCACAACAGACACCCTATGAGGTAGATGAAGATATTGGATTTATATCCTGCCCTCCACTCTGAAGAGTCTCAGAGCGGCTCACAATCTCCTTTACCTTCCCCCCCCCACAACAGACACCCTGTGAGGTAGATGAAGATATTGGATTTATATCCCGCCCTGCACTCCGAAGAGTCTCAGAGCGGCTCACAATCTCCTTTACCTTCCTCCCCCACAACAGACACCCTGTGAGGTGGGTGGGGCTGAGAGGGCTCTCACAGCAGCTGCCCTTTCAAGGACAACCTCTGCCAGAGCTATGGCTGACCCAAGGCCATTCCAGCAGCTGCAAGTGGAGGAGTGGGGAATCAAACCCGTTTCTCCCAGATAAGAGTCCGCGCACTTAACCACTACACCAAACTGGCACCCAATTATCAGCATAGCGTCCAGTGTCTCTCCTCAATACACCCCCCAAGCTTCAAAATGATTGGACCAGGGGCCCAGTTCTATCAGCCCCCAAAGAAGGTACCCCAAGCTACTCCACTTGGACACATTGCCCCACATGAAGCCTGTGAAACTCCCTGCCACAACGTTGGCAGCACCCTCCTTCTGTAAAACACCAAGGCATCTCTCTCCCTCCCCTTCTCCTCCAGCAATATCTCAAATGGAAAATCCTCATCATTGTTTCTGTCTCTGCCAAGCTTAGCCTTGAAAACGGGCCTCTTGGCAGAAGGGACAGAAAGGACTCTTCCAAATGAAATGAGAGCTCCGGAGATGGCAGGCCAAGGTCTTTTTTTGGTGGCACTGGTGGTGAGTGGCCGGGGAAAAGGACAGAGACAGATCAGGGGCCTAGCTCTAGAGAAGACAGTTTTCCTATTTTCTTAGGAATCAGAAATCTATAGCTGTCGCTCAGGGACAGAGTACACGTTTTACATACAGACCACTCCAGGGGCAGTCCCTCCAGACAGAAAAGTATCTAGTAAACTATAGGGAGCGATTCCCCCCATGCAAGTTACTGGAGAGTTGCTGCCGGTTAGAGCAGACATCATCAAGACAGACAGGCCTGTTGCTAGACTCAGTAAAAAGCAGGCAGGAGGAAAGGCTGTACGATGGACAGCTCCCCTTCTAACTTCAGGGGATAGATTCCAGAGCGTGACATTCCTAGGCATAAAAGACCTCCCCGCACTAAGAAAACTAGCAAAGCAGGGATAAAGGTCTGACCCTCCTTCTCTTTTGCCAACTAGGTGGTTTTCTGTTGATGGAGAGTTTTCAGCAGAAGGGAACAATCCAAAACGTGGCCTTCCGCCTGCAGTCCAAAGCAGTTCAGGTCACCTCCCCGAATCTGTGAACCCAGTCCCAGGAAGGTTTTCAAGGTGCAAACCGTAGTGAATGGACTTCTTCCTTCCTCCTTCAAACATCTGCGGCTCTCAAACATCTGATGTTTATTCTGTGTGGCTCTTACATTAAGCAAGTTCGGCCTCCCCTGACTTAGTCTAACTTAGCCCTTTTAGCATCTGGGGAGAGTTAGGGCTTGATTTCACCTAGAATCCCCCTATTTGTCTTTTTGGGTTCCACCCCTAACATTTCCAGGAATTTCCCAGTCTGGAGTTGACAAGACTACCTGGGGCACAGCTTTAAAGTCACCCCTCCTTCCCATCGCAGACATCAGGGTTTATATCCACAAAAAAATCAGGACAGCAGGAAAGAGAGAGGAAAAGAAGGCCAGCTGGGTGTCCCCTGGGTACACCCCACCCCCAGGCAGCAAGGGCCCAAGAAGTTTCAAGTTTATTTAAGTTTATATCCCGCCCTTCACACCGAGGTGGCTCAGGGCAGCTCACAACATATAAAAATCTAACATAATTTGAATTTAAAACATCTTACACAGTTAAAACAGTAAAATGATAAAACATATAGCGGCGGTCTATCAAAACTACACTCAGCTTCCAGTGCCAGTTAATTGTAAGCCAGCCAGAAGAGGGCTGTCTTACAGGCCCTGCGGAACTGGCCCAGTTCCCGCAGGGCCCTCACCTCTTTCGGCAGTTGGTTCCACCAGAAAGGAGCCGTTACAGAGAAGCCCCTGTCCCTGGTGGATTGTAGGCGGGCCTCCTTTGGCCGGGGATAACAAGCAGATTTTGAGATGCCAATCTCAGTACTCTCTGGGGAACATGTGGGGAGAGACGGTCCCTAAGGTAGGCAGGTCCTAGGCCATATAGGGCTTTAAAGGTAATAACCAGCACCTTGTACCGAACTCGGTATGTTATTGGCAGCCCCTCCCAAGGCAACAAGAATTTGAAGAAGCTTAGAATGTTCCCTATTTGAACTTTATACTGAATCTCTCCTATAAAGGGCTCTATGTATTCTGTGATGCTTTTGTAGTGCATGATTGCATGATTGTATAATAAATGTGATACAGATTGTATGCATGATTAAGCATAAAGCCAGTTTGGTGTAGTGGTAAAGTGTGCAGAAATCTGAGAGAACCGGGTTTGATTCCTCACTCCTCCACTCGCAGCTGCTGGAATGGTCTTGGGTCAGCCATAGCTATTGCAGAGCTGTCCTTAAAAGGGCAGCTTCTGGGAGAGCTCTCTCAGCCTCCCTTACTTCACAGGGTGTCTGTTGTGGGGGAGGATGGTAAAGGAGATTGTGAGCCGCTCTGAGACTCTTGAAGGGCAGGGTATAAATCCAATATCATCATCACCATCATCAATTCAGAGAAAGTATACATTTTGACATGATACAGAGTTTCATTAGTGTGTTTATTAGCTTGTCACACAGTTGTATTTTTGGTCTGCCCCTTAGACGGCAACAAGAAACGCACGTACAGGACACCCTGTTTCTGGCCTCCAAATTTATCACAGTGTAGAATTGTGACCTTTTCCCTCTGAGCGCAAAGGACGCGGGGCTCCCTCAATGGTGGCCTCAACAGCCCTCATTCTGTCCCCCACCCTCACGTTTCCCCTTCCACGCAAGGAGAGGCATCAGCCTCCAGTTCCAGCCAATTCCACCGCCCCCCCCCCCACCGAGGCCTTCATCCCAGGGCCAGAGCTGATCAAAACAGGCTAAGCCTAATCCGGCCTGACGCACCTCGAAGCCACGAAGCGCCCGGTTGCCAATAAGCAGAAGGGACCGGATGAGAGAGGAGTCACTTCCCTCCCTTTTTAAATAAATAAATAAATAAAAATAATCATTTTTAAAGGGTGGAGGCTCAGGGGCACCGCCTGCCGAGTGACCGGCAAGCGTGGTGGAAAAGTGTTTCCACAAGGATTCACCATCTCCGAAGAGACCCAGCTGAGGAAATCTGTGCCTGCGAAGGAGGAGGAGGAGATATTGGATTTATATCCTGCCATCCACTCTGAACCAGTTAGTCAGCCTTTACTGGCATAAAAATAACAGTACAGATTAATATAATGCAACACAGGATAGAAACACAACTTTCACGTACAGAATCTCAGAGCGGCTCACCATCTCCTTTATCTTCCTCTCTTGCAACAAACTCCCTGTGAGGTGGGTGGGGCTGAGAGAGCTCTCACAGAAGCTGCCCTTTCAAGGACAGCTTTGCGAGAGCTGTGGCTGACTCAAGGCCATTCCAGCAGCTGCAAGTGGAGGAGCAGGGGATCAAACCCGGTTCTCGCATATAAGAGTCTGCACACTTAACCACTACGCCAAACAGGAGGGCACCCAGGCTCTGCTCCTAGGCCCCCAAAACAGGGACACAGCTTTTTCTTCTGCAAGAGTTCCGCCCAAACACATCACTCCCTCTAAGTCAGGGAACCCCAAGGTGGTGCCCGTGGGCACCACTTCTCCACTGACATTTCCCCGGTGCCTCCCAAGTGTTTTAAAAAGTGGGCAGGGGTTTTGTCCAGGGGGGCTTTTGATACACACCAGGTTGGTGTGCATGCAAGAGTTTCAAACAATGTGTTCGAACTAAGTAGGAGTCCAGTCGCACCTTTAAGGCCAACAAAGCATTATTCAGAATGTAAGTTTTCGTAGGCATGTGTACTTCTTCGGATAATGGAATGGAGTAAGCATACCTATGAAAGCTTCCATTCTGAATAAAATTTGGTTGGTCTTAAAGGTGTTACTGGAATCCTGCGTGGTTCTATTGCTTCAGACCAACACGGCCGCCCACCTGGATCTATAAACAATGTGTTCATTTTAAAAGGCATCCCGTTAAACAGGGCATGTCCCTGAAACGCTGCAGAGCTGCTATCAGAATCACAGAGTTGGAGGGCCCCCAGAGGCCATCTAGCCCAACCCCCTGCTGAATGAAGGATCCGCCTAGAGCATCCCTGACAAGTGTTTGTCCAGCCGCTGCTTCAAGACTGCCGGTTATGCATAACCTTCCTCCCTGACATTATGCAGCTGGCTGAACCTTCACTTTTTCGTTGTCCCTACAACCCTATGTCCAAATCTGAAAGGTGTCTGCAAGCTTTAAAAGGCTCAGTACCGTCCAGTCAAGCAAGGAGTGGCTTTTTGGACTCTCCAGAACTTCCCCAACATACTTGGACAGTCTTTAATGGGCGATGCAGAACTCAAGCACAGGGCCTCGTATAATGTCAGATCAGAAGTGCCTCTAGCACACTGTTGTCTGCTCTGACGGGCAGCGGCTCTCCTGGGTCTTGGTTCGAGAAAGGTCCTCCCCTCTTTTCCACCCAGGGTGGTATAGCGGTTAGGATCTGGGAGACGCAGGTTCGAATTCCCACGCTGCCCTGGAAGCTCGCTGGGTGACCTTGGACCAGTCACGCTCAGCCTAACCTACCTCGCAGGGTTGCTGAGAAGATAAAAAGGAGGAGAGGAGAAGGATGTAAGCTACTTTGGGTTCCCATTGGGGAGAAAAGGAGGGTATAAATGAAGTAAATAAATGAATACAAACAACGTGTGAGTTCATGTTAACAAAAGAAGCCAGAGATTGAACCTGAGAATCCCAGCAGCGGGCAGTAAGTCCCACTGAAATGTGCTTTTCAGCTTTTTATGCTCCTTGATTTCTTTTCACTCCTCCCCAAACTGTCTGCACCTTCAAGCGCCTACCAAGACCAGAAAAAGAGCACTATGCGGCCATGAACCTGTTTGCAAGGTCTGCTGACAGCCTATTCATTAAAAGACAGATGAAAACCGCAGTCATGGAAGGATACCAAGCAGCAGTTAAGGCTAAAAGAATCACCCAATTTTGTCACAGGCTTCGATTTCCCTCCAGGCATTCCACTTTGCCCATAGGACATCCGCTGTAAATTTCAAGCCAGGAACTTTTGCACGGACACGATATTAAGGTCGGTATTGTCAACTGGGACTGGCAGCCACTCTCCAGGCTGAAGTCTTTCACATTGCCTAGCGGTGGCCAAACTTGCTTAATGTAAGAGCCATGCAGACGGCAGATGCTTGAGAGCCACAAGACATGAATGTCAGATGTTTGATGGAGGGAGAAAGGAAGGAAGGAAAATGGGGAGGAGGGAGGGAGCGGTGGAAAGAAAGCAACTTTAACTTTAAATGCGTTCTCCAAGATGCTGGCTGGCCTGGCCTGGAGAAGTGATTTAAAGAGAGCAATTCCTTCTCCAAGCTGACCGATGGGGTGGTGGGGGCTTTGAGAACCACACAATATGTGTGAAAGAGCCATGTGTGGCTTCCGAGCCACAATTTGGCCACCCCTGACCTAGTACCTGACCTTTGAACTGGAAATACTGGGACTGGACTGGGATGTTCCGCATGCCAAGCAGATCTGAGCCACAGCCCCTCCCCAAAACTTTCCCTAACAATAAAGAAAACAGCGACTCCTTGATAGGGCGAGTGAAAACAGGATGTGATGCCAGCACAAGAGAAGGCTAACACAAACAAACAATGTCAACCCAGCCGGAGAGGGAGAGAGTTTCAGATTCTAGTTGGCTGTCAAAAGCAAAAGGGGGTAAAGAGAGCCCCTTGCTTTCCCGGGCAGAACAAGAGCTGGGGAAAGTGCCAAAAAATATTACCAAAGCATTGGAGCGCTTGCATAGAAAAGCTAAAGCATTCAGGGCTTTTCAAGTTGTCACAGAAGGATGGCCCTGAACCTATTGGTTAAAAATTGGATCAAAAGAGTTTTCGGCTAAGTATAAGGATGAACTTTTGAGAGCGGTTCCCCAGTGGAACAGGCTTTCCTGGGAGGTGGCGGGCTTTCTTTCTTTGGAGGTTTTTAAGCAGAGCCTAGATGGCCATCTGACGGCAATACGGATTCTCTGGGACCAATTTCGCACTAGATCTTTAATCCTGGTTTAGCCCTGTCCCCAAACTGACATTCTACACTAGAATCAGAGAAACCAAGACTGATTTCCCACCTGCCTTACAATGCTCCGGCGCTCCTATTCTAAGCGGGGCTTCTCTCCGATTTCACAATATCTGCCCCGGGCTTGAACGAGCTCGGCTTTTTTGTGCAGCAAACAGAAACTGGTTTTTAGAGGTCTTAAAAAACACTAGTTGAAGCCCCGGGGCAGATAGTGTGAAATCCGAGGGAAGCCCCGCTGAGAAGACGACCTCAGAGTGGCATAAGGTGACTGCGAAATCAGTCCAACTCTATGACCAATGTTGCCTCTAAACTGAGTTAGCCTCCAGCTCACCCCTTTTTGTCTTAGCTCAGGAAGGATGACCCCAGAGCACACTAATTGATGCAGGAGCTCACAACTTTAATGCCAGGAGCTCATGGAGTAGAATTTTTGCTTGCAAGACTCTGCAGCTTAGAGGGAACATTGTCTATGACTCTATGGTCCTATGGTTTTAGTGTAGAATGTCAGCTTGGGGGACAGAGAAGAAGAAGATATTGGATTTATATCCCGCCCTCCACTCCAAAGAGTCTCAGAGCGGCTCACAATCTCCTTTACCTCCCCCCCCCCAAAACAGACACCCTTTGAGGTAGATGAAGATATTGGATTGATATCCCGCCCTCCACTCCAAAGAGTCTCAGAGCGGCTCACAATCTCCTTTACCTCCCCCCCCCCCCACAACAGACACCCTTTGAGGTAAATGAAGATATTGGATTTATATCCCTCCCTCCACTCCGAAGAGTCTCAGAGCGGCTCACAATCTCCTTTACCTTCCTCCCCCACAACAGACACCCTGTGAGGTAGATGAAGATATTGGATTTATATCCCGCCCTCCACTCCAAAGAGTCTCAGAGCGACTCACAAGCTCCTTTACCTCCCCCCCCCCCACAACAGACACCCTTTGAGGTAGATGAAGATATTGGATTGATATCCCGCCCTCCACTCCAAAGAGTCTCAGAGCGGCTCACAATCTCCTTTACCTCCCCCCCCCCACAACAGACACCCTTTGAGGTAAATGAAGATATTGGATTTATATCCCGCCCTCCACTCCGAAGAGTCTCAGAGCGGCTCACAATCTCCTTTCCCTTCCTCCCCCACAACAGACACCCTGTGAGGTGGGTGGGGCTGAGAGGGCTCTCACAGCAGCTGCCCTTTCCAGGACAACCTCTGCCAGAGCTATGGCTGACCCAAGGCCATTCCAGCAGCTGCAAGTGGAGGAGTGGGGAATCAAACCTGGTTCTCCCAGATAAGAGTCCGCACACTTAACCACTACACCAAACTAGCTCTCCTAAATCAGAGCTAAACCAGGATTAAAGGTCTAGTGCGAAATTGGTCTGCATGTAAGCAGACCATGAGAGGGTGTTCAGGAAGGATTGCATCAGTGCTTGGGTCTCGTGGCCCTTTCTTTTGTGGCCAGGGTAATGCCTATCATCACTCTGGAGCCAGAAAGAAATTTTCCTCCAGGCCAAACGGACCCAGGGACCCTGGAGTTTTTTGTCTGACATAGTGCAGGGGTCACTGGGGGAGCAAGGGGGATGAGATAGCCATGAATTTCCTGCATCGCACAGGGGAGGTGAACTAGATGACCCTTGGGGGTCCCTTCCAGCTCTATGTTTCTCTGGGTAAGGGCAGACAGCTAGAAAATGATGTATGGCATGCCCGCCAAAGAAGGCAGAAAGCTCTCCCTCCCAGGATGCTAAAACTTGGGAACACCTACTAAAAAGCAGGTGGGCAGAAGATGGAGACCGTCCAAAAGAAAGCAGTTTCTACAGGGGCAGAATTAGCTTGCCGAACTCGCTCCCTCAGTGACTTTGAGAGGGCAAGAGGCAAATCCAAACGGTTTTGGCCTCCGTGCCCTGCTTCTGGAGCTATCAAGCTGGCCGCAGGATGCTGGGCTAGATAGACCATCAGTGTAATACACGAAGGCTATTAAGATAAACTGATTGTGTTTATTAGGACGTATTACTGTCCCGACTGCAAACATGCCGATGGCCATATCTGTTAAATTTTGCAAGCGGTGCTCTGTACAAAGCCTTGTGCTTGTCAAAAACGGTAACCGTGTGCTGCACAAAGCTAAGAAAGCACCAAACCGAAATGCAAATATAACGCAAAGAGCGGCCAAAACAGGAGAAACCAACCAGCCACCTTTGACCACCCGGGATCCAACAAGAGTCGATCATCTGTAGGCATGTTACCTAATCGCAAGCGGCAGATGATGGGGACATTTTGCTCCCCGGTGCTGCTTTTAGCCACGCCAATCATGCCACGTCCGCACGCTGCTGACCGGCTGCATCATGCAACCTTCTGAAATTCAAGCCCACGCCATCCACAGGTGCCCGCAGCAAAATGTGGGGACGGAAAGACAACTTATGGAGACCCTGTAGGGCAGAGATGTCAAATCTGACATAAATGAAACCTTGTTGGGCTGGGCCATGTGTGCACGTATTTAAGATTTGGTAGCAGAAATATACACTTTATAAAGGACACAAACAAGCACAATTAAAGGGTTTTTGTTTTTTTAAAAACATCCTTAAAACATTAGCACTCAGTCTTAAAGGTGCTTTCTTGGTATTTCTCCCAAAGGAGTTAGGGATCTGAGCAAAGGAAGCTCTGGCTCTTCCCTTCCTTCACAAGGGGACCAGGAAGGGGAGGAGTCTCAGCCAACAGAAGGAAGAGAGGCTTGGCTCAGTAGCTCCGCAGTGTGATTGAGCAAGCCTTGCAAAGCAAGCTGTTCCGTGGAAGGAAGCAAGAGAGAGGGAAAAGGAAGAGGACAGCCAGTTGCTCGAGGGCCTGCTAGGAGCCCTCTGGGGGCCTGATTTGGCCCCTGGGCCGCATGTTTGATACCCCTGCTGTAGGGCTTTCAAGGCAAGAGATGTTCAGAGGGGATTTGCCATTGCCTGCATCGCCTATCGGATCTGACAAGATTGTTCAGACACCTCACGATGGAGGCTAATTTGGTGGGTCGAAAGTGCTGTGCCGTTGCAGCCCATTTACAGTGCCTCCCGATGGGGTTTTCAAGGCCAGAGACACCCAGAAGTGGTTTGTCAATTGCCTGCCTATGCCTCCCGGTCTTCGTATTACAAGGAGGTCTCCCATCTAGGATTGCCAGGTCCAAATCAAAAAATATCTGGGAACTTTGAAGGTGGAGCCAGGAGACATTGGGGGTGGAGCCGGGAGCAAGGGTGTGACCAGCACAATGGCACTCCAAAGGGAGTTCCGACCATAACATTTAAAGGAACCGCACATCTTTTAAATACCTTCCCTCCATCGGAAATCATGAAAGATAGGGGCACCTTCTTCTGAGGATCACAGAACTGGACCCCCGGTCCAATCTTTTTGAAACTTGGAGGGTATTTGAGGAGAGGCACTGGATGCTATGCTGAAAATGCAGTGCATTTATCTCAAAAAACAGCCCCCCCCCCAACCGAGCCCCAGATACCTACGGATCAATTTTCCATTATACCCTATGGGAATCTGTCTCCATAGGGAATAATGGAGTGCCCAGCAGACATTTCTCTCCCCACCCCTGTTTTCTGACGACCCTGAAGCGGGGGAGGGCCTTCAAACCGGGGGATCCCCTGCCCCCACCTGGGGATTGGCAACCCTACTCCCATCCCAGAGCTGATCACGGCTGAGTCTTCTTAGCTTTCCAAACTCGATGAGATTGGGCTAGTTCTGGGCCAGCTGGGTCTAATGGAGGCAAGAAGTTGCAAATCCAACCCACTGGGCCGTCCAGCCAGAATCAAGCCACAACCGGATCCCCAAAGTCCAAAGACGGGAATCTTAATAAGAGACCCTCCCCTTGAGTTGGGCCAGGAGGATCGCTCGGTAAACAGGCGCACAACCCACGTGCAACACCCCACAGGAAGGAAACCAACACCCCGGAGCTCTGTTCTGATCCGAGAATCCAACCTTGCCGGGCACAGCCTCTTCGAATGCCCAAGAATTCCACCGGCGCTGGCCCCCTGGGTGCTCCAGCCACTCTTTGACCCACAAGCCAAGGCAAGGTTGGTGTCTCCCCCCTCAGCCCGCCTCCTCCAGTTTGCGTTCATTTCCAGGCATCCCAGGAAAAAAGGAACCTGAGCTCCAGGCCTGTTGAAGAAGAAGGTATTGGATTTATATCCCGCCCTCCACTCCGAAGAGTCTCAGAGCAGCTCACAATCTCCTTTACCTTCCTCCCCCACAACAGACACCCTGTGAGGTAGATGAAGATACTGGATTTATATCCTGCCCTCCACTCCAAAGAGTCTCAGAGCAGCTCACAATCCCCTTTACCTTCCTCCCCCACAACAGACACCCTGTGAGGTGGGTGGGGCTGAGAGGGCTCTCACAGCAGCTGCCCTTTCAAGGACAACCTCTGCCAGAGCTATGGCTGACCCAAGGCCATTCCAGCAGCTGCAAGTGGAGGAGTGAGGGAATCAAATCCAGTTCTCCCAGATAAGAGTCTGCACACTTAACCACTATGGCTGACCCAAGGCCATGCCAGCAGCTGCAAGTGGAGGAGTGGGGAATCAAACCCGGTTCTCCCAGATAAGAGTCTGCACACTTCACCACGACACCAAAACTGGCTCTCTGTAGCCACAGGGGGGCCCGCGGGGGCACTGCCCCCTGACTTCCAAGCTGGGTCCCTGACTTCCACGGGGCCCTCTGGGGGCGCAGCCATTTTTCTCTTTCATGAGTGGCAGCCAGAGCCAGGAGAGCCGAGCAGGGCACAGCGCGCTGAGCTAAAGCAGCAGGCGGAGAGGAGGGAGGCGGAAGAAGCCAGGTGGAATGGGCTGGGGGAGAGGGAAGCCGAAGGGAACCCTCCCCCCCCCCTCCCGCTTGCAGGACAGGTGCAGTCCTCGACTCCCAAAGTTTTAGGGTCGGCTGCCTGGAGCCTCCAGCTTTTGCCCCCCCGCCCCAGAAAGCTTCCGAGACACGGCAAGTCTACCAGGGGATGGGAAAGGGTGCCCATCCACCCACGTTCCCTCGAGGCTGCAGAGTCTTGTGAGCAAAAATTCTACTTTTGTGGGCTACTGACATTGAAGTGGGGCGCTCCTGCATCCATGAGTGTGCTCTGGGGTGGGGGTCATCCTTATTCTTGCATTCTTGGCGCTTGGGAGGGCTTCTCATGTCCTGGCCCCACCGATGGACCTCCTGACGGCACTTGGGGGTTTTGGCCACTGAGTGACACACAGCGTGCGACCGGATGGGCCGGGCCCCAACAGGGCTTCTCTTATGTTCTTATCCTTCCCGAGCGAAGACAAAAAAAAATGTGTGAGCTAGAGGCTCAAAATCTGTGAGCTGGCGCACACTAACTCAGCTTAGAAGGAACCCTGCCCTGCACTTTTTAAAAAGCGGCCCCCCCCCTCCGACTTTTACGGCCCTGCAGAGCTTTGCTCAAAGCAGGCGGCCCCCGGACCTTCCCCCTCTCCCAAGACCCGTGCAATCTCCCCCTTGCCCCACCCACCCTCCAAGCTCACCCCCCATCAAAGCCCCCGAACTTACTGCGAAGTTTCTCTGCACAGACAGCTGCGGGTCCCACTTCCAAAAGGGGGATCCTCCCCGGCTGTGCCTCCAGCAGCCTCTGCTCCTCTGTCTCTCCCCCCACCCCTTGGGATCGCCTCTTCCTTCCTATGCAGCAAGGCCAGGCAGCAGCCACGGCTTCCTCCCCCCCCCCACCCCCGAGCCTGGGCTTTCAGGTCCCAAAGCCCAGCCTGCGGGGAGCAAAGGCTGGCGGGAATTGGAGTTCCCTTCTCCACCTTCCCGGGGCCACTCGCCTACCTGCAAGGACTCCACCTCCCGGCATGCACCGAGCCGCTCTCGGCAGGAGGGAGCCAGGCGCTTTTGTTGTTGTTCTCTGTCCCCCCCCCCCCCTCCCAACTCCGCCTCCACCACTTCCAGCCGCCCACGTCCAAGTCCACCGACGGCGGCGAAGCGAGGAGAGGTGGAGGGAAAGCGCCACCGTGTGGTGCGTCGTGGAAAGGACGCGAAGGGAATGGCAAGCACCCGGGGAACGGTGGAAGGGAACTTTAAGCCAGGGGTGGCCAAACTGAGGTTGGGGGGCCACATGTGGCTCTTTCAGACATATTGCGTGACTCTCGAAGCCCCCACCAACCCATCAGCCGGCTTGGAGAGGGCATTTATCTCTTTTAATCATTTCTCCGTCCTAAGCCAAGCCAGCCAACGTGGGAAATACATTTAAAGTTGCTTTCTTCCCACCTCTCCCTCCCCAACCCATACCTTCCTTCCTTCCTTGTGGCTCTCAAACATTTGACATTTGTTAAGCATGTTTGGCCACCCCTGCTCTAGGGCAGGTATGTCTAACAGGTAGATCGCGATCTACCAGTAGATCGGAGGTAGATCACCAGCCCCACTTGGCCTCATGGTTTGCTGGACAGGTGTTTGGGGTTTTTTGTTGATTGTTTGGTGTGGTGATATTTGATTATTGGTGCCAGTATGATGAATTCTTATTTTTACTTTTAGAACTTCGTGTGTGGTTTTGGCATCATCCAGAGGTCTTCAGTTCCTGTTGATCTTTAATACTTTGGAACAGTGACAGTTTTGGACCAGATTCAGCCAGTGTTAACTTAGCACCCCAGCCACCCCAGTATAATGAAGACGAGCGTTCCAAAGAAGAGCAAAACCTACCACTTTCAAGATTGTTGTCTTGAAGCAGCAGACAATCTTTTTGAAGGATTTAAGAATAAGAAAGAGATCATAGCTGCTGTTCAAGATGTACAATTGTCAAGAAACACCGTCGTGCGGCGAATAGAAAAGATGTGTGGAGACACAACTGAACAATTGTTGGAGGATGTTTCAGTTTGTGTTGCTTTCTCACTCCAACTGATGAAGGGGCAGCGGAAATCATTTTGCACACAGATGTAAGGTGGCTAAGTAGGCACAAATTAAGGTTTTTGAAGGAGAGGGGAGATGACAAAGCAGAGTTGGAAGATGAGGAGTGGTTATGTGATCTGGCATTTCTCGCTGACTTTACAAGCGAACTAAGTGATATGAACATTGAACAACAAGGTAAAACAAATGCATTGGCGAGATGATGAGTACAGTTTCATCCTACAAGAGCAAATTTGAGCTAATGATGACTGTCCTTGCAAACAACACTATTTTCCTAATACGCAGGACCATCTGGGACAATATCCAAATTTTGTTTTTCAGAACGAGAAATATGTGACAGAAATCTGCACTATTATCCAGGAATTCGAGAAAAGATTCTGTGACTTCCAAAGAATTGAAAAAATTGTGGAGTACTTGTCAAAGCAGTTATGGACATTAAGGAAACTGCAGCTGCTGTCAGTTAAAATTACTCATTGAACAAGGCATCTCTTAACCTTAACCCTTAAAAATGACATTTTTCTCAAGACATGTGCTGAGCAAGAATCATTTTGGAAGCTGGTGCCTAGAGACAAATTTCCCAACTTGAGAAGATGCAGTGAAGCTGTACACTCCTGTTTCGGTTCAACTT
The DNA here is from genome assembly GCF_032191835.1 of Heteronotia binoei. NCBI lineage: Eukaryota > Metazoa > Chordata > Lepidosauria > Squamata > Gekkonidae > Heteronotia > Heteronotia binoei. Next base: position 11,265,707 of record NC_083240.1, on the reverse strand, counting down.
ATTTGTGTGAATCTGCGTTTTCCCCTCTGAAAATGACAAAGAGTACACAGCGTTCCAACATGACAGATGAACATCTCCAGGATTCCCTGAGACTGGCCCTCACGCAATATTCACCCAACTTCAAAAAGCTGGTGGATGAAATGCAGGCTCAGACGTCTCACTGATTAGCAAGAGCGAAGTTTTAAAGATTGTGCAAGATCAGCCTGAATAAATACTTGACCTACATTTAACACAAATTACTCAATAAAAGTTAAAGAAAGTTATTGAGACAGTTAAAGAGAGTTATAACAAGAAAAATTTAAGACAAACTGTTGGCAGTTCTTTCTGGATCTTCGTCTCTCTGTTTTGTTTTTGCTTATGTTGCTTACCAGTAAACGACAAAAGTTGCATTGTAAATGGGGGGGAGGGAGTGGAACCCAACTTTGGTGGGTTAAAATATAACTTGAAACTTAATTTTCATGGTGGTAGATCACCAGCACTTTTGTCCGGGAAAAACAGATCACGACCTGTTCGAAGCTGGACATGCCTGCTCTAGGGGATAGCACTATGTAACAGGTTCCGGTGTAACTGGCAGACCTCAGATTCAGCAGGAGCTCACAGGCGCGCATAGTAGTAGGTGCAGCTGCATAACAATCCCTGAATTAGGAGAACAGGCAACCAACCAGCCACAAGGAGCTTTGCCACGCCCCCAGCAGCCCTCATTAACCCCTGGGGGAGCCCACACTACCCTTTCTCCACTTCTTATGTGATTTTGGGTGGTGGGTGGCTTGCTGGCCTTTTGATTTGGGGGGAGGGTGACCCAGGAGAGCCCCAGGCAAGGGAGGCCTGCTTGGGCTGGTTGGATCTCTAGACAGCCCAAGCAGGCCTCGCTTGCCTAGGGCTCTCCTTTCTTGCATCGGGTTGCTTTTGGCTGGGGGATGGTGGCATATGCTAAGGAGTTATGCTAATGAGCTCCACCACCTATTTTTCTACAAAACGACCCCTGGTAACTAGCAATGACCAAACAATTCACCGGAAAAAAGCTTCACTTTCACACTATAATGTGTGTATATATTCTATTTTAAACAGTACAAATAACATTCAGAGTCCCCAGTCATACATTTCCTTTCCTCTCCCCTCAGACTACGGAGCTCAGTTGTTCCCCTGGAGAAAATGGCTGCTTGGGAGGGTGGGGCTGTATGGCACTATACCCCATTGAAGTCCCTCCCCTCCCCAAATTCCGCCCTCCCCAGGCTCCACCCCCAAAACCTCCAGGGATTCCCCAACTCTACATTGGCCACTCATGGACTTCTCCAGGACAATGTTCCCTCGAAGTTGTGGAGTCTTGTGAGCAAAAAACTGTGAGCTAGCTCACACTAACTCAGCTGAGAGGGAATGAAGCAGAGAAATAACGAAGCCCGCACACTGCTGTGTTGAAAACGATTTTTTTAACTTTGACATCAAAGTAGAACTTAGCTGAGCATAAACCTCCCAAAACAACTAAGTTATAATTATTTTCCATGCAGCCCCTTTTATTCACTTCCCAAAACAAGCAGGCAAGCCCCCTCTTACCTAATTCAACGTGCCCCCACCTTCCTGTATTTTCTAGTAGTTTCCCACTGTCCCTCTGCTATCAGCTTTAGCAAGAAGCTTCTCTGCAGGGCCTCTTTTATCTACTTTTACAACCTTGAATTTCACACCCGTTTGGGCTGTGTGGCCTCTAACAGTTACGTTAAGCATTGCATCAGACATTCTCTTCTGAAGGCAAAACATGCTTTCATTCATTATTATAGGGGTATTCATTAATTATTCAGGGGTCCCTCTTCAGGAACACTGCTCCAGGATCCTTTCTTTTAAAAGCAATAAAGTTGTTCTCCGTATGACCCTGTGGCACTGAGTTCCACAAGCTAACTTCTTTTCTCATCTGGACTGCGTCTTTGGGCTGTCCTGAACACAGAGTCTGTCGATTGCACCGGGTTCCAGTCAGGGCTCTTTTTTTTTGAGCAGGAACGCACAGGAAGGCAGTTCTGGCTGGCTTGGTGCCAGGGGGTGTGGCCTAATATGCAAATGAGTTCCTGCTGGGCCTTTTCTACAAAAAAAAGCCCGGGTTCCAGTACTGATCCAGATTACAGAGAGCACTTCCTCTGGAAAAAACAGCTGCTTTGGAGGATGGACTTTATGCTATTGTGCCCGGCTGAAGTCTCTCCCTTTCCCAAAGCCCACCCTCAAAATCTCCAGATATTTCCCAACCCAGAGAGGGGCAGCCCTAGTAAAGTAATTATTTTTCCCCACCCACCCCCAATTAGCCTTCAAGGAATATCTGGTGGGCTGCTATTTCCTCTGAAGGTGGGTCTTCTGGCTGTCCCATGGCTGTGGAGGGTTCTTCACTGATGACAGACAAGATTGCCCCAAAGACAGATGGTGAATGTAGAGCAGGGCGGGCCAAACCTGCTTAACCTAAGAACCACATAGAACAAATGTTGGGTGTTCGAGAGCTGCAAGACATGAACAAATATTGTACACATGACTTTATTAAAATTCTTAATACTTTCTTTGTACAGAAAGATAAAATACATGTATATGCACTTTACGACATAACCATGCTAAAAAGAGACTTTAAAAAAAAGCTGGGCATAACAGTCCCCATAAGACCAGTATAGGGAAAGGTTAGGGAACTTTTTTTGGCACCAGACGGAGAAGGAAATGCACATGTACCATATAAATCCCTGGCCACCATTTGCATCATCATGCATCAGTCTTTGCCTTGGCACCAAGGATAGTAAATACAGCTCCTACAAGAGCTATGAAACTAAGGGGGAATGCCTATGGCCATACCACCCTGAACACTCCCAGTCTCATCTGATCTCGGAAGCTAGCAGGATCGGGCCTAGTTAGTACTTGGACTAAGGGGGAACCCTGTACTGCCCTCTTTAATTCCATCCCTCCTTCTAGTGTCTCCCTTGACTTTTGACCTCTCCTTCCCCACTCTAGGTCTCCAGGCGACCTCTGTGGTGAAGGAGAAGAACTTGCAAGCCTGCCTATTTCCCCTTCCTTCCCTGCTTCACACATGGCAGACATAGTCACCTATCTATGGGTCAGTGCTCAGAGGCTGACTGAAGTCCCAACGCTAAGCATACTTACTTAAGAGCAAGCCCGCATTAAGTTCCTCCTCTTCCTCTGGGAGCCGCACAATATGTGTGAAAGGACCTCTTGTGGCTCCCAAGCCACAGTTTGGCCACCCTGGGTGCTAGAGTTGCCAAGTCCGCACCCCCCCCCACCCCAGCCTCCAGCTTAGGGTTGCCAAGTCCAATTCAAGAAATATCTGGGAACTTTGGGGGTGGAGCCAGGAGACATTGGGGGTGGAGCTAGGAACAAGGGTGTGACAAGCATAATTGAACTCCAAGGGAGTTCTGGCCATCACATTTAAAGGGACAGCACACCTTTTTAAATGCCTTTCTTCCATAGGAAATAATGAAAGATAGGGGCACCATCTTTTGGGGCTCATAGAATTGGACCCCTTGGTCCAATCGTTTTGAAACTTGGTGGATATTTTGGGGAGAGGCACTAGATGCTATACTAAAAATTTGGTGCCTCTACCTCAAAACATAGACCCCCCCCAGAGCCCCCAATATCTGCGGATCAATTCCCCATTATTCCCTATGGGAATCATTCTCCATAGGGAATAATAGAGTGCCCAGTAGACATTTCCCTCCCCCCCACGCTTTCTAAAGCGGGAGGAGGGCCTCCAAACAAGGGAATCCCCTGCCCCCTCCCTCTCCCTCACACACAAATACTTACTGGGTCTTGTTCCTGCAGAACTTTACTTGATCTGAAAACGAAAGCAAAACAAAGGGAGGGGCCCTTCTCTGAAGCCCTTCCTGTTTCCTGCTCAGCCTTAAAGGCACATATTTTAAAAACAGACCTGCAGGAGCTCTAAAACTACATGGTGATTGTGGGGGGCGGGACTTCCTCCGCCGGCCAGCTGGCTGGGGGCAGGGAGAAGCCTGTAAAAACAGGGGGTCCCCCGCTGGGACCTGGGGATTGGGAAGCCTACTCCAGCTCTATGGTTTTCCCAGACGCTCTAGCATTTTGGGAGGGAAAAGCTCTAGAGTTTTCTCTCTCAAATTGCTAGAGCATCTGGGAAAACCATAGAGTTTCCCCAGAAACGCCTAGAGCGGCCAGCGCACGATGTCGCCGGCTCGATGGCGTCATTCTCGCGGGTGACGTCATCACGCCGGCGACGTCAGGGAAGAACTCCAGCCCGGACCAGGGGTTAAGCAGCCTATTGGGGTGTAGAGCTTTTTGTTCGATGTGCAACTGAACTGTGATCTCAAACTGGGCTTGTGAGGAAGTTTTTTCCTTCAAGAGAGCATCTGGAAGCTCAATCCAGACAAAACTTGAGACGTGCTATCCGTTAGTGGGTCTGGGGTTCAGGGAAGGTTGACCCAATGGACTGGTAGGCAGCTTGGGAAATGCTGCTTAATAGGCCTCTACAGGGACCATCTGTGGATCTAAGGTTGCTAACAGCCTAGAGAAACAATCCCCTCAATCAGGCCTTGAATTCAGCAGGAGCTCAAAGGAGCACAGCTCCTGAACCTTTCTGACGCCCCCCCCTCCTCCCCACCTACCTTGTTGATTAAATAGTAGGTGCAGCTGCATAACAATCCCTGGATTAGGAGAGCGGGCAGCCAGCCAGCCACCAGGAGCTTTGCCACACCCCCAGCAGCCCTCATTAACCTTTGGAGAAGCCCGCACCACCCTTTCTTCACTTCTTATGTGATTTGGGGCAGCGAGTAGCTTGCTGGCCTTTTGCCTGTGGGGGCGGCCAAGTAGAGCCCCAGGCAAATGAGGCCTGCTTGGGCTGGCTGGATCTCTAGCCAGCCCAAGCAGGCCTCGCTCGCCTGGGGCTCTCCCCTTCTTGTGTTGGGTTGCTTTTGGCTGGTGTGGGAGGGCAGCAGATGCTAATGAGTTATTCTAATGAGCTCCACCACCTATTTTTCTACAAAATGACCCCTGCCCTCAAGAGAAGCTTAAAGGGATGGAGCCAACATGGGATGGACTGACTCAGTCAAGGAAGACTGATAATGGTGGGACAGTTTGGTCATTCATTCAACAGGGCTGGTCGCCGGACGTTGGAAGCGATTTGATGGCACTTCAGACAGAGGCGATGCAGATGATGTAAGTTTCTTTGTCTGCCAGAAAAAAGCTTCAAGGAGGCATTTCCAGACATTAAAGGTGCTTCCAAAGACACTAAACAATGTAGTTTCCATTCACTTTCAGTGCATTTTGCAACTGGAGTTTAATGGGTGGAAACGGCAAAATCCACTTGCAATTGCAAAAGGTTGCTGAAGTGGATTGAAACTGCGTTATTCTGCATGTGTGAATAGGGCTGCCAATCCCCAGGTGGGGGCAGGGGATCCCCTGGTTTGGAGGCTCTCCCCCCACTTCAGGGTCGTCAGAATGCGGGGGGACGGGAGGGAAATGTCTGCTGGGAACTCTGATATTCCCTATGGAGATTTATTCCCATAGATAATCATGGAGAATTGATCTGTGGGTATCTGGGGCTCGGGGGGGGGCAGTTTTTTGGGGTAGAGGCACCAAATTTTCAGTATAGCATCTAGTGCCTCTTCCCAAAATACCTCCCAAGTTTCAAAAAGATTGGACCAGGGGGTCCAATTCTGTGAGCCCCAAAAGAAGGTGCCCCTATCCATTATTTCCCTTTAAATGTGATGGCCAGAACTCCCTTTGGAGTTCAATTATGCTCGTCACAGCCTTGATCTTGGCTCCACCCCTAATGTCTCCTGGCCCCACCCCCAAAGTCTCCTGGCTCCACCCCCAAAGTCCCCAGATATTTCTTGAATTGGATTTGGCAACCCTATGTGTGAAAGTGCCCTTTAAGCCTCTGTTAAGGGGAGAAGAGCCCTGTGGCGCAGAGTGTTAAAGCTGCAGTATAGCAGTGCTTTTTTCCCCCCCAGTATTTGAAGATTTATTAAAAGTTCAAAATTACAATAATTCACTCACCAAACATCAATATCGTAATACATATCTATATCTCCTTTTCGAATTATCTCTAACCATAAAACAAAAGAAGAGAAAACAACAAAAAAACAACAACAGAGAGGCAGTAGGATATAATAGTTTTTTGTATTTAGACTAATTTACTTTATATATCATTATTTCCTTTCCAATCCTGTATTCTTAATTTCTGTTTAATCTTAAACTATACCTGTAACTCCCCCATTTCGTTCTTTTTCAGCTCTGCTCTTAATCCAGCTATAGAGCAGTACAGCAGTCCTAAGCTCTGCTCACGACCTGAGTTCGATCCCCGGCAGAAGCTGGGTTTTCAGGTCGCCGGCTCGAGGTTGACTCAGCCTTCCATCTTTCTGAGGTCGGTAAAATGAGTACCCAGCTTGCTGGGGGGGAAACTGTAGATGACTGGGGAAGGCAATGGCAAACCACCCTGTAAAAAGTCTGCCGTGAAAATGTTGTGAAAGCAACGTCACCCCAGAGTCGGAAACAACTGGTGCTTGCACAGGGGACCTTTCCTTTCCTTTTTCCTAAGGGGAGAAGGCCAGATGCTATGCTTAAAATTTGGTGCCCCTACCTCAAAAAATAGCCCCCCCCTGTCAATGTTTTCCCTCTAAACTGCAGAGTGTGGTGAGCAAAAATTCTACTTTGTGAGCTCCTGGCATTAAAGGTGTGAGCTACTGCATAAAAATAGTGTGTGCTCTAGGGTCATCCTTCCTGAGTAGGGTTGCCAAGTCCAATTCAAGAAATATCTGGGGACTTTGGGGGTGGAGCCAGGAGGCTTTGGGGGTGGAGCCAGGAGACATTAGGGATGGATCCAAGATCAAGGCTGTGACAAGCATAATTGAACTCCAAAGGGAGTTCTGGCCATCACATTTAAAGGGACGGCACACCTTTTCAATGCCTTCTTTCCATAGGAAATAATTAAGGATAGGGGCACCTTCTTTTGGGGCTCATAGAATTGGATCCCCTGGTCCAATCTTTTTGAAACTTGGGGGGTTATTTTGGGGAGAGGCACTAGATGCTGTACTGAAAATTTGATGCCTCTATCCCAAAAAACAGGCTCCCCAGAGCCCCAGATACTCGTGGATCAATTCTCCATGATTTTCTATGGGAATAAATCTCCATAGGGAATAATAGAGTTCCCAGCAGACGTTTCCCTCCCCTCCCCCCCGCTTTCTGACAACCCTGAAGTGGGGGGATGGTCTGCAAACCATGGGATCCCCTGCCCCCACCTGGGGATTGGCAACCCTATTCCTGAGCCAAGACAAAAATTTGTGAGCTGGAGGCTAAAAATCTGTGAGCCAGCTCACGCTAACTCAGAGGGAACACTGCCCCCAACCTCCAGAGACCCAGGGATCAGTTCTCCGTTATACCCTATGGGAATTGGTCTCCATAATGGAGGGCCCAGCAGACATTTCCCTCCCCCCCACCCCCGCTTTTCGATGAACCCGAAACAGGAGGAGGGCCTCCAAACTGGGCCCTAGGTGTAAATTAATTAAGCAATTACGAATCACTTCAAGATGGGAAGCTGTCTTAATCTGGCTGTAGCAGTAGTTATTTTGTCTGTAGCAGTAGAAAGAGCCCCATGGCGCAGAGTGGTAAAGCTGCAGTACTGCAGTCAGAGCCCTCTGCTCACAACCTGAGTTCGATCCCAGCGGAAGCTGGGTTCAGGTAGCCGGCTCCAGGTTGACTCAGCCTTCCACCCTTCCGAGGTCAGTTAAATGAGTACCCAGCTTGCTGGGGGGAAAGCGTAGATGACTGGGGAAGGCAATGGCAAACCACCCCGTAAAAAGTCTGCTGTGAAAACGTTGCGAAAGCAACGTCACCCCAGAGTCGGAAACGACTGGTGCTTGCACAGGGGACTACCTTTACCTTTAGCAGTTGAAAAGAGCAAGAGTGCAGGGGGGCATGTTAAAGACTATCCACCTGGTGGGGAGGAACTTTGGTGAGTCACCACTTCAGAGTTAAGCTCCTTCAGATCAGAATCTGAAAAAGTGAGCAGTGACCCCCCAAAGCTCATAACGCTGCCACCAATGTTGGTGTTGAACTCATTTGTTATGAGGGCCGGATCTGACATAAATGAGACCTTGTTGGGCCAGGCCATGTCGGGTTGGGCCGGGCCATTTAGGGCTGGGCCATGTGCGTGCCTATTTAAGATTAGGTGGCAGAGATATAGAAGAAGAAGAAGATATTGGATTTATATCCCGCCCTCCACTCCGAAGAGTCTCAGAGCGGCTCACAATCTCCTTTCCCTTCCTCCCCCACAACAGACACCCTGTGACGTGGGTGGGGCTAAGAGGGCTCTCCCAGCAGCTGCCCTTTCAAGGACAACCTCTGCCAGGGCTATGGCTAACCCAAGGCCATTCCAGCAGCTGCAAGTGGAGGAGTGGGGAATCAAACCCGGTTCTCCCAGATAAGAGTCCACACAGTTAACCACTACACCAAACTTAACCACTACGCCAAATTTTATAAAGAACACAAACACAAATATATATGTTTTTAAACACAAATATATGTATATTTTAAAAAAAACATGCTTAAAACATTAGCATTCATTAGTTTTAAAGATGCTTTCTTTGTATTTCTCCCATGGGATCCAGGGAACTGAGCAAAGGAAGCTCTGGCTCTTTCCTTCCTTCCCCAGGGGACCGGGAGGTGGGGGGGAGGAACCTCAGCCAATAGAAGGAAGAGAGGCTTGGCTCAGTAGCTCTGCTGTGTGATTGAGAGAGCCTGGCAAAACAAGCTATTCCTCCCCCCTTCTTCCCCAAGGGAGGAGCCTCAGCCAATGGAGAAAATAGAGGTTTTGTTCTGTAGCTCCTGTGCAATTGAGCAAGCCTGGCAAAGCAAGCTGTGATGCAGAAAGAAGCAAGAGAGAGGGAGAAGGAAGCAGATGACAGCCAGTTGCTCAGGGGCCTGATAGGAGCCCTCCGGGGGCCTGATTTGGCTCCTGGGCTGCATATTTGACACCCCTGCTTTAAGGTGCTCCTGGACTCTTGCTTTTTCCTCCTGCAAACAAAAATTACATGAATTGTTTCAATCCCCAGGGATGTCTTTCAGTTGATTTTGCAGAGACCTGCGCTGTGCCATTTGGCCACAAGAGGGAAACCCAGGCCCACGCTTAAATTTGAAGTTTAACTGCTGAAACTTTTGCCGCATAGACAGATACCTCTGGCCAGGCCGCGGACTTGCTATCGCTATTGGCTTGGGTGCACAAAATGCCCAGACCCAGGCCTTGAATTCAGCAGCAGCTCACAGAAGCACAGCTCCTGAACCTTTCTGATGGCCCCCTCCTCCTCCCCACTTACCTACCTTGTCCATTGAGTAGTAGGTGCAGCTGCATAACAATCCCTGGATTAGGAGAGCGAACAGCCAGCCAGCCACCAGGAGCTTTGCCACACTCCCAGCAGCCCTCATTAACCCCTGGAGAAGCCCACACCACCCTTTCTCCACTTCTTATGTGATTTTGGGTGGCTTGCTGGCCTTTTGACTGGAGGGGGGTGGCCAAGGAGAGCCCCAGGTGAGCAAGGCCTACATGGGCTGGTTGGCTCTCTAGCCAGCCCAAGCAGGCCTCGCTTGCCCAGGGCTCTCCTTTCTTGCATTGGGTTGCTTTTGGCTGGGATGGTGGTGGTGGCATATGCTAACGAGTTATGCTAATGATAGTGTGGCCAGATCGTCCCGCCCACCCGGGAAAGTCCTGCCCCTGCCCCCAAATTCCCGCCTCACGGGTTGGCTAACCCGGGACCAATCAAATCCCGGGTTCGCCAAAATCGGAAAGCAAACATGGCGGTCGTGATGGCGGCTGTTGCGCTAACAGTGACCACTACTGAGGGAGGCGGCGCAGCAGCAGGAGCAACAGCCACCGCTGGAGCTGGCCTGAGGAGGAGCGCGTCCGAGTGAACGGCGCGGCGCGCCCAGCCGCATCTTCTCTCCCTTAGCCCCAGCCTGTCCTGCAGTGGCCGAGATGGAGGCGGTGGGGGCCGGGGAGGAGGGCGAGGAGCCTCCCAAAGAGGTCCGGATTCTAGGTTCGGAGCTGTTGGAGAACTACACGGTGAGAGGATTGGCTTCAGGGGAGGGGCAGAGCCTTCCACGTCCCGCGTAGGCTTTGGCATATTTTAGGCGTTGTTTTAACATTCCGGGATCAGGTAGTGGTTTTAAGGGAGCGAGGTGGCCCCTGGTTTTAAGGGAGCGAGATGTCACTTCCTGTTTCCGGCGGTGGCATGACATCACCGGAAGTGACGTCACCGGACACACACATTCATTCCCCCCTCAAGTTGTCCCTTTCTGGCCTGCAGATATTATGGCCACCCACCCTAGCTAATGAGCTCTACCAGCTATTTTTCTACAAAACGGACCCCTGTTCAGTCCTAGGTGAAAAGTGCCACACGAAGAACACAATTCCTGGCAACGTACACCCTGCAGAGAAGAGCCCATGAGTTCTCTTCACCCAACACGTTCTCTTTTGACAATTGGCGCAGAAATGGAGCAGGTAACGCTTTCCTTCTGTCTGCCCCTATGACGGGTTAGCAGCAGCATCTGTCCCCCAAGTATGACTGCTGTTAATAGCAGAGAAGGAAAGTCGGTAAATGGTTGCCAGACGTCCCCCCACCCCCCATATAGAATGACAATTGCCTCCTGCATTGGATCCCAACAAAGGAACGGCCTGATCTGCAAGATTGCCAACCTCCAGGCAGCCCCTGGAGATCTCCTGGAATTATAGCTGGAGACTATGGCTGCTTTGGAGGGTGGGCCCCATGTAGAGTTGCCAAGTCCAATTCAAGAAATATCTGGGGACTTTGGGGGTGGAACCAGGAGACATTAGGGGTGGAGCCAAGATCAAGGCTGTGACAAGCATAATTGAACTCCAAAGGGAGTTCTGGCCATCACATTTAAAGGCACACTTTTTCAATTCCTTCCTTCAACAGGAAATAATGAAAGATAGGGGCACCTTCTTTTGGGGCACATAGAATTGGACCCCCTGGTCCAATCTTTTTGAAACTTGGAGGGTATTTTGGGGAGAGGCACTAGATGCTGTACTGAAAATTTGGTGTCTCTACCTCAAAAAACAGCCCCCCCCCAGAGCCCCAGATACCCACAGATCAATTCTTCATGATTTTCTATGGGAATAAATCTCCATAGGGAATAATAGAGTTCCCAGCAGACATTTCCCTCCCCTCCCCCCGCTTTCTGACGACCCTGAAGCGGGGGGAGGGTCTCCAAATCGGGGGATCCCCTGCCCCCACCTGGGGATTGGCAACCCTAGCCCCATGGAATTACCCCCACTGGGGTCCCTTTTGTCCCCAAATAACTGCACTCTGAGTCCCTAGGCTCCTTCGCCGTCTGCCCCCAGATCCCCAGGTATTTCCCTACCTGGAGTTGGCCCTCCTCCTCGTGTGGCAAGCAGCCCAGCATACTTGAATTTATTTTCATAGCGCCTGTTCTTGGCCCTTGGAATGCCTGAGGAGCTAAATGAAACCTCCATATACAGAGGTAGTCTATCTCGCCTTTCCACAGGCTGGAACCACAGAACAGAGAAGGTGCTCTCCCATTCTGATTGGGAGAGGACAAAACCATCCCTTGTGGTCTAAGGGAGAAGAAGACTGCCTCGAATTTATCGCATTTCCTCAGCAGAATTGAGCCCGCCGCTGCCTTTTGCCTTTGTCAGAGAGACAATCCATGCGAACATTCAGTAAGTTTATCTGCCTCCAGGGAGCCGGTAGCATTGTCTGTGGCGCACAGAAAGGAGACCCAGAGAAGGGAAATGCGCTCCGGGCTGCTGTGCCATGCACTCAGTTTTAACGGCCCTCATTTTTCCAGCTGAAGTGTAAATATTTGCCAGGTTGTAATGGTGTTTATGGGCTCATTTTTAAAAATATTCCGGATGAAGGGAGAAATGGCATTGCAGTGGGCTGCCTGCAGGAAGGCCTGGGCGAGAGCTGTACGTTTGGCTGGGCTTTGGGGAGGGGTTTCCAAGAAGCAGAGAGGAGGGGCTGTGGCTGGCAATCTCCCCCCCCCCCCCCCACACACACACACTCTGAATGACTTTGAGACCCAGATCACAGAGAGGGGAGAAAGAGGTGGTAAAATGGTAGAGTTGCCAGTCCCCACCAGACGGAAATATACCACAGCAGAGGGAAAGGTTTTCATCTGTTTTAGTACTGGCTTTTTATTTTCATGGATTTTTTTTTTAAATGGGCATTCCAAAATATACCGTTTGTAGGGCTACAATCCAGCCTGCCACCTCATTGATACGTGTTTCTCCTGCATGTGGGAATGCAGAAAGTGTCTCCATTGACTTTAAGGGACTCCCGTAGGAATGAGCGTACGTCCCTCATTCGGTTTCTTTTCATATGCATTTACATTTTTATCAGCCGTTTCAGTTCAGTGCACGTCAGACAGTTTTTAATTTACACGGCGTTTATATGCAAAATGAAAGTCAGTTATACACATAATACCTGTCTAAAATATAATCCTGATTTATAGCGGCACAGATAACATTGAGAAATGTGTATCTTTTTCAAGACACATTCAGCTTGAGAAAAGGGAAGATGCTGTGAAAATCGAGAATCTCGGCGAAAGGGGGTAGGGGGATCAAAGTGGGGAGCGCTTGTTTGAAGCAGCAGAGATCAGAAACGAAGAATCGTCCTTATAGCTCTCATATTTTGGAAGATGCCAGCATACGATGGAGGTTATTGTTACCTCTTAAGATCAGGAGAATGGCCAAAGGGGGTTCCTGAATCCAAAATTTACTTTTTGAAAAGCAGGTACGTTCTGCTAACAGTGGCCTTTACTACTAGAATTTGGGGTGTAGGATATCAGCCCTTCTACACCATCCTGATTTTGCTGGACAGATCGACACATTTTATAGCTGGATTGCTACTTCCCAGCTAGACTACTGTAATGCCTTCTGCTTGGAGCTGCCCTTGAAGACATTCTTCCGAGCTGCAGCTGTATGTAGATGCTTGCCTTTTAATCTGTGCTTGGGTGTCACACAGCATGTGACTTTTTGTCCTCAGTAAAGGGTTTATCAGATAAATAATAGAATCTGGGGTGGGGGGATGATTTAGATCAGGCAAATGTATGCGGCACCTCCCCCCTCCAGCCAAAACTAAGTGAAGCCATTCATTTTCACTCCTGGTTGCAGCTGCTTTTAAGCAAAATTAAAAGCACTGAGAGATGAGGACCCAGACATCGCTTCTGATTTTGCTCTAGAGCAGGAGTGGACAAACCGGAGCTCAGGAACCACATGTGGCTCTATCACACACATTTTGTGGCTCTTGAAGCCTCCACTGCCCTATTGGCCAGACTGGAGAAGGCATTTCTCTCTTTAAATCATTTTTTCAAGCCAAGTCAGCCAGCAGCTTGGAGAATGAATTTAAAGTTATAATTGCTTTCTTTCCACCACTCCCTCCATCTGTTTTCCTTCCTTCCTTCCTTCCTTCCTTCCTTCCTTCCTTCCTTCCTTCCTTCCTTCCTTCCTTCCTTCCTTCCTTCCTTCCTTCCTTCCTTCCTTCCTTCCTCCCTCCCTCCCTCCCTCCCTCCCTCCCTCCCTCTTGTGGCTCTCAAACATCTGACGTTGATTCTAGGTGGCGCTTATGTTAAGCAAGTTTGGCCACCCCAGATCGACACATTTATAGCTGGATTGCTACTTCCCAACTAGACTACTGTAATGCCTTCCGCTTGGAGCTGCCCTTGAAGACATTCTTCCATGCTGCAGCTGTATGTAGACGCTCGCCTCTAAGGCAATCCAAAGCTGCCCTTTCGTGTTTCTTTTGTTCTATTGGCTGTCCTTCTGAGCCGCTGCAGTTCAACTGTTCCCATCGCTGGGGTTGTCAATTTGATGGTGTCTTATTTTATTTAGCGGCCCCGTGGCGCAGAGTGGTAAAGCAGCAGTACTGCAGTACTGTGGGTCTGAACTCTCTGCTCATGACTTGAGTTTGACTCCAGCAGAAGCTGGATTCAGGTAGCCGGCCCAAGGTTGACTCAGCCTTCCATCCTTCCGAGATCGGTAAAATGATTACCCAGCTTGCTGGGGGGAAGGCAATGGCAAACCACCCCGTAAAAAGTCTGCTGTGAAAGCGTTGTGAAAGCAACGTCACCCCAGAGTCAGAAACGACTGGTGCTTGCACAGGGGACCTTTCCTTTCCTATTTTATTTATTTTATTCAGTTTCTATCCTTCCCCTTCCTGCGAACGGGCTCAGGATGGGTTACAACACTGGTTATAAAACAATAAAATTAGACTTTTATTTTATTTTTTTAAAAAACCCTTTAACCCCTAAAACGGTGCCATTCAAACTACTTCAGACTATTTCCATGGCATCCTGGTATTATTCAGTTGAAAAAATGGAAAGTGCTAAATCCTATAAGGCATTCCAGATGGTAGATGCTAGGGCTTTTTTTGTAGCAGGAACTTTTTTGTGTATCAGGCCACACACCCTTGATGTAGCCAATCCTCCAAGAGCTTACAGGGCTCTTAGTACAGGGCCTGCTGTAAGCTCCAGGAAGATTGGCTACATCAGGGACGTGCGGCCTAATATGCAAAGAAGATCCTGCTACAAAAAAAGCTCTGGTAGATGCTCTGTCCTTGGCTTTTAGGTCACCCTGAGCTTGTTCTACAAGAAGGGTGGCTAAAAATAGAATAAAATAAATAAATGAATGAAGGCAGGGGTTGTCATCCAGATCTTATAGTAGTAAACGAGAAGAAGAAGACTGCAGATTTATACCCCACCCTTCTCTTTGAATCAGGCTCAGAGCAGCTTACAATCCCCTTTATCTTCTTCCCCCACAAGAGACACCCTGTGAGGTGGGTGGGGCTGAAAGAGCTCTCACATAAGCTGCCCTTTCAAGGCCAGCTCTGCGAGAGCTATGGCTGACCCAAGGCCATTCCAGCAGCTGCAAGTGGAGGAGTGGGGAATCAAACCCGGTTCTCCCAGATAAGAGTCCGCACACTTAACCACGACACCAAACTGGCTCAGGAGGGGCCAGGTGGTATTTGACATCCATTGCCTCGCCAAAAAGCCTTTGGTGGCTTTACACCAGAGGCCCCAAATGTGATGCCTGCGGGGACCTGCTGATACCTTTTCTGGCATGTACCAGGTGTTTCTAGGGTTGGGCCAGGTAGGGCTTTTGCCAGCAAGGCTTCTGACAAGCTGCTGGAGATCCGATTGGTTGTGCAGACTTTTTTTTTTTTTTTAAATGTTGCTTTGGCAGCAGCCGCCACCACAGCGTGAGGATCTACACTGTGTGACTGAAGGGGAGCCGTGGCAGCCATTTTGAGGCTGGCTCTGCCTCCTGCAGCATCCATTTTGTTGCTGCAGCCACCACGCCGTCTCCGAATTCCAAATATCCCTGCAGGCTCGAAAAGGTTGGGGACCCCTGATCTACACTGTCCTTGGATGAAAAAAGCACTGTTTAAAACAATTGCATAAATTTAACAGGGAAAGCCTGACACAACAGGAAATAAAAGATTTGTGGCTGTGGTTTGCCCAAGGTGGGAACAAAATGGCAGAAGAGAGTCTGGACTCTGTGGGATTCAGAAACTCAGTGGAGTCTCTTTGCAGGCTCTCTCTCTCTCTCTCTGCCTCCCTCCCATATCCCTTTGCCAGCCAGGGAAAGGTGTTCTTGAGGCCACTAGATGGTGCTGTTGCACAGTGTTTTCCATAGGAGGGCCACTAATAAAGCAGGACTGATAAAGGCCGCAAGGAAAGGATAATTCTTCCTGCAGATCTCCCAGAATGGTAATTGGTGTAGTGGGTAAGTGCAGGGACACTTATCTGCAAGAACCGGGTTTGATTCCCCACTCCTTCACGTGCACCTGCTGGTGTGACCTTGAGCCAGTCACAAGTTCTCACAGAGCTGTTCCTCTCAAGAGCAGTTTTTCTCTCTCAGCTCCACCTACCTCACAGGAGTTTGTGGCGGCTACACACATAGCCAGCTTCAAGAGGGGGTTAGACAAAAATATGGAGCAGAGGTCCATCAGTGGCTATATATATATTTGGCCACTGTGTGACGCAGAGTGTTGGACTGCATGGGCCATTGGCCTGATCCAACATGGCTTCTCTTATGTTCTTAGGGTGTCTGTTGTGTGGAGGGGAAGGGAAAGGAGATTGTAAACTGCTCTGAGACTCTTTTGGGAAGTAAAGGGAAGGGTATAAATCCAATCTCTTCTCTCTTCTTTTAACTGGCCCTCCAGACTGCAGAGATCAATTCCCCTGGAGAAAATGGCTGCTTTGGAGGATAGAGTCTATGTCTATGGCATTATACCCCTCTGCATCCCTCCCCTCCCCAACTCCCACCTTCCCCAGACTCAACACACACACACCCCGCCCAAAAAACTTTAGGAATTTCCCAGTCTGGAGTTGGCAACCCTGGAAAGAAGTAAAAGTGAAGAGATACTTAGCGTCAAGGCGACCCAGAAGCAGAAGTCATCTTGAGTATGCGTTTATGTGGTCACAGGCAATTTTTATTCCACCCTTCCCCAAGCTGTTCAGGATGGCGCATCTGGTTTCCACCTCCCCCTATTTCATCCTCCAAATGTTCCTGTGAGGTGGGTTAGGCAGAGAGGGAAAGGGAGTGACTTGCCAGAACTGAGCTGAGTTGAGATTTGAACCCATCTTCCCAGATCCTGGGCCCGACAGAAAACCAATCGTACCACACTTGACCACAAACTAGGGTTGCCAAGTCCAATTTAAGAAATATCTGGGGACTTTGGGGGTGGAGCCAGGAGACATTGGGGTGGAGCCAAGATCAAGGCTATGACAAGCATAATTGAACTCCAAGGGAGTTCTGGCCATCACATTTAAAGGGACGGCACACCTTTTCAATGCCTTCCTTCCCCTGGTCCAATCGTTTTGAAACTTGGGGGATATTTTGGGGGGAGGCACTAGATGCTGTACTGAAAATTTGGTGCCTCTACCTCAAAACACAGCCCCCCCCCCCCAGAGCCCCAGATACCCGTGGATCAATTCTCCATTATTTTCTATGGGAATAAATCTCTATAGGGAATAAGAGAGTTCCCAGCAGACATTTCCCTCCCCTCCCTCCTCTTTCTTTCTTTCTTTCTTTCTTTTTTTGGATTAATAAAAAGCTTTATTAATATAAAGTTCAAGGTACAAGTATGAAAATGCATCGGCAGATGTGTAACATGTACCCATATACAACAGGAAGATGGATATAAACAAAGTTAGTTATTAAAATCCAGGTTACAACAACAGTTGACATGACATCAGTATAGCATGATATGGGTCATTAGGACTTTTGCTGTCCTTTGAGACCTTGTCAATAAAGGGACGCCATTTATACACAAAGTCCAGAGAAGCAGATTGGGAGGTGTTACGAGGATCTAAGTCATGAGTGAGCTTATCGAAGACAAAGTAGTCCCACAGCTTTAGCCACCATGCCTGCCTTGATGGAGGATTTTGCTGTTTCCAAACCGAGGCGATTGCAAATTTGGCCGCCACAAACATATGTGAAATTAAATCCTCTGTTTGTGCAGGAATACGCAAAGTGCCTGTATGATTCAGGAGAGCATATTCCGGCGTGAATGGAGGAGAAAATGAGGCTAGGTCCTGTACTTCTTGATAGATTAGTCTCCAGAATTTTTTTATGACGGGGCATAGCCACCAGGAGTGAAAAAATGTGCCTCTCTGACCGCAGTTTTTAAAACAAAGGGGAGAAATTGAGCAGGAGTGTGATAACTGTACCGGGGTCTTATACCAACGTGTGAGAACTTTAATGGCTTGAAGTTGTACATTCATTGCTTTTGTTTTATATATGGTGGAGTTCCAGATGGCCTGCCACTGCTCTTTGGCTAGTTCAATACCCAGATCTCGGTGCCAGGCCCCTTGATAGGAGTGTGGTTTTATGTCAATGGAGTGGAGTAATAATTTGTAAATTCTCGATATCAAGCCTTTAATTGGGGTTGAATCGCTCGATAGAAGTTTTTCAAAATCACCAAGAAGGATTCGCAAGGGAGGACTAAAGAGGTGAGTATCCAGTAAATGCTTGAGTTGCAGGTATTCAAACCATGGAAGTCGGATATCAGAGTTTGCCTCTAAGGTCACTTTATCTTTTAATACCCCTTTAGACAGGACATCAACAAAGCGAGTCAGCCTCAGCCGTCTCCATTTTGTGAAAGAGTTTTTATACCGACCTGGGGTAAACCAGGGTTGGCCGAGAAATGTGGCTAAGGGGGAAGTTGGAGGGGCTAATAGGTTGCAGTGTTTGTGCCAAATTTGTAGAAGAGAAGCTAAAAAGGGATTTGAGGAAAGGGAAGGTTTGACACGCCCCCCCCTCTTTCTGATGACCCTGAAGCGGGGGGAGGGTCTCCAAACCGGGGGAACCCCTGCCCCCACCTGGGGATTGGCAACCCTACCACAAACCCAAAGCCACCTGTTTGCACCAATAAATCACCCATTCCAGAATAAACTTAAGCAGGGCTTTTTAAGTAGGAAAAAGCCCAGCAGGAACTCATTTGCATATTAGGCCACACACCCCGATGTCACCATTGTTTCACACAGGGCTTTTTGGTGAAAAAGCCCAGCAGGGATTCATTTACATATTAGGCCACACCCCCTGACACCAAGCCAGCTGGAACTGCATTCCTGTGCGTTCCTGCTAAAAAAAAGCCCTGAAGTTAGGTCTGGCTGATTAATCGGAGAAAGCTTGCCTCCATCAACTCCGCGGCTCAAACATTCTCCACCAGAACCTTACAAAGCCTTTTTGAAGAGCCAGTTTGGTGTGGTGGTTAAGTGTGCGGACTCTTGTCTGGGAGAACCGGGTTTGATTCCCCACTCCTTCACATGCACCTGCTGAAATGGCCTTGGGTCAGCCATAGCTCTCACAGAGTTGTCCTTAAAAGGGCAGCTGCTGGAAGAGCTCTCTCAGCCCCACCCACCTCACAGGGTGTTTGCTGTGAGGGAAGAAGATAAAGGAGATTGTGAGCCACTCTGAGACTCTGAGATTTGGAATGGAGGGCGGGATATAAATCCGATATTATCATCATCTTCTTCTTCTTCCAGTTCCTCAAGACCCATTGCGGACCGGATCTTGGCCATCCCTCCTCTCTAGCTCACTCTGTCTGGGCCAAAATTCACCCCGCAATCTCCCTGAACAACAAAAAATCTGTGCTTGTGCTGTCCAGCCGACTGCCAAATGTATCAGTAAATACCATAATAAAAATGAATATTAATGGGGCGGAGGGTCATCACTCTTTCTCGGGCTTTAATATCACTCAAATGTCATGTTCTTTTCCAGCGCCTTCTCTGCAGCTTTGAGGCTGATTCACCGGGTGGGCGTTCAGTTGAGAGGAAGTGCACCCCCCCCTCTTCTCCCCCTTTCAGTCTAACCCCCCCCCCCGCCGCCCCCAGCAACGGTCAGGCCAAAGCAGGATCTTTGACAGCCAGTTAGGGTTCCCAGATCTCTGTTGGAAAGTACCTGGAGATTTTCGGGGTGGATTGGGAGAGGGCGGGGTTTGGGGAGGGGAGGGGTCTTAGTAGGGTACAAGGCCTAGAGTCCACCCTTCCAAGCAGCCATTTTCTCCAGGGGAGCCCATCTCTGCCAGCTGGAGATCAGTTGGAAAAGCAGGAGATCCCCAGGTGCCACCTGGAGGCTGGCACCCCTAAAACAAGGAAACCATTTGCTAGGAAACAAATGCACATTCCCCCATTCCAGCTCTGCAAGGGCATCTCCGCCAACCCCCAGGAAAGGAGAGGTGTGTCTCCTTCTGCTTCTCAGACCTCTTTCCTGGGGTGCCAACGGGGGAATGGAACACTCAGGGCTCCTCCCACCACCACCACCAACTCATTTGCATATTAGGCCACACCCCTGGTGTCACCATGGTTTCACACAGGACTTCTTTTTATTTATTTATTTTTACTTTATTTTATTCCACCCATTCTCCATAGGGCTCAGGGCGTAGTACAACATATGATAAAACAATAAAATACAATAAAAAACAGTCGATTCAACATTAGGGTTTGTAGAATCTTTCGGGCTCAAGTGCCGTGTTCTACTGGAGAAAGTTTTCCTTCCAGACGTTTCGTTCTCAGCTGCGGAGAACATCCTCAGTGGCGTTGCAGCCGGAGCAGGCGCTCTGACCTTCTTGGCTGCTGTGCATTGAGTGAAGGTCAGAGCGCCTGCTCCGGCTGCAACGCCACTGAGGATGTTCTCCACAGCTGAGAACGAAACATCTGGAAGGAAAACTTTCTCCAGTAGAACACGGCACTTGAGCCCGAAAGATTCTACAAACCCTAATGATGTTACCAGCCGTGAAAACCTGAAATCTTTGATAGTCAATTCAACAGTTTACCGTATCATCACATATTGCCCCACCTGGACGTCTCACATCATGATAATCCATCTTATAGCACAGGTGACAGTGCCGATAGGGGAGGCCAACCAGATCAAGAATAGTTGCCCGCAGCCTCAACTAAAGAAAAATGATAAAGGTAAGCAGCAGTCATTTCTGACTCTGGGGTGACGCAACACTTTCACAATATTTTCATGGCAGACTTTTTACAGGGTGGTTTGCCATTGCCTTCCCCAGTCATCTACACTTTCCCCCCAGCAAGCTGGGGACTCATTTTATCGACCTCGGAAGGATGGAAGGCTGAGTCAACCTCGAGCCGGCTACTTGAAAACCCAGCTTCCGCTGGGGATCGGACTCAGGTCGTGAGCAGAGTTTAGGATTGCAGTACTGCAGCTTTACCACTCTACGCCACGGGGCTCAACTAAAGAAGTCTGTAGAAAAAAGCCCGGTAGGAACTCGTTTGCATATTAGGCCACACCTCCTGTGGCCAAGCCAGCCGGAACTGCGCTCTTGAGCATTCCAGCTAAAACAAAAAAAAGCTCTGGGAATGCTAAAGGCATTCTGCCCCTCTGGCCAACTCCGCTGTTCCTTTGGGTGAAAAGCCTTTTTGAAAAAGGACTGCTGGGAGTGAGAACTCCATCTCTGATTCCTCATCAAAATGCACACCGCACCGCCCGCTCAGGGTTATGAGGCAGATCACGGTCCCGGCCTCTGTTTATTTTCAGGAGAGGAGGCAGGCAGGCTCCTCTCCGTGCTGCGGCCCACCAGGCCGCTGGCATCTCGAAAGCAGCCAGCGGGGAGCCTGCAGGCTGCCTGGCGGAGTCCTCATTGATTTTCTCCAGCAAGGGTTGCGCTCTCAGAGACGCCTTCCTCCCCGGGGGCCCAACTTGGTTTCCCATCTCTGCTCCTCTGCTTTGAATCCTTACTCTCAAACACTGGGCTAGGGCGAGTTGCCAGGCCCAAGTCAAGAAAGATCTGCAGACTTTGGGAGTGGAGCCAGGAGACTTTGGGGGTGGAGCCAGGAGCAAAGGTTGTGACAAGCATAACTGAACTCCAAAGGGAGTGCTGGCCATCACATTTAAAAGGACCGCACGACTTTGAAATGCCTTCCCTCCATTGGAAATAATGAAGGATAGGGGCACCTTCTTTGGGGGCTCATAGAATTGAACCCCCTGGTCCAATCTTTTTGAAACTTGGAGGGTATTTGGGGGAGAGGTACTGGATGCCATGCTGCAAATTTGGTGCCTCTGTTTCAAAAAACAGCCCCCCCGAGCCCCAGATACCTGCAGATCAATTCATTATACCCTATGGGAATGGGTCTCCTTAGGGAATAATGGAGTGCCCAGCAGACATTATTCCCCCCCCCTGCTTTCTGATGACCCTAAAGCAGGGGGAGGGCCTCCAAACCAGGGAATCCCCTGTCCCTATATGGGGATTGAAAACACACAGAGAGACCACTCTAGATTTAAAACTGGAAACGACCCACAGCGTTATAGTGACCACAATTACTAAGAATTTCATGCACTATAATTCCAAATTTATAGGTAAAACATAGATGCACACATACATTAAATTGAATACTCTCAAATATGCCTTAACATAGTAGAAATTCACAATACAACGCCGAGTCCCATTGTACAGAAAGTCGACTTCATATCTTGCTTCGAAGGTACACTCCGCAGTGTTTCTAAGCAGTTCTTTGAGCAGTTGCCTATTAGGAAAGTGACAAGACTTTGACGTCGGTTGGAAATGTACTATATGAAGAATTTATTTGAATAATTGAAGGAGGAAGAATTTGAAGTTGTCTTTCATTTGGATTGTGCTTGAAATTATTGGCGTGGTCTCCGTGGAGAAAAGACTGCGGAATGCACCTTTGCTGGAAGGAACTTCGAAGCAGGATATGAAGTCGCCCTCCTGTACAATGGGACCCTACTTTGTACTGTGAATTTCTACTGTGTTAAGGCATATTTGAGAGCAGGGCTTTTTTTTAAATAGAAAAGGACCAGCAGGAACTCATTTGCATATTAGGCCACACCCCCTGCTGGCGCCCTTGTTTCTCACAGGGCTTTTTTGTAGAGAATGCCCAGCAGAAACTCATTTGCATATTAGGCCACACCCCCTGCTGGAACCCTTGTTTCTCACAGGGCTTTTATGTAGAAAATGCCCAGCAGGAACTCATTCGCATATTAGGCCACACACACCCCCCCCCGATGTCACCCTTGTTTCTCACAGGGCTTTTTTTGTAGGAAAGGCCAAGCAGGAACTCATTTGCATATTAGGCCACACCCCCTGATGTCAACCTTGTTTCTCACATGGCTTTTTTGTAGAAAATGCCCAGGAGTTCAATTGCATATTAGGCCACACCCCTGATGTCACCCTTGTTTCTCACAGGGCTTTTTTTTTGTAGAAAATGCTCAGCAGGAGTTCATTTGCATATTAGGCCACACCCCCTGATGTCACCCTTGTTTCTCACAGGGCTTTTTTGTAGGAAATGCTCAGCAGGAGTTCATTTGCATATGAGGCCATACTCCCTGCTGGCACCCTTGTTTCTCACAGGGCTTTTTTGTAGAAAATGCCCAGCAGGAACTCATTTGCATATTAGGCCGCCACCCCCCATGTCACCCTTGTTTCTCACAGGCCTTTTTTTGTAGAAAATGCCCAGCAGGTGTTCATTTGCATATTAGGCCACACCCCCTGATGTCAACCTTGTTTCTCACATGGCGTTTTTGTAGAAAATGCCCAGAAGGAGTTCATTTGCATATGAGCCACACACCCCTCATGTCACCCTTGTTTCTCACATGGCGTTTTTGTAGAAAATGCCCAGTAGGGACTCATTTGCATATTAGGCCACACCCCCTGATGTCACCCTTGTTTCTCACATGGCGGTTTTGTAGAAAATGCCCAGTAGGAACTCATTTGCATATTAGGCCACAACCCTTGTTTCTCACGTGGCTTTTTGGGTAGCAAATGCCCAGTAGGAACTCATTTGCATATGAGGCCACACCCCCTGATGTCAACCTTGTTTCTCACATGGCGTTTTTGTAGAAAATGCCCAGCAGGAACTCATTTGCATATTAGGCCACACCCCCTGATGCAAACCTTGTTTCTCACATGGCTTTTTTGTAGAAGATGCCCAGTAGGAACTCATTTGCATATTAGGCCACACCCCCTGATTTCAACCTTGTTTCTCACATGGCGTTTTTGTAGAAAATGCCCAGCAGGAGTTCATTTGCATATTAGGCCACCCCCCTGGTGTCACCCTTGTTTCTCACAGGGCTTTTTTTTTTTTAGAAAATGTGCAGCAGGAGTTCATTTGCATATGAGGCCACACCCCCTGATGTCAACCTTGTTTCTCACATGGCGTTTTTGTAGAAAATGCCCAGCAGGAACTCATTTGCATATTAGGCCACACCCCCTGATGTCACCCTCGTTTCTCACATGGCCTTTTTGTAGAAAATGCCCAGCAGGAACTCATTTGCATATTAGGCCACACCCCTGACACCAAGCCAGCCGGAACTGCATTCCTGTGTGTTCCTGCTCAAAAAAAGCCCTGTTTGAGAGTGTTCCATAATTTAATGTATGTGTGCATCTATGTTTTACCCATACGGGGACTGGCAAGCCTAAGTGCTGCAGCCAGGAGAGCAGAGCTGGCCTTCGTGTCCCCTGAGATGGGGCTGATGCCAGAGCCCAGGGTTTCAGGCAAGGCCCACTGCTGCATAGTCCATCCCCCCAGACAACATGCTGCTAGCGAAAGCATGATGATTTGCCGCCCAGGAAGGAGGGTGCCTGTTGCATCTCTGCTCGTTGAACCGTGATGCTTTTGTATTCAACTTCTTTGGCGGGCAGGAGAGTTTGGGGTCTGAAAAAGCAAGATGTGTAATAAATATTTAGAGCACTGTTAGGGTTCCCAGCGCTGGGCTGGGGATTTCTTGGAGATTTGGGGATGGAAACTGGAGGGGGCAGAGTTTGGGAAAGGGAGAGACCCCAGCATGGTGCGATGCCAAAGGCAGGGTTGGGCAGGAACAAAGCCCAAAGGCGTCCACGAAACACCAGCCTCGAATTATGAAAAAGTTTATACAACGTACTTCCTACAAACACCACCACCACCACCACCACCACCACCACCACCACCACCACAACAATAATAATAATAATAATAATAATAATTTTTATTTGTATCCCGCCCTCCCCGCCTCGGTGGCTCAGGGCGGCTAACAACCTTTTATACATGTACAATAATAAATAAAAACTTTAAATTTAACAGTAAAAGCATTTAAACATTATAAAAACCAGTTAATAATTAAGAATCCATAATTTAAGTTAATTTAAGTTAATCTGGCAGCAGTGGTGGCATTCTGACGCTGGTCTGCCAGTTTAATAATTCCATGATCATGTAGGTCCTTGAAACAGGACCATGCTGGCGGGTCCTTAATTCACAGTAATTCAGCAGCTGGTGTATGCTCGTTTGAAGAGGACAATACTTCTAATAAATACAATTACAAAATACCCCAGAACCAAAATGCTTTCGTTCAATGCCAAAGTTCATTTTTTGTGTAGTGGAAGTCCGGAGAAATCCTTGACAAGCCGTGAAGCAGGAGTCCAACCCTTCGACAGTCCTTTCAACAAGGAAGGTGTGGGGTATTTTGTAATTGTATTTATTAGAAGTATTGTTGCGTTTGTAGGAAGTGCTTTGTATAAAGTTTTTCATAATTCGAGGCTGGTGTTTCGTGGATGCCTTCGGGCTTTGTTACTGCTTCACTTTCCCACGTTACTCTTTGTGTTACTCTCAATCCCCAGTTGGGGGCAGGAGATCCCCTGGTTTGGGGGGGGGCCCTCCAGCTTCAGGGTCATCAGAAAGCGGGGGGGGGGGAGGGAAATGTCTGCTGGGCACTCCATTATTCCCTGTGGAGACCGATTCCCATGGGGTATAATGGAGAATTGATGTGGGGGTATCTGGGGCTCGGGGTGTGTGTGTGTTTTGAGGTAGAGGCACCAAATTTGCAGCATAGTACCAGATGCCTCTCCTCAAAACACCCTCCAAGTTTCGGAAAGATTGGACCAGGGGGTTCCAATTCTATGAGCTCCCAAAGAAGGTGCCCCTATCCTTCAGTATTGCCAATGGAGGGAAGGCATTTAAAAGGTGTGCAGTCCCTTTAAATGAGATGGCCAGAACTCCCTTCAAAGTTCGAAGAAAGTAGAGAAAGAAGTACATTGGAGAAAGTCCAGAAAAGGGCAACTAGAATGATTAAAGGGCTGGAACACTTTCCCTATGAAGAAAGGTTGAATCGCTTGGGACTCTTTAGCTTGGAGAAACGTCGACTGCGGGGTGACATGATAGAGGTTTACAAGATAATGCATGGGATGGAGAAAGTAGAGAAAGAAGTACTTTTCTCCCTTTCTCACAATACAAGAACTCGTGGGCATTCGATGAAATTGCTGAGCAGCCAGGTTAAAACGGATAAAAGGAAGTACTTCTGCACCCAAAGGGTGATTAACATGTGGAATTCACTGCCACAGGAGGTGGTGGTGGCCACAAGCATAGCCACCTTCAAGAGGGGTTTAGATAAAAATATGGAGCAGAAGTCCATCAGTGGCTATTAGCCACAGTGTGTGTGTATGTATAAAAAATTTTTTGCCACTGTGTGACACAGAGTGTTGGACTGGATGGGCCATTGGCCTGATCCAACATGGCTTCTCTTATGTTCTTATGTTCAATTATGCTTGTCACAACCCTGCTTCTGGCTCCACCCCCCAAAGTCTCCTGGTTCTTCCCCCAAAATCCCCAGATATTTCTTGAATTGGACTTGACACCCCTAGCCAAAGGTCATGCTCCAAAGCAGCTGTTTTCTCCAGGGGAGCTGATCGCTGTAATCTGGAGATCTCCAGGCCCCACCTGGGGGTTGGCGACACTAAACAACATCAAAATCAGCCATTGAGTTACACTGTCATTTTCTTGAACTGCTCATGGTCTCATTAGCCGGCTTGTTTGAGAGCAGGTCCGGCGCAGCCATTAGGCAAACTAGGCAATCGTCTAAGGCGCTGGCCTTTGGGGGGAGGCAGTGAATTGACTCGGTGATGTTATCAGTGCAGGGGCACCAGAAGTTAACCTTGACTAGGGTGCCAGTCTAGGGCCTGCCCTGTTTGAGGGACCCTGCCTCTGGCCGTGATCGAATTTTATAGAGTAGCTGAGACAGGAAGGGAAACCCGGTTCACCGCGGAGATGTGAAGCAGCCGGCCCAGGTGTTCCTTCCACCCCTCCTTTCCCCCTCAAGGCGCCTTCAAACAAGTTGCAAATTGTAGCTCAACCACTGCCGGATTTCTTTGCTTTACATCTGACCCGCCCTTCACACGGAGCCTCAAGGGCAGATTATGCGGCGTATAATGATGCAGCCAAATAGCAAGAGAGGTCGGATAAGAAATGCAGTAGAGCTTTTTATGTGTTCTGCTGGCAAGCTACAATCGACGGAGGGTGAGCCCCGTCGGGGCTTTCGAGGCAAGAGACTAAGAGAGATGGATTGCCATTGTCTGCCTTCACATCATGACCCTGGTATTCCTTGGTGGTCTCCCATCCAAATACCGGCCAGGGCCGACCCTGCTTAGCTTCCAAGGTCTGATGAGATCGGCGTAGCCTGAGCCAACCAGGTTATTTTGCAACAGAACTTTATTTCTTTATGAAATAAAGAGATGATGCAAAGTTAAGTATTGGCTACAGAAAATGGAATTATAAAAGTTGATCACTATGGCCCGGAGAAATCAAGAAACTAAAGCTGTAATCCTCAACACCTTTACTTTCGAATAAATTCAGCGAGCCCCATTTCTGCGTAAATGTGCTGTCTGGGAGGCCCCGAGTGGGGGCGCCCTCCATTCCCACCATGTGTCCTGACAGCAGAAACTTGCAAGAACGGGAAAGGCCAGATTCTGAACCCAACAAACAAACAGGGGGATATAGAGTTGCCAATTCCCTCTTGGGAAATTTCAAGAGATTGTGGGGGGAAGCCTGGGGGGGGGGCCTCAACAGGATATAATGCCGTAGAGTCCAGTACACATATGCTAGGGTTGCCAAGTGGGGGACTTTCACACGCGTGCAACACAATGACATCACCTGGAAGTGATGTCATCGCACCAGTGATGCTGCTCGCGGTCATTCTAGGCATTTCCAGGAAAACTCTATGGTTTACCCGGACGCTCTAGAAATCTGGCAGGGAAAAACTCTATGGTATCTATTATACCATAGAGTTTCCCCTCCCAAATGGCTAGAGCGTCCGGGAAAACCATAGTTTCCCCGGAAAAATCTAGAGTGGCTGATGCGTGCCGTCGTCGGCGTGATGACATCACTTCCAGGTGACGTCATCGTGCCAACGATGTCGGGAGAGGTTCATCCTGCCGGCCCAATGTGGGCTGGCAAATTGGGAACCTCCTAGGTGGGAGGCAAATTGGGAACCCCCCACCTGGACTGGGGGCTCGGCATATGCTAAAGCAGCCTTTTTCACTGGGAGAACCAGTCTTTGTAGTCTGGAGAGCACATGCAATTCTGGGAGATCTCCAGCCCCCACCTGGAGGCTGGTAACCCTAAGGGACCCTGCGCCTCTCAGAAGGGCGTCAGGGACTGCTGGCCAAGCACTAGGGACGGGGCCAGACGATGCAACCCACCACTGCGAGCTGGCAGCAGAAAGCGGAAACCTAAAGGACTCAGGGTGAGTGCCAGTGGCTTGGTAGGACACATGTTGCTTGAGAACCACTAGGAAAGCTGGGAAACCACTAGGAAAGCGAGGCTTGGGATTCCGGATTCTGTCAGCTCTCAGGGTAAGGCCCCTGGAGATCTTCTGCTATTACAATGGTTCTCCAGACAACCGGGATCAGCTCCTCTGGAGAAAATGGCTGCTTTGGAGGGTGGACTCTGTGGCCTTGGGCCCTGCTGAGGCCCCTCCCCAGGCTCCACCCCCCAAATCTCCAGATATTTCCCAACATAGAGCTGGATATCGGAGGGCCTGTAAGACGGAACTTTATTGCCTATACCATCGGCTATCCTTCCCCACAGTGATCTGTTATTGAATGGAGAGCCAGTTTGGTGTAGTGGTTAAGTGAGCAGACACTTAGCTGGGAGAACCGGGTTTGATTCCCCACTCCTCCACTTGCACCTGCTGGAATGGCCTTGGGTCAGCCATAGCTCTGGCAGAGGTTGTCCTTGAAAGGGCAGACTCTTATCTGGGAGAACCGGGTTTGATTCCCCACTCCTCCACTTGCACCTGCTGGAATGGCCTTGGGTCAGCCATAGCTCTGGCAGAGGTTGTCCTTGAAAGGGCAGACTCTTATCTGGGAGAACCGGGTTTGATTCCCCACTCCTCCACTTGCACCTGCTGGAATGGCCTTGGGTCAGCCATAGCTCTGGCAGAGGTTGTCCTTGAAAGGGCAGCTGCTGTGAGAGCCCTCTCCAGCCCCACCCACCTCACAGGGTGTCTGTTGTGGGGGAGGAAGGTAAAGGAGATTGTGAGCCGCTCTGAGACTCTTCGGAGTGGAGGGCGGGATATAAATCCAATATCTTCATCTACCTCACAGGGTGTCTGTTGTGGGGGAGGAAGGGAAAGGAGATTGTGAGCCGCTCTGAGACTCTTCGGAGTGGAGGGCGGGATATAAATCCAATATCTTCTTCTTCTTCTTGCATCTGGCCCACTGATTATGCTCCAACCTGCACTATGAGCCTGCCCTCCTTTGTTATGCTGTACTGCGCTGTGTTGCTGTTTTAATTGTATTTTATTGGTTTCATTGTATTGTATTTGCCGGAACGTAATGCGCCCTGAGCCCGCCTGGGAAAGGGCGAAATAGAAATCAACCTAAATAAATAAATAAATATCCTATCTCGGGGGCTTCATGAGTCAAATTTCCCCTTAACTGCTCTTGCTAGCTTCCTGGAGCATGCTCAGTCTGCATTGGGCCCCGAGCCGGCCCTGCCACTAGGTGACTGCTTAGGGCGCCAGCCTTCTGGGGGTGCCAAACTGGATGCCCCCCATGTGACTCGGTGATGATATCAGTGCAAGGGGGCGGGTGCCAGAAGTTAGTCTCGCCTAGGGAGCAGGCAGTCTAGGGCCGGCCCTAATTGAGAACGAGCCTTCTCTATTGCGGCCCCTCACGGGTGGAACCGACTCCCTGATGATGTTAGAGCCTTGCGGGACCTTGCCCAATTAGGGTTGCCAATCCCCAGGTGGGGGCAGGGGATCCCCCGGTTTGGAGACCCTCCCCCCGCTTCAGGGTCATCAGAAAGCGGGGAGAGGGGAGGGAAATGTCTGCTGGGAACTCTATTATTTCCTATGGAGATTTATTCCCATAGAAAATCATGGAGAATTGATCCGTGGGTATCTGGGGCTCTGCGGGGCTGTTTCTTGGGGTAGAGGCACCAAATTTTCAGTATAGCATCTGGTGCCTCTCCCCAAAATACCCCCCCAAGTTTCAAAAAGGTTGGGCCAGGGGGTCCAATTCTATGAGCCCCCCCAAAAGGTGCCCCTATCCTTCATTATTTCCTATGGAAGGAAGGAATTGAAAAGGTGTGCCGTCCCTTTAAATGTGATGGCCAGAACTCCCTTTGGAGTTCAATTATGCTTGTCACAGCCTTGATCTTGGCTCCACCCCTAATGTCTCCTGGCTCCACCCCCAAAGTCCCCAGATATTTCTTGAATTGGATTTGGCAACCCTATGCCCAATTCCACAAGGTTTGTAAAGCAACACTTTTTCGACTGGCCTTCAACTAAAGTACAGAGCCGCTTAACATCATGGTATGGAACTTAGCACCAAAACTGTTTTAAAATTTGTTAATATTTACGTGCAATTGTTCATTTTAACTGAGCTTACTGTAATTGTTGTTATCGCTTTATGGTTTTATTGTGGATATTTAATGTTGTTAGCTGCCCTGAGCCCGCTTCGATGGGGAGGGCGGGATATAAATGCGAAAAATAAATAAATAGTTGGGCCACTGGGTTTTTGGTTTTTTTGTCCTGTGGTTAATCTACAAAGTTGACTTTTCCTGTAGAGCCGGGGCAGCCCTGTACAGAAACTTCAACCTTATCTGTGGGTGTTCACAGGGCCGGTGTCTTTTGCAACTGGGATGAGCTGGCCAGGGTTTGTGCCATTGTTCTGTTGATTAGAGCTGTGTTTTGTAGCTATCTTGCATCGATTCGGTACTCAATGGATCACTGCGGCTGATATGCCCGGTGTACACGCTTGCTTTTTTTTTTAGAGTGCTTGTTTATTGATACGCAAAGGAAGCTGAAAAACGAGAACATTTCCATGGACTGAAAGTTGTGCAAGGAAATAGACCTGAGTGCAAAAAAAGCAAAGGGTTTTATTTGGATGAGGGAGAGAAGCAGTCGAATTAAAAGGGGATTTCCACCCCCTCCTCCTCAGGGTGAAACGGCAAAAATTCAAAATGCCGCTTTGTTTACTGAGGAGAACTAACATGGACAGGAGTGATTAAAACATGGAGTTATCTGCCAGAGGATGTGGTGATGGTCACAGGAAGAAACAGTTTTAAAGGGGGGTTAGATAGAGTCATGGAGGAGAAGTCTGTCTATGGCTCCTAGCCATGGTGACTTCACATTCAGAGACAGGACTCATCTGAATCTCAGGATGAGGAGGCAACGTGGTGGGGGGAGCTCTTGACCTCTCTGCCCTGTTGTTGGCCCTCCAGGGGAACTGGCTGGTCACTTTGTGAGACTGGATGCTGGACCAGATGGACTATTGCAGGGGTGGCCAACGGTAGCTCTCCAGATGCTTTTTTTGCCTACAACTCCCATCAGCCCCAGCCATTGGCCATGCTGGCTAGGGCTGATGGGAGTTGTAGGCAAAAAACATCTGGAGAGCTACCGTTGGCCACGCCTGGACTATCGGTCAGATCCATGCAGCAGGACTCTTATGTTCTCACCGTAAGGAGATGTCAGCCTCCAGGTGATGACTGGAGAGCCCCGAAATTACAACTGATCTCCAGGTGACAGAGATCAGTTCCCCTGGAGAAAATGGCTGCTTTGTAAGATGGACTCTATAGCCTTCTATGCCACTGAGGTCCTGCCCTTCTTCAGCCCTCTCCTTCCCAGGCTCCACTTCCCAGATCTCCAGGTATTGAGCAACCCAGGACTGGCAACCCTCAATCCGGCACCAGAGGCTCAAATAAGGTTGCCGAGTCCACTTCAGGAAATATCTGGGGCTTTGGGGGTGGAGCCAGGAGACATGGGGTGGGGCCATTAGACATTGGGGGTGGAGTCAGGAGCAAGGGTGTGACAAGCATAATTGAACTCCAAAGGGAGTTCTGGCCATCGCATTTAATGGAACCGCACACCTTTTAAGATGCCTTCCCTCCATTGGAAACAATGGATAGGGGCGCCTTCTTTGGGGGCTCACAGAACTGGACCCCCTGGTCCAATCTTTTTGAAACTTGGAGGGTCTTTTGAGGAGAGGCACTGGATGCCACGTTGCTAATTTGGTGCCTCTACCTCAAAAAACAGCCCCCCTCAGAGCCCAAGATACTCACAGATCAATTTTCCATTATATCCTATGGGAATCCATCTCCATAGGGAATAATGAAGTGCCCAGCAGTCATTTCCCTCCCCTCCCTTTCTGATGACCCTGAAGCAAAGGGAGGGCCTCCAAACTGGGGGATCCCCTGCCCCCACTTGGAGATTGGCAACCTAGGTGCAAAGCATCGTGTCCTAACAAACAGAGCTGACCAGATGCAGTCTCTAAATGATTCATACTTCTGCCTCGGAAAGAGTCACTGCTGTGTACATCGTGTGTCAACATTGGCATCCAAGCAGAGACTAAACAAACTTGGGGGGCGGATGCTATTTCAAGCTCTCCTCCGCTCTCCTCGGAGTCCTCTTGCTGCTGCGGCTACTGGATAACCCCCCTCCCAAACTGCCGAACATCTGGCAGCTTCACGGCCAGATGTTGCCTGCCGTCTTTAGCATTGCATTTCTCGCTGGAGTAAACTGGTGTGCTCTGAGATCAAGGTGGCATTGACTTGGGGGCAAACGTCCTTTGGCACGCACGACGTGGCTCCTTCCTCAAGCCAGTTTCTGAGGGGATGCTACCGGAGAATAGCTTGATTTGCATCCAGGAGCACCTCATAGTTGCAAAGGAGCTCCAGGTTCATCTAGTCCAGGGATGTCGAACATGCGGCTCAGGGGCCGAATCAGGCCTCCGAGCAACTGGTTGCCGTCTGCTTCCTTCTCCCTCTCTCTCGCTTCCTTCTGCATCACAGCTCGCTTTGCCAGGCTTGTTCAATCGCACAGGAGCGACAGAGCAAAGCCTCTGTTTTCTCCACTGGCTGAGGCTCCTCCCTCGGGGAGGAAGAGCTGGCTTTGCCGGGCTCTTTCAATCGCACAGCAGAGCTACTGAGCCAGGCCTCTCTTCCTTCTACTGGCTGAGGCTCCTCTCCCTCCTGGCCCCCTGGGAAAGGAAGGATGGAAAGAGACAGAGCTTCCTTTGCCCAGTTCCTTGGATCCCATGGGAGAAATACAACGAAAGCACCTTTAAGACCAATGAGTGCTAATGTTTTAAGGATGTTTTATTTTAAGGGTTTTTCTGTGTCCTTTATAAAGTTTATATCTCTGTTACCTAATCATAAATAGGTACACCCATGGACCGGCCTGACATGGCCTGGCCCAGCAAGGTCTCATCTATGTCTGATCCAGCCCTCATAACAAATGAGTTTGACCCCCCCAGATCTAGTTGAACTCCCTGCACAATGCAGGAAATCCACAAACATCCCCAGAGACCCCTGTTCCAGGCTCAGAAGATGGCAAAGAACCCTCTAGGTCCTAGTTTTCCTGGCCAAACTGGCCTGGAGAAAATTGCTTTATGACCCCAAAGTGGCAAAACAGCATTTCCCTGGGCCTTAAAGCGCAACAAGATTTTCAAGATATAAGCTATGAAGAGTTAAAGATCCCTGTGTCAGATATGTATTGGGAAAAGGAAACATTGACTCTTGAAAGGGTTGCTGATAATGTTGCTAGTCTCCAGGGCTTTTTTTTTGTATAGCAGGAACTCCTTTGCATATTAGGCCACACACCCCTGATGTAGCCAATCCTCCGAGAGCTTACAGTAAACCCTGTAATGAGAGCCCTGTAAGCTCTCGGAGGATTGGCTACATCAGGGGTGTGTGGCCTAATATGCAAAGGAGTTCCTGCTACAATAAAAGCCTTGCTAGTCTCTAAGGTGCAGCTGGATTCGCTTTAAAGTCTCTTTAAGCATGTTTGCGTCAACCAAAAGCTAGTGCCAAATCCCCAGCCTTACAAAGGGTACTCAAGACAGCTTGTGGTGGTGACACACTCCATTTTCTGCAAGGAAATGGCAAGCACAAGGTGAAGCTGGTTTTGAATTTCTCATCCTTCTTGTTTAGAACGGAAACCGCCACCCCTCCCAACAACGATTTAATTTCTCCGGCGTCTGCATCAGACCAGCGATTTGTTCTCTTTGCGACATCTTCTGTTTCTTTGCATAGCATCTCAGCCCCCACCCCCAGCCCGGTGCACATTTTCCGACATGGTTTGTGCTTTAGCGAGTCAACATTATGCATCTTTGTTTCAACAATGAGGGCTGCAAGTGGAAATCGGGTATAAAAATTGTTTGGTATACATACCCACCCACCTCCCCCCCGAAATTCCATGGAGTACACAGCGAAAAGCAAAGAACCAAAACATAAATTAATATTTAAAACACAAAAGAAGAAATATTCAAGAGAAACAAAATTAATATATCTATAAAAGGAATATTCCTACTCCAAGGTGAATAAAGCCTGAAAATACATTTCTGTACACTTGTTCTTAGAAAAGGCGAAACAGTTTTGACCACATTCAAGGTACTGTGCGCAAACGGGCTGGGTCTCTCAACGGCTGTTAGCTGTGACAGCTAGGGGAGCCTCCATGGTCAGAGGCAGTGTACCTCTAAGTACAAGAAACTACACATGCCAACAGGGACAGCTAGGCCATGGCCCAGTGGTAGAGTATCTGCTTGGCATGCAGAAATTCACAGGTTCAATCCCTGGCATCTCCAGTTGAAGGACTTGATTATGCATGAATACATGAAGCTGCCTTCTGCTGAATCAGACCATTGGTCCATCAAAGTCAGTATTGCCTACTCTGACATGCCTGGTCCTTTTAACTGGAGATGCCGGGGATTGAACCTGGGACCTTCTGCAGGCCAAGCAGATGCTCTGCCACTGAGCCACGGCCCCTTCCCTTGGTAGTAGAGGATGTGAAAGACGCCTGAGACCCTGGGGAGCTGCTGCCAGTCCTATTAGACAAGATTGACTTTGATGGACGTGGCTGACATCGGACAGACCCAAAGGATTTTTGATCTGACAGAGCAAGGAAATTTAATTCCGTGTGCAAGGTGTGATTTTAACCACACGCCAAAGCAAAGTAGTAAGTCTGTTTTTGTGTTCCTCTAGGACACTTCTTTCAGCTGCTGCTTGTCGTGAGAGCCACGGCTGGAACCTCCACGCTCAGAAGCAGTATAGCTCTGTGTACCAGATGCTACAAACAAACAACAGGAAATGGTCACCACCAGGGCTTTATTTTTGAGCAGGAACGCACAAGAACGCAGTTCCGGCTGGCTGGGTGTCAGGGGGTGTGGCCTAATATGCAAATAAGCTCCTGCTGGACTTTTTCTACCAAAAAAGCCCTGTGCAAAACAATAGTGACATCAGGGGTGTGCAGTCTAAAATGCAAATGAGTTCCTGCTGGGCTTTGTCTACCAAAAAACCCTGGCCACCAGAGAGTCAGTTTGGTGTGGTGGTTAAGTGTGCGGACTCTTATCTGAGAGAACTGGGTTTGAATCCCCGCTCCTCCACTTGCACCTGCTGGAATGGCCTTGGGTTAGCCATAGCTATTGCAGGAGTTGTCCTTGAAAGGGCAGCTTCTGTCAGAGCTCTTTCAGTCCCACCCACCTCACAGGGTCTGTTGTGTGGGGGGAGAAGATATAGGAGATTGTAAGCCACTCTGAGTCTGATTCAGAGAGAAGGGAAAGGAAAGGTCCCCTGTCCAAGCACCAGTCATTTCCAACTCTGCGGTGACGTTGCTCTCACGTTTTCACGGCAGACTTTTTATGGGGTGGTTTGCCATTGCCTTCCCCAGTCATCTACACTTTCTCCCCAGCAAGCTGGGTACTTAATGGACCCGCAGAGGACTCTTATCGTCGTTTTGCCTGCTCTCTTTCCCAAGACTTTCTCAGAGACCAGGCAACTGCCAGTCCCTCTAGTCCAGCTTCCTGTTTCTGACAGGGGACAGCCATATGCTTCTCAGAAGCTCCTTAAGTCAGGGAGGAGGAGGAGCAGATTGCAGATTTATACCCCGCCCTTCTCTCTGAAGGAGCCCCGTGGCGCAGAGTGTTAAAGCTGCAGTACTGCAGTCCTAAGCTCTGCTCACGACCTGAGTTCGATCCCGGCGGAAGCTGGGTTTTCAGGTAGCCGGCTCAAGTTGACTCAGCCTTCCATCCTTCTGAAGTCTTAGGACTGCAGTACTGCAGCTTTAACACTCTGCGCCACGGGGCTCCTTCAGAGAGAAGGGCGGGGAATAAATCTGCAATCTCCTCCTCCTTCCTTCCTGATTTAAGGAGCTTCTGAGAGGCATATGGCTGTCCCCTGTCGGAAACAGGAAGCTGGACTAGAGGGACTGGCAGTTGCCTGGTCTCTGAGGAATTCTTGAGATAGCGAGCAGGCAAAACGACGATAAGAGTCCTCTGCGGGTCCATTAAGCAAAGTGGTTGGGCATGATGGAAGGGGTTTCCACCTCCCAAGGCCTCTTCCATCTTCCAGCCTTGATGGAGCTGGCAACGCACGCGGGCAATAAACATGCCAACGAAAACTGGCCTCATCATCCGTCTGAAATATCGATCCCGCTGGCTTGCAGAAGGCCAGGCATTCCCATCGATTGCACAGCAAAGTAACTTTGCATTTTGCAAAGAGCAAGGCTGGACAAAGAGACGTGAACCGAAGTGCCGTGGGGGCTTTGAAAGTACGTCCCTATTCCCAGAAGTGGGCTGAATCATAATGCTATTCCAGAGACCTGTCCCACAATAGTTAACGGCAAAATTAAAATTAGTAGGATGCTAAACTTTGAGACTGTTTATGCTGTGTGAAGTAATTGTATACATGTGGCCCCATTTGGGTCTATTATAACTGTTGGTCACAAGCCATGTAGTGATACTGAAATGCATACAATTGAAATATACGTGATGTATTCAAATTATATATGCTGTAGAAATATGAATCTTACAGATTTATGGAATGCACACATAATCACAGTGGCACACAGATTTGAAAAATATATTTTATTATAAATCGGTACAAAGGAGAGTTTAATCCACGGCATTTGTGTTCCATTAATTTTGTCTTAATGCTGTGAACCCTATATACCGTATTTTTCGGTCCATAAGACGCTCCGGACCATAGGATGCACCTTCCGCCTGGGGGGGGATCCACTACCTCCGCCTCCAATCCCGGCGTTTCCCCCGCGCCTGCCTGCCTGGCTCCAGCTCTGCTTCCAGCAAGCGCTGGGATCGCTCCACGCTGCCCCCACCGCAAACCCAGCGCTTCGCGAGCGCCGGCTGCGGAGGGGGCAGCGTGCTTCCTCCGTGCCTGTCTGCCTGGCTCCACCTCTGATGCTTAAAGCAAGCACCGGGATCGGAGGGCGGAGGGAGCGATCCTGGCGCTTGCTGTAAACGTCAGAGCTGGAGCCAGGCAGACAGGCATGGAGGAAGCACACTGCCCCCTCTGCAGCCGGTGCTCGCGAAGCGCTGGGTTTGCGGTGGGGGCAGCGTGTAGCGATCCCAGCACTTGCTGGAAGCAGAGCTGGAGCCAGGCAGGCAGGCAGACGCGGGGGAAGCGCCGGGATCGGAGGCGGAGGCAGTGGATCCCCCCCCCCTCCGAGGAAGGTATGTCCTATCGTCCCTTCGCTCCATAAGACGCACACACTTTCCCCCACACTTTTTGGGGGGAGAAAAGTGCGTCTTATGGTCCGAAAAATACGGTATGATATTCTGGGCCACAATAGTTACAACCAGGAAGCCCTTGCTTCAAAAATGCTAGTTTCCTAAGTGCAGGGAATTTTAATTTGGGGGAGGCATAGAGGAACATTTTATCTATGTCTTAAAGAAAGCCAGAGCTTTTTCTTGAGCAGGAATGCACAGGAACGCAGTTCCGGCTGGCTTGGCATCAGGGGGTGTGGTCGGATATGCAAATGAGTTCCTGCTGGGCTTTTTCTACCGAAAAAAAAAGCTCTGGAGAAAGCTAAACGAGAGCTTCTCTCAGTCTGCTTGGTTGGGATTATTCTTTATGCAGAAGAATATTTGATCCTATACGCCTCCACCCTCAAGCCAAAGTGGTATACTCCAGGCACTGGTTAACTGTCTCTGTGAGGGCCAAACTGAATCACAATTCCAACCTCGACGGGATGCGGCCAACATCTAGGTGGGGCCTGGAGATCTCCTGGAATTGGAGCAGATCTCCAGACCAGTGTTCCCTCTAAGCTGTTCGTGTGAGCTAGCTCACACCTTTTTAGCCTCCAGCTCACACATTTTTCTCTTAGCTCAGGAAGGATGACCCCAGAGCAAAGTTAATTGATACAGGAGCTCACAACTTTAATGCCAGTAGCTCACAAAGTAGAATTTTTGCTCACAAGACTCCACGGCTTCGAGGGAACATTGCTCCAGACTACAGAGGCCAGTTCCCCGGAGACAATGGCCGCTTTGGAGGGTGGACTCTGTGGCTTTACACCCCGCTGAAGTCCCTCCCCTCCCCAAGCCCCGTCTTCCCCAGGCTCCACCCCCTCAAGTCTCCAGACATTTCCCAACCAGGGTGCTTAGAGAGCACGCGAAAGCTTACGTTCGGAATAAAACTAAGTTGGTCTTAAAGGTGTGTAGCTGACAGGGTGTGGAGGCCACAGCACTGAGAAAGGGGGGGGATCAACTCTCCCTCGCCTGATGTTTGCCTGGTTACAAATAGTCTCCTAGGCTGCTTTAAACCCATTTAGAGGGGGACTAACAACTCCACTCTGTATCAGTCCGCCAGACAGGTAGACATTAAGGTCAGATCTTGCAGGCTCAAGATTACAATGTTCTAAACCAGGGCTGGCTCTAGACTGCCTGGGAGCCTCAGCAAAGCTAACTTCTGGTGCCCGCCCCCGGCACTGATAATGTTCCCGAGTCACACGGGGGCACCCAATTTGGCGCCCTCAAAAGGCTGGCGCCCTAGGCAATCGCCTACTTCCCCTAGAGGCAGGGCCAGCCCTGGACTGCACCGGCTAAGAGAGCCAAGCGGAACCTCCCTTTGCAGAAGCAGTCTAGCCTCTGGGGGCATACGAAGGGCTGTCCGTTCACAGCTGGCTTATAGTGACCCCGGTGGGGTTTTCAAGGTAAGAGACCAACAGCAAGCCTGGGTCGTGCGGGTCATCATGACCGATGCTCTCAGCTGCAGAGACTTGTGAGCAAAAATTCTACTTTGTGAGCTACTGGTACTAAAGTTGTGAGCTCCTGCATAAATTCTTGTGCTCTGGGGTCCTCCTTCCTGAGATAAGACAAAAATGTTTGAGCTGGAGGCTAAAAGTCTGTGAGCCGACTCACGCTAACTCAACTTACAGGCAACACTGGTCACGACCTGTCTCTGAATTCCACGGGCAAAAGCAGAACACAAAAAACCTCAGAGCTGTGTAGCTTCCTGCAAAGAGGCTACAAATAGACTCGGCAGTTATGATGCTCAGAGAACAGGAGCGGCCAAACTGTGGCTCCACATGTGGCTCTTTTTCACACATATTGTGTGGCTCTCAAAGCTCCCAACACTCCATCGGCCAGCTGGGAGAAGGCATTTCGAAATTAAAGTTGCTTTCCCCCCGCTTCTCCCTCCCTCCCCCATCTTTTTGCCTGCCTGCCTTCTTTCCTTCCTTGCAGCTCGCCAACATCCTACGCTCGTGTCTTGTGGCTCTCAAACATCTGGCATTTATTCTCTGCGGCTCTTAACATTAAACAAGTGGGGCCACTCCTGCTCAGAGAACCAACTTCCTCCACGACGGACGTGGCGGGTGGTTGCCCCGGCGGCTATTAGCCTGATAGCCAAATAAGTGGAGCTTCCAGGTCCGAGAGCAGTCTACCTTCCAAAGCGGCCATTGTCTCCGGGGAACTGGCCTCTGTAGTCTGGAGCAATGTTCCCTCGAAGCCGTGGAGTCTTGTGAGCAAAAATTCTACTAATGTGAGCTCCTGCGTCAATGAGTGCGCTCTGAGGTCATCCTTCCTGAGCTAAGACAAAAATGTGTGAGCCGGAGGCTAAAAATCTGTGAGCTAGCTCACGCTAACTCAGCTTAGAGGGAACACTGGTCTGGAGATCTGCTCCAATTCCAGGAGATCTCCAGGCCCCACCTGGCCACATCCCTTCAAGGTTGGAATTGTGATTCAGTTTGGCCCTCACAGAGACAGTTAACCAGTGCCTGGACTACCCCACTTTGGAAGAACGCAAACCGGGGGGGTCCTACGCGGGTCTCCTCACGAGGAAGCCCCTCCGCTCCCCCTCCCCGCTTGCACGACTAATTAATCTGCGATCCCGCGATCCTTCCCTCCCTTCCCCTCCCCCTCTGACGGCCAGCCCCTTTCCTCTGATGCTCCCGCCGCTACCCCTTTCCTTCCTAGTTCAGCTCCGCCCAGCTCCGCATCCTCCTCCTCCTCCTTCTTCTTCCACTCACCTCGCTCCCAAGCGCCAAAAAGAAAAAAAAAAAGAAGAAAACTGTTTCTCTCCTTCTCCGGCAACCCTCCCCCTCCCCATTTCCTTTCAAGCCGTTCTCGCAAAGCACCTGGACTTCCCAAAGAAATGCAACAACGGAAGGGCGTCCAGCTCTCTGCTGCAGCTAGAAGACAGTCTAGCTGGTCAATTTCCTGGTCAGTTTCATGGCTCCCTGGGGAACCCTCCCGAGTTCTTTTCCCCTGGCAAGTTTGGGGATAGGGAGGCGGGGCGAGAAGGAAGGAGCTCCCGGGTTGCCTTAATTCCCCCCCTCCCCAAACGGAGAGAGAGGAAGTTCCTTAAGGCAAGGCAACTCCGGAGGAAGGTTTCAGAAACACACACACACACCCTCCACCACCACAACTTTATGGCATGGATAAGTTATTTTTAAATCCCCCTTTTCTTCTTGGCAGGGCTTTGGAAATGAAGTTGTAAGAGAGAGAGAAAAAAAGGGGAAAGTTTCTGCTTTCCGCTTCACCTGCCTGCTGGCGAAGGAGAAGGAGAAGACTGGGGGAGCCAAGATTTTCCGGTAAGAGGCAGCAAAAGCTGGATCCTTCCCCCCACCACCCCCTTCCTCCTCCTAGTAAAGAAAGCTCTGAATGTTCCTAGCGGAACACACCTTTTTTTATCCCCCTTTCCGAAGAGAGGATGGATTCGTCCCCTCTGCGCCCTTTCGTGGAGAACGGGCTATGAAGACGGATAAAGTGCTCTGGACCGGTACCTGGAAGAGAGAAAAATCTTCCGCCAGGGAGAATTTGGAGAAGATTGGCAGAGAGGGCTAACCGCCGCCGCCTGCAACTTGGGACCAGATGTTCTAGCAGCCAGGGAGAGGTCCCGGAGATCTTGTGGCTGGAGGGACCCCTCCCCTGGCCATGGGGACTGGGCTGTGCACCAGAAGACAGAAGGGTCTTCTGCAAACTGGCTTTTGCTTGGTGGCCCTCGCCTGCTTGGCCTCCGGAGCGTTTCTGTACAACCACCTCCAGCAGAAGGTGAAGGCGGCTGAGGCTTTGGCTTCGAAATACAAGCAGCAACAAGAGGCGCTGTCTGCTCAG
Organism: Heteronotia binoei; assembly: GCF_032191835.1. Classification (NCBI taxonomy): domain Eukaryota; kingdom Metazoa; phylum Chordata; class Lepidosauria; order Squamata; family Gekkonidae; genus Heteronotia; species Heteronotia binoei. The sequence continues at coordinate 11,224,593 of NC_083240.1, read as the reverse complement.
CTGCAAGGTAAGTCTCAGCTGACTCCACGGCCTGTCTGTTGTTCCTGCTTGGGGGACTTCTCCCCAGGTTACCCCCCCCCCATTAAATAAGAACAAATTTTGCTAAATCAGACCCAGGTTTATTTAGTGCAGGGGTGTCAAACATGCAGCCCGGGGGGCGAATCAGGCCCCCAGAGGGCTCCCTATCGGGCCCTCGAGCAACTGGTTGTCATCCGCTTCCTTCTCCCTATCTCTTGCTTCCTTCTGCATCACAGCTTGCATTGCGAGGCTTACTCAATCGCACAGGAGCAACAGAGCAAAGCCTCTGTTTTCTCCATTGGCTGAGACTCCTTCCTCGGGGAGGAAAGGGGGAAGGCAGAGCTCATTTTCCCAAGCTCTCTCAACTGGACAGCAGAGCTACTGAGCCAAGTCTCTCTTTCTTCTATTGGCTGAGGCTCCCCCCGGTCCCCAGGGGAAGGAAGGGAAGAGTCAGAGCTTCCTTTGCCCTGTTCCCTGGATCCCATGGGAGAAATACAAAGAAACCACCTTTAAGATCAGTGGGTGCTATCCCTGGATCCCATGTCTTCTACTGAATGGAACACTTGGTCCATCAAAGTCAGTATTGTCTATTAGCTCAGACCTGGATAGCCCAGGTTAGCCCGATCCCATCAGATCTCGGAAGCTAAGCAAAGCCGACCCTGACAAGTACTTGGATGGGAGACCTTCAAGGAATACCAGGGCATGATGCAGAGGCGGGCAATGGCAAGAGGCATTGGCAGAGGCCTTTCACATCACCTTCTGTGCCTTCTAACTGGAGATGCTGGGGATTGAACCTGGGCCCTTCTGTGTGCCACAGGAAAGGAATGCAAGTCTGTAGTTGTGCGTTCAGAAGGTGCGATCCCTAGGTTTTGTTTTTTAAAATCTCAGGTACTGAGGCTGGGAAGGATCTTGCACTGTTGCTGCCATCTGTTAGAACTGAGGATCCTGCGTTAGATGGGCCAGCCGCAGAACTTTGTATCGGGCAGCTTTTGGCTCAGTGGCAAAGCAACTGCTCAGCACCCAGAAGGTTCCAAGTTCAAATCCTGGACATCTCCAGTTCACAGAACCTCCCGCAGTAGAGCGAGTGAGGACTTAAAGGGCGGCTGTCGCTGGCCAAGGTTAACACCCATAGGCAAGCTGGCTCAAAGGTTTGACTCTGTATAAGACAACTTAGGACGTGAAGAGCCGGTGGCCAATGAGAATGAATGAGTTTGTCATCTGGGAAGTTCCAGTCTCCATTCTCATAAACTCCCTCGGTGGCCTTAGGGAAACTCCTCGTTCGCCACCTTCGTCATCCTCCCACTGTCTCTGGTGGGCGAGCCAGTTTGGTGTACTGGTTAAGTGTGCGGACTCTTATGTGGGAGAACCGGGTTCGATTCCCCACTCCTCCACATGCAACTGCTGAAGTGAGCTTGGGTCAGTCATAACTCTCTCAGAGCTGTTCTGCTCCAGAACAGTTTCTGTCTGAGTTCTCTCAGCCCCACCTACCTCGCAGGGTGTCTGTTGTGGGGAGGAGAAGGGAGAGGAGAGTGTAAGCTGCTCTGAGACTCCTTTGGGTAGTGAAGGGCAGGGTATAAATCCAATCTCTTCTTCTACAATATGGGGATAGCAGTGCGGGCCTACTTTACAGGGCTGTTGCTTATGATTGCTGTAATAATATTAGATGTGGTGCATTTTGGACACAGAAAGTACTATATACAAGTGCTCCGTATGACTGTAAGTTCTTGATTATCCTAGTTGCCTTTTCCTCTACCTTTTTCAGTTCAGTTCTTCAGTGAGCCGACTGGCAGTGCAATCCTATGCAGAGTAACTGGAAACTAAACCCATTGTTTGCAACTGGTTTAGACTGGAGTAACTCTCCATGGGCCTGCACTGTCTGTATTGGCCCAAAGCACCTCTTAGAGTACGGGATGTCTCTCTCCATATTTAAACCAGGCCTTTCTTCCAAAGAACGTAGGGCGGCAATCCCGGCTCTCCTCTTTTCCCATTTTATCACAACAATAACCCTGTGAGGGCCAATTAGGCTGAAAGTCATTAGTACAAAGTCCAGAGATGAGGTGTCATTCTGGGAGAGTTCCATGCCCCACCTGGAGGTTGGCAAACCCGCCCCCCCCCCCCCCCCATTCTAGACCTGACGACACCCTCTTTGATACTTCCCTTCATTTGTTCAGTTTTTGAATGCGGGATGCAACAGGGAACCCCTGAATCTGGCACCTCAAACCATAATCTGGGTCGCCTGCCACTATATCTGGCCAGATCAGCTGTTTAAGAGCGGCAGAGTCTAATCTGGAGACCCGTGTTTGATTCTCCCCTCCTCCTTCCCATGAAGCCGTGAGTTCTTTCAGAACTCTCTCAGCCCCACCTATCTCTCAGGGTGCCTGTTGTGGGGAGGGGAAGGGAAGGAGATTAGAAATGGCTTTGAGACTCAGAACAAAGTAGGAGTCCAGTAGCACCTTTAAGACCAACAAAGTTTTATTCAGGATGTCAGCTTTTGTATGCATGCATATGTCATCGTAAGGCAATAAATACAGTCTGTTCGTTGCTCGGTTGCTTGCAAGTCTGGATTAAACTAAGAACATGAGACTCCGTAGGGTAGAGAAAAGAAAAGGAAAGGAAAGGTCCCCTGTGCAAGCACCAGTCGTTTCTGACTCTGGGGTGACGTTGCTTTCACAATGTTTTCACGGCAGACTTTTTACGGGGTGGTTTGCCATTGCCTTCCCCACTCATCTACACTTTCCTCCCAGCAAGCTGGGGACTCATTTTACCGACCTCAGAAGGATGGAAGGCTGAGTCAACCTCGAGCCGGCTACCTGAAAAACCCGCTATCGCCGGGGATCGATATTATAGCATTGGAGAAAGTCCAGAAAAGGGCAACTAGAATGATTAAAGGGCTGGAGCACTTTCCCTATGAAGAAAGGCTGAAACGCTTGGGACTCTTTAGCTTGGAGAAACGTCGACTGCGGGGTGACATGATAGAGGTTTACAAGATAATGCATGGGATGGAGAAAGTAGAGAAAGAAGTACTTTTCTCTCTTTCTCACAATACAAGAACTTGTGGGCATTCGATGAAATTGCTGAGCAGTCAGGTTAAAACGGATAGAAGGAAGTACTTCTTCACCCAAAGGGTGATTAACATGTGGAATTCACTGCCACAGGAGGTGGTGGCGGCCACAAGTATAGCCACCTTCAAGAGGGGTTTAGATAAAAATATGGAGCACAGGTCCATCAGTGGCTATTAGCCACAGTGTGTGTGTATATATATAAATTTTTTTGCCACTGTGTGACACAGACTGTTGGACTGGATGGGCCGTTGGCCTGATCCAACATGGCTTCTCTTATGTTAGGTCGTGAGCAGAGTTTAGGACTGCAGTACTGCAGCTTTTAACATTCTCCGCCACGGGGGACTTGGTAGGGTAGAGAAAAGCAGGGTATAAAAACCTCGTCCTCCTCACAGGGGGGAACTCTTGGAGGTTACACTGGGAGGACTCTAGCTGTGGCCTGGAGAGCCCCTTTTTTTTGAGGGGGAGGCGACCCCAAGGAATAGTGTTGCCAACCTCCTGGGGGTAGCTGGAGATCTCCTGGGACTACAACTGATCTCTAGGGGACAGAGATCGGTTCGCCTGGAGAGAATGGCTGCTTTGGAAGGTGGATTTTGTGGTGTTATACCTAAACCTGCCAGCTGTGGTTTGGAAAATCCCTGCAGATTTTGAGGGTGAAGCCAGAGGTGGGCAAGTTTCGGAGAGAGGAGGGATTTCCATGGAGTGAAAAGCCACATAGTCCGCTTTCCAAAGTGGCTTGTCTTCTCCAGGTGAATAAGAAGATACTGGATTTATATCTATACTCTGAATCTCAGAGCAGTTCACAATCTTCTTCCCCTTCTCCCCCCCTCTCCCCACAACAGACACCCTGTGAGGTAGGTGGGGCTGAGAGAGGACAACCTCTGCCAGAGCATTGGCTTACCCAAGGCATTCCAGCAGATGCAAGTGGAGGAGTGGGGAATCAAACCCGGTTCTCCCAGATAAGAGTCCATGCACTTAACCACTACACCAAACAGGCTCTCTGTGACCAGTTATAATCCCAGGAGATCACCGGCTGCCACCTGGAGGTTGGCAACCTGAAGTCCCTCCTCCACCCTTGTCCTCTTCAGGCTCCACCTCCAAAGTCTCCAGGTGTTATCCAACCGGGAACTGGCAACCAGCAAGGAACCTTTATTCCAGCCTGGAGAGGAACTGCAGAGCCCTGAACTATTTACACTCCCCACCTCCTCACCCGGTATTTGAGATTTGTTTTCGCTCCCCATCCCCGGCAAAGAAAAGCCGATGAATTCCTTAAGCGGAAGGGATGTGCAGTTCTGGCCTGCCTGCAGACGTTTGCAAAGTCAAGGCCGGGCAATGCTTGTGGAGCGGATGTTTTCTCTGGAGGGCCCACCCCGAGCCGGAGAAGGAAAGAACTTTCTGCTGGGCAGCCTGTCGCGCGTTACTCTGGAAGGGCTGGCCTGAGAGACCAGCCATGAGGGTTTCAGCATTGCAGGAGTAGCAAACGGGTTTGGTTTCCATTAGCTGCCTCTTCCCATCCCCCTTTCTCCCTTCTGACTTCACAAACTTGGCCAACTCAGCCAGAGGCTGCCGAAGAACCGAGAGAAAGGAAAGGAGGACCTAATTCTGTTGCAACAAATGCCCCCTTTTCCTCCCTCCTCTGGGCTGAGGAGGCTAGCTTTTTGTTGTTGTTGTTTACAGATTTTTATTAACCGATTTTCAGTTCATAATAAAGAACACTGTAATCTGTCACCCCACCTCAACTAATGCAGCCTTAGTGAGGATATAATTAACAATTTAAAAAAAAACAAGAAAAAGAAAAAGTAATTCATAAAATAAGAGAACTCGGGAGCAAGTCATAAAATTATACTGAAGAGCATCCGGTAAAAATACATTCTATTGACTAATTCTACTGTAGGAACGTACAAAAAACTGTCCCATTATTGTATTAAGAAATGTAGTTAATCAAACTCAACTATCGATCCCGGCGGAAGCTGGATTCAGGCAGCCGGCTCAAGGTTGACTCAGCCTTCCATCCTTCTGAGGTCGGTAAAATGACTACCCAGCTTGCTGGGGGGGGGGGGGTAGATGACTGGGGAAGGCCGCAAACCACCCTGTAAAAAGTCTGCCGTGAACAGCAATGTCACCCCAGAGTTGGAAACGACTGGTGCTTGCACAGGGGACTACCTTTACCTTTTTACTGAGAGCTCACAGTTTTTTGTATTCAGACCAGAGGAGAGAAAATGAGCCCAGAACATATTAGAAATAGAGCATATCACGATAAAAACGTTTTTTGGGAGAATGTTATGTTTGGTGAGATATTCCACTGTTTAGAACCAGAACACAGTAATTTTTTTCTTGAGTACATTCTGTCGGAGCATCAGCACTATAAGCTTAGTAGGAAATAAGACGATGGCCCTTGCCACAGTTTAATCTGGAGACAGGGTTGCCAAGTCTGACTCAAGAAGAAGAAGACTGCAGCCCTTCTCTCTGAATCAGAGACTCACAGCAGTTTACAATCTCCTTTATCCTCTCCCCCCACAACAGACACCCTGTGAGGTGGGTAGGGCTGAGAGAGCTCTTACAGCAGCTGCCCTTTCAAGGACAACTTCTGCGATAGCTATGGCTGACCCAAGGCCATTCCAGCAGCTGCAAGTGGAGGAGTGCGGCATCAAACCTGGTTCTCCCAGATAAGAGTCCGCACACTTAACCACTATTGGCTCTACAAATATCTGGGGACTTTGGGGGTGGAGCCAGGAGCAAGGAAGTGACAAGCAGGAGTGAACTCCTAAAGGAATTGTGCTCATCGCATTTAAAGGGACCGTGCTCCTTTTAAATGCCTTCTTTCCATAGGAGATAATGGAGGATAGGGGCACCTTCTTTGGGGGTTCATAGAATTGGACCCCCCTGGTCTAATCTTTTCGAAACTTGGGGGAGTGTTTTGAGGAGAGGCACTGGATGCTACGGTGAAATTTTGGTGCCCCTATCTCAAAGAACAGCCACAGAACATGAGGGTGGGGAGGGGGGAAACCTCAAGGAAAGCCATTAGAGAAGTACAATTCTGTTTTCTGTGCAGCTTTCTGAAAAGATACAGGTAGTACTCCCCCCGCCCCCCCCCCCAAAAAAGCTCCTCCATGAGGACTAGAATACTGCTTAGAGCTGCAGGACCCCTTTGACCACCGGCAGAGGATTGAGGGGAGGGGTTGGGTTACCAGTTCCAGGTTGGGAAACAATATGAGATTTGGGGAAGAAGTTTGTGGGGGACAGGGACCTCAGGGGAGTACACAGCGCCCTCCAAAGCATCCCTTTTCTTCAGGAGAACTGATCTCTGGAGATAAACTGTAATTCTGCAGGATCTCCAGGTCTTACCTGGAGGTTGGCATCCCTAATTTACTGCTTTTCAAGGGAATGCAACAGAGGCATTTGGGAATGCAAATTTGCGTCCTGAGTTCTTTCTTCTGTTCTCTGCTTGTGGGACCTCCCAGAGGAGAGGAGGGGATCTTTGACCCACGAATGTCCCAGTTCAGGGGGATTGGGCCCCAGCAGGGCCTTTCTTCGTTCCTACGGAAACCTCCCGGCTTGCCAGCTGGTGCCAGCAAGAGGCCCTCTGATCCCTCAGTGGCAAATGGTGTATTCTCTGTTATGGAAAGCTGCCTCTTTTGAAGTGAAGGTTTCAGATCTCCTCAGGGTGTGAGGGCACGCAGCAAGCTTCCCCTCTCCGCCTCGCCTCGCTCGTCCTCCTGAAACAGCGGGCCGCCTTATTCCTGATCCGCGAGAGGCCGGTTTGCTTGAATACAACCAGTGCCTATTTTTGACTGTCATGTGCGCACGGGATATGTGATATGATCCCATAGGTGCCTCAGTGTAGTAAGCAGATGTTTAAAGAAACTGTCCTTTTCCCAGCTGCCTTCCGCCCCCATCTTTCA